>NC_137155.1:58367983-58709431 GCF_951394435.1 Stenella coeruleoalba
AAAAGCAATGCCACTTCCCTGGGAGAATTGCAGAGATTAGTATTTCCATCTAATATTTGAACAATACAGGGGCTGTTCCACCACATCCTCATTTAACTTATCTGTTTGGCATGACAGAAGGAAGATGGTTATTGGAGAATGACTGTGGATTCTTATGGAATCATTCAGGTACCGGACCAGATGTAGCCTCTTTACTGGATAACACAACAGTGCTTCTGGTACTTTGAAGGCAACCATTGATCTGGCGGTTGCTTTTTTTCCTCAACACCAAATTAGCAAAGATCCCCAGGTGGAGTTTGCTCCCAATTAGCAGGATCAGCAAAACACCCTCCCTGTCTTACCTCAGACCTCTGTGACTCTTCCGCTGTCTGACAACATCCAGTCTGCAGGGGCCTTGATCATCTTGATATTCCCCGGAACACCATGCTAATATATTACATTATTGACACGGTGAGCAGGAAGCAGCGCATACTCTCGATGCCCTAATAAGACATATGTAGGCCAGAGGGTGGGAGAGAAACGCCAAGAAAAGTCAAAGGCCTACTACCTCAGTGAAGTTTCTAAGGGGTCCAGGGGCCTGAGAAATGTGGGCATTTCCTCTCCAAATAGAAGGGCAAATTGCTATACTTTGTATCACCTACCACTGAGAAAGAGCACAGTGTTCTATATCTCTTGATTTTTGAGATAACATAGCCTCTTTCTGAGGGTATTGTTCAAAGCAACATTTGAGTAATCCACAAAGCTGCCGAGTTTTGTGTGGGGACCAGAGCAAAAAAAGCCTCCCTAGCAGCATTTCTCAGCATCAGCAGTGTTGACATTTGGGGGACAAATAATTCTTCAATGTGGGAGGCTATCTGCGAATGGTAGGATGTTGTTTAGCAGCATCCCTGGCCTCTACGTCCGGTTGTGACATCCAGAAATCTCTACAGACATCGCCAGATATCCTAGGGGGAGCAAAACTGCTGTCACTTGAGAATCCCTGGCCTACAGCATGTCTAGGTAAGCCTCGGGGTGAGTAAAGCGCTGGCTGACGCTTAACTGCAACCTCGTGAGAGACCCCCGACCCAGATCTTTCTAACTAAGCTATTCCTGGATTCCTGACTCTCAGAAACCATGAGAGATAATGAATGCTTGTTGCTAAGTTTGGGGATAATTTGTTTTGCAGCAATACACGGATCTACCAAGCCATACGGTTGGCGTACACGGCAGCAATTGTCGTCCAGTGTAGGCAGTGTACACCAGACTGGAGTTGAGCAGGTCCTGAATGTGCAGGTGAGCTCCGTGAGCAGGCAGCTCCTACTCCCATAGCATCTCCTCTTGCTGCACTGTAAGTCTCCCTCAACCCACACCTTTGTCCTTTTGGGATTGACAGATGGTGGAGGAAGAAACTGTTTGGACCAGGTTCACAGATGGTCCCTTACAATTTGAAGGCATCAGATAGATGTGGACTGTAGAAGCATTATAGCCCAAAGCAGGAATGCGGTAAGAGAAGTTCTCTCAAGGCTGAACCCTGAGCAGTTGTCCACTTTGTCTGGATGGAGAGATGGCCAGAGTAGGGGTATATGCCAATTCGTGGGTGACTAGTGGTTTGGTATATCGGTGGCACAGGAGTCTGAGGAAGACGTTTGCAGATGAATCTCTAAATATGGGCACCCTCCTATGTGAATGCTCACCGTAGGGCATCCGGAATGAGGCTCTCAGTAACCAATTGGACGGGATGCCCATTTTGTGGATGTCAGGCAGCCCCTTTCCCAGCCACCCTGAGGCTTGCTCAGTAGGCTCACGTAGGATGTGGCCATTGTGGCAGGAAGCCAAGTCACGTGTGGGCTCAACAATATGGACTTCCCCTCCGCAAGGCTGCTCTGGCTGTTGTCACTGCTGGATGCCTAAGCTGCTGACAGCAGAGACTAATGCTGAGCCCTGATGCGGCATCATTCTCCAGGGGGACCAGCCAGCCACCTAGTAGCAAGTTTATTACATTGAACTCTTTCCATTGTGGAAAAAAACGTTATTGGAATAGTCACACTCCTTAGAAAGGAAGGTTTAAATCATCTTGCCAGGAAGGAACCCCAAACAACTGAAGTGTTGGTTAAAGGCAAATGGAACATGGGTTAGACACTGGAAGAAGCTCATTAACGATTATTATTCAACTATTATCATTATCAATCAACTAGTTTTGTTACCAGTTACCAAAACAAGAACTTTTGCAACTCTGCAATTTCTTCTTTGCTTGTTAAGCATAACACTGAGTGTCGTTGGTGGTTAAATTTACAACTTAGTCTTTAGGTTAAGGAATATCCAAGGTGCTATGGTGACTAAAAGAGAAGAACTGACATCACCCAGAGCTCAATACAGTGGCTGAGGCTGCCTCCTTATAGCGGTGCCACACTGTGTTACCCCCCTTTTGGGGACAGAGTGAGCCTACATTCATTTATATGATGTGGAGGTATGACGTTGGATGGATACAATGGAATGTGTGGATCTGAGTAGCAAAAGAATGGATATACCAGATTGTGTCTCTTGGCTGTTAGGTCCGAATTCATCCTTCTAGATACTTTCCATCCCCCTTTCAGACTCACTCATCTGGCCAATTTCATGTTAGGTTCTTCCAATGGGAGGCATAGGTAGTAGGTCCCAGTGTGAGAGAAAGAGATTAATCATTTCCCCGGCTACTGGCAGCAGCAAGATTGTGCAGCTGGGCTTGACTGCTTGTGCTACAAGCTCCACAAGCCTGGGGGTGGTTTCGGCAACACTGGCAGTAAGTAGCCACTCGTAGGATCCAGCCGAGGGACAGTGGCAGCTTCCCATTCTAGGTTACAGCTGCCTCCTTTCTCTGCTCCTAGCACTTCCAGCAGTTTTTAACCAGTTGCCTACACTGCAACCTTCTCTGCTTGAAATATATATAGTGGTTTCTACTCTCCTGTTTGGACACCGAGTGCTACAGAGGTCTTTCTGTATCAGAACAAAGTCAGCTTCCTCATTCTCTAGTTTAAAAAAAGAAAAAAAAGGGCATCATATTTATGTAAGAAGACCCAGATAATGGATACTTAAGTTGCTCTCAATCTTCTTTCTTCATCAGTAAGGGCAATAAAGACATTTCCATTTTAGGAAAGTATCGTCAAGGCATATATTTGGCAATGTTTGTCTCTTCCTCAATCTGGAACGATACCTGCTAAAGTTCTTATGCAGGGATCTAAATGGCTGTTATGAGATTCAACTAGACTGTAGAATCTAGAGAGTGTCCATCTGCAGCTAGTTATTTATTGCTTAATAAATATTCTAAAGAACTGTCCACATATATCCTAGTCTTATCTCTTCCAAATGAATTTCAAGCACCTTGAGGCTGGATCTTATATCACCTTTTGAATATGTTAATGGGGTGTGGGGAGAAGTTTTAGTAGTGCCTCTTCCCTTATGATTAATGTCATCTGAATGTGTCATCTGATTGGCAGTCTGGGAAGAGCCCTACATGCCTTCATGCGAATGGGGCTCAGGTTTTCTCTTGAGAAAGAAGCTGATGACACAGCTAACACTGCCACATAGCGTTGTGGCTCAGATCGAGGTCCAGTTAATTTTATTATTGGTCTTCCTCCAAATCCCTTTCCTGGAGGCAGTGCTCCTTAGAAACCATTTTCCCTTAATTATAAAATATTTAAATTGATTTGTGGGCAGTGCTCTAATTCCACCTGTGCGGCCTGTCCCCTTGGTCCACCTCGGGGCTGGAAGGCTGCCCAGCCCAGCACAATGCCCTCGTCCCCACGAGGCTGCCTCAGTCCCCATCTCAGCCATCTGATATTCTGCTTCCGCTAGACGAAAGAATGAAGGCCTCTTTAGCTCTTTGCTAACACCATCCTTCTACTCTGTTTTCTGATTGTATCTTCTTTAATTAAACAGCACTTCTGCTATCTTCTCATCTTTTAGGTATTCAGATCATTCTAGCATTCTACTTCCAGCTCTTAGATTTGAATTTTCTAAAATGGGAAAGGTTGGGTCCTGTTGACAGTTGCCATGCCAACTCCCAATCAGCCTTTTCCTTGGGAGGATTTTTCTTTAGCTGCTCTACACTTTCACAGCAACTTATAGTGTGACAGGAATCTTCAAACATTCACAAGCAACTTGGCCAATAGGGATGTGGGGCTGCAGTTCCTAAGATGAATATCCAGGCTTTTTCCAGGAGGGTTCTACTTTTATAATCTTCAACATAATCCCTTTAAAGCAAGAATCCCTGGCAAATCTAAGCTGCTATGGTATGAAAATTCTAATTAAAGGCAACAATCAAAGCTGCTTTTGGTGGTAATGCTGTTATACTGTCAACCTCATTGTCAGTCAGATTAACAAAATACACTTCTAATAACCCAGCTAATGCAGGGAGAAGTAAACAGCCAAGTCCATTTAACTCTCAGAAGCTTAAATGCTGTTAAATCACATTTCCTGTTTATGAGGCTGAATCTGAGAAGATATGCATTAATTATATTTCCAAATAGTCCAAAAACATGATAAGGCATTTTTTATATTTCAGTAATAATCACACATAACAGTGATTTATGATCGCTTCTACTACAGTTAACAAAATAGTTTATACTGAACGTTTAATAGATTAAACAGCAGTTTTCCAAGATAAATCGTCCATTGATATGCTCATTTTCTCGATAGCCACATCCACAGGCTAAGTCCACAACTGGATCACATCCACATTTCATGGTAATTGGTTTTAAAACTATCAAAACAGGAGGAACATGGAAATTCCATCCGCAAATCCTCAACGGCCCATTGGAGATCTCTTAATGCATGTGCTTTTCTTTTCATGGGAATTCCACATGCAAGTTGTGAAGCAGAGGAAGGTGCTATTAGAAGTACCAGGTCTGACATCAACACGAACTGGTTTTACCTCTTGCTGGTATGTATTCCCTATGCTCACATTCAAAGAAAACCCAGAAAACTCTTAGATCTCCATCTGAATTTCAGTCAAAGGATTCAGTTCTGCCTCTTTCATCCCAGCCCAGTTTTCCTGTCAGGAGCACCACTGGTTTTCTCTTTAGCTGTCAGCACATTTGGAACAGATTTTTCTTTCTGGGAAAGGATTCTACAGCAGTCTAGATTTTAGTTTATAATTTCATTATAAATAAGAGAGACTTTTAAAGAGTCACTTCAGAATCACTGCACAGCTTCATCTGGGATTTGGCCAACAGTTGTTAGAGTTCTATTAAATCAGCTTTCTTCTAACAGTGAAAAGAAGAGGTGGAAATTTTGTATTTTCTCAAATCCTCAACCGCTGCATCAAATAGCTAAGAATGATTAGAAATAAAACAACATGGAGTATTTTGGGACTGTACATTCTACTTTTGTTTTGTTTCCCCAGAGATGAAGAGAATTGAGAAAATGTCATCTTAGCATATGTAATTTGAAGTCTGTCCCTTCTACCCGAGCCTAGAATCCTCTTGTTAGGCATAACATAGGGTGAGGAATATGTTGTTATTACAGACAGGGCTTAGCTTGTAGCTGACAAAGGAGTACTGCTATGACAGAAGATGGAGTTTTTATTTGTAATGGAAGAAAGGGTTGACTTTCTAAATACCTAGTGGTAGATCGAAATTTTAAAGAAAGCTAGATAAAAATCTATTTTCAGAGCCTTGTTGCTTCCTAAGAGTGAAACTAGAATTTCCCTTCTTAACCCCAAGCTAGAGAAACACTTCTGTTTCACACAAAACACCACAAATCAAATGATGGCCAGACTTTCAGTTTCCCATTAGAAAATACCTCGGTTCATTCAACAGTAAATATTAATGAACACTTGTGAAGTGCCAGCTACTCTATTAGAAGCTGTATGCGTCCGGGGTTGAACACAAGAGACCAAAGTCCCTGTCTCTATAGAGCTCACGCAAGCTTCTCATAAGGGCTTCTGGAGTGAATTGAAACATTAACAAAGCGTTGATATGATGAACGAACTAGTGTTCTTCACTAAATGGGTGAAGTCGCAAATGTGATAAGAATCATAAATTTAAAAATACTACCTAAAGAACTTCTGCGACATTCTTTTCCTTTATGTAGCACCGAGGTCCCTGAACTTCTTCACTGTTGTGCTAATTGTAATGAACAGAACTTCTATATTCATTTGTCCCGTGCAAAGGGTTGTTTTCCGGAAACTATCTCGCTGAAGAGAAAAAAGTCTCTTTTCTGGGGAGGTTCAGACACGGAGCTGTAAATGATTCTGGCAGGATGAGTGCTGAAGGGAGAGGATATTAGCAATTGGAAAATGGCTTTGTTGCCAGAGGCTACATACGAAGGCATTAGAAGCCACATGATAGAATTAGACGGAGGATCTGTACAGGTCTGGTTAAGCTTAAAATGTCTAACAACCCACCAGGAATTGATTGTAGGACAGCCTTAGAGCAGCCAAATGTACCTTTTATTATCTCTGAGAAGGGAGTCTTATTTTGAAATCCAGAATTTTGGGAGAGTGATCATGACTGAAGTCCTAAATGCTTTGCTCTAGTCCACCCACCCCACTCCTCAGTTTTGGTACCCAGCTCCATCCCACCGTGCCTTCTCATTTAAAAGAGCTCCAACCTTGAACGTCCCCATTGCTGAAAAAGGAAAGAGGAGGAGAAGGAGGAAGATAGGAAATACTTCTCTGCTACTGCAAGTGATTTGAAGGTTTGGGACTGTGCTGGGGGATGTATAGCCGCTTCTGTCCTTAGACACGTCCCAACCATCTGGTCACTTGGGCTCCCCCCTCCATCTGGCTCTAATCATCTCAGCCAAACTTAGGGTTGTCTGTTGGTGGCTGTGATTTTCTTTTCTTAAGTTTCTCATTAATTTTGTCCTGCCTTAGTTTTGTTTTCCTTTTAGTAATGCAAGTCTTGAATAAATTAATTTGTTGCTCATGGGCAAAAAAGTGGCTTCAACAACCAGCCCAAAACATCCTCAAGCTATAACAATGTTGATTCACCTGTAAAAATCTGCATTTACTCTACTCAAACCTAATGGTGTCTTCCTTTTGGGCCATGAACACACCCATTATATTTCTCCGGGGGCTAAGAGGACACCTCAGCACAGGTCCTACAGTTCTTCCAGAAAGAGCTGTCCCGAAAGCAGATGGAAGGATAGGAGGCGGCATCAGAGAAGAGCTTAGGCTTGATTTCTGTTAAGTCTTTCTGATTTTTTTTTCAAACCCATGCACATGTTTATTTAAATAGCTGAAGAGTTTATAATCCTGGACATTGAAAATAAATACATTTTCTCTTAGGTGTTTTGACTTGGTTTGAGCTATGTTTCCTTGTGTTACAAAATGGTCTGGTCTTTTAGGAAGCCACAAGTTGTAGACACTGAATTGAGCTGAATCATTTATCCAGCGAGAGCATTAGGAACAGGTGGGAGCAGTTACTAGAGGTAAAACAGAGACCCAAGAAGAACAAAATGACCCTCTAGGAAATGTTCCAATGCCTCAAGACCAGAGGGACAGGGGGAGAAGTCACAGGCACCATCTCGCTAATGCTGACCACACCCTCTGCACAGGGAAGCCGAGGCATTCCCTGTATTAGAGAGCAGCTGGCATCCTGCAGCCAGGAGATCCATGCTGTCACTCTGTCTCAGTCTACAGGTTTGGTGGCCCGTAGATCCCCCTCCTCATAAAATTCACTGGCTTCTGAGCACCTCCTGTGGCCCTTAAGAAAGAATCAGCCGCTTTGTGACCACTTTGTCCAAGCTGCTGCAACCGGTTAGAGATACACTTAAGTATCACTTAAGTATCTTCAGTGAGTTAGTGGATGATATTAAAAATCGCAGTAGGATTAAGTGAAGACAACAGGACATACTGTTGTCTCAAATGCAAAAAGAAATAGGATCTACAAATAATAAATGACTAGAAGGACTAGTATTAAAAGTTTAAAATTCGTTATATCTGAGCTACGAGCTTATGGGTCGTTTTTACATCCTACATTTATTCGTATTTTTATGTGTTATCTATTACTTCTCAACGTGGCATAAATAGCGGTGCTTGATGCTTGGACACCACCCCCCCTTCAGTTAAATACTTCCTGAGCACACACAGTGCGTGGCACCCGGTGGAGGGAGCAAAGCTGAGCACGTTCCAGGGCTTTACCTTGAACTACTGCCTCCGTGAGTCTGACAGCACCGGCCCCTCCTCCAGGATGAGATCCTGAGCTTTTATTCCCTTCACAGGCCCAGGACTCCCAGCTGGTCCTGCAGTGTTGGTAGTATACTCTCTCAGGTATGGGCGAGGCTCCCTCCTGCCCTTCCTTCAGACCCAGCTCGGATGTCAGCGCATCAGGAGGGCTTTCCGGACCACCCGACGTAATCATGCCCTCACCTCCCACCACACCGGATTCCGCGTCGTGCTTTGATTTTCTTTATGGCATTTGTCAATATGTATCTCTGTAGGTATGTGTGCACTTGAACGCTGACCTGCCACCAGAATGTAATGCCTTGGAGGAGAGGTCTTCAGGCTTGCTCATTGCTATATCTCTGTCCATCTAGAACAGTGCCTGTCACATAGTGGGCACTCAATAAATATTGTTGAATTGAAGTTCTCTTCCTCAAGGGAAAAGGAGAACAGAGATGCAAAAGACATTGCTGAAGTAGCGTAAACAGGATTTGACCACTGGTTGAATTGGAGAGCAAGGCAGGAGAAGGATGGTGATTGCAAGAATGGGTGTGTTCTCAGCAGACAAAGAAAAACTAAGAGGAGCTTCTGGTTTGGAGGGAAAGAGGACCAGTCTGGACATGTTAAATCTGAGTTTCCATCCGGAAAGTTGGAGTTGTGGGTGAGAGGCTCTGAAGAGAGGTCATGACTTTGCCATGGTAGAAAGGGAATATGGGCAGTGATGTTGCAGCAGCATGTTGGGGTGAAGGAAGAAAACAGGGATCCAGTGTCGGATCTTTTTGATTGTCTCAGTAGACTAGGAGGCAAGGCCACTCGCTGAGAGTAAGGACAGCAGTCAGTGTGTCATTTGGAACTTGAGCCCAGGCACAGTTTGAAACAACTGCTCTGGTGAACATACAGTCAACTCCTGAGGAACAGCAGGGCAGACCCATGCAGTTTTCTCTCCAATAAATATAGAATCCTTTTATAGTGGTTTTATGAAAACTATTCAGGAAGATGTGAGAAGGAATAGCCTTGACATTGTATATCCATTTTGAGGCATATATTAGTTTTATCACTCTCTTTGTTTTCTGCTAGACAGTTTTCTCTTCTTTACATATTGTTATGCCTTTCATTAGGAATTTGTTTTGGGGAATTTATTAAGATGCCAGAATCCTTCAACATCATAAACATGGAAAAGTAGCAACTATTCATTGCCAACATTCCCAACTCCTCTGCTGTCTTTCCCAGTGTTGAACATCTGTCCCCAGGGAAGCCCATCATCACCTGCCCTCCACTCCTAATACCAAGTTGTTTTCTTTACTCGGTGGCTTTGGGCAGAGGGGAGAAAGAGCTCATCATGAAGACTGATGGAACTTGGGCCTTCCAGGCCACTGTTGCATCGACAAGGGGAGCAGGGGAGAAAGGGGGACCCTAAAATCCATCTCACTCTCTGGGGAGGGCACCACATGCTGCCTTGGTGGTTCAGGACCCACCGCTATGTACCTCCTTTTGGTCTTTTCCAAGCATGCCTCCCCTATCTCTCTAGATCTGACCTCTTGTTTTTATTTGATGGTACCTCTGTTGGGAATTTAGGGATTTGTGTGGAGTGAGAAGCAGGAAATAATAATAATAATAATTTACATTCCCACCAACAGTGCAGGAGGGTTCCCTTGTGGGACTCGAGGGACATTGTTCCAGCTAATGATTAAGAACTCTCCAGACAATAGGGGCTTCTTAGACAATGGGTGAATTTCCAGGATGTCCGGCCCCCTTCCGAGAAGGAGGGAGATAACAACATGTAAAAAAGGTGTCTGTCAAAGACCAATGAGGCAGCTGGGGAGAAGGAGGGAGATAACAAAATGTAAAAAAGGTGTCTGTCAAAGACCAATCAGGCAGCTGGGGACAAGTTCCCTCTCTGGTCCGAGCCTAAGCCGGGACCAATCAGCAGGAGAACACAACCAAATCTATAATTTACATACGGGGAAGTGGGAACCTATAAAACTGACATATTCGCGCCCAAAAGGGTTCCTTCTTCGACCTCCTGCGTGAGGACCAAGGAACCCCGGTGCACCGGCCTTCAATAAACCTCTTGCGTTTTGCATCGACTTCCGACTCTTGTTGTTTCCTGGGCGAGTCGAAACTCCTAGGAGACCGCGCAGGTCTAACACCCTTTTCTCCACACCCTCTCCAGCGTTTACTGTTTGTAGACTTTTTGATGATGGCCATTCTGACCAGTGTGAGGTGATATCTCATTGTGGTTTTAACTTGCATTTCTTTAATGATTGGCACTAGTGTTTTTAAACCACCCAATTCCAGTTTTCATAACTGGGGGTATGCTAATAACTCAAGTTTATTAAATTCTTTTTCTTGTCTTTGTAATGTTTCCAAATTGAATATGTGACTAACAACTCCTTTTACTCTACTTAAGCCCAGGGAGAAAAAATTCCACTAAGGAGTTGAAAATCCCAGAAAATTTGGAATTGGGGTTCAAAATCACATGCTCCCTGGGCTGGTGCATCTTTTTCTACTCTCTGACCACCCAGCAAGGGAAGAATATGATCTAGAAGCAAAGCTACATGGAGTTTGGTTTATTTAAGAGGCCAAAAGAGAATTACATCTCTCAGTGCATAAGAAACTAGAACTCTTAAAGACCTTAGAACTAGAACTCTTAAATATCCTTAGAACCTGTTAGGTTCTAGGCTAACAAATGTTAAGGTTTTTCAGGGGTAGAAGGAGCTCATTCGAAGGAGCCGTGTCTTATTAGAGATCCCTTTCCCTCTGTCCCTCACAGCCCTACCCAGGAAAGTATATGCTGGTGAAATTTCACCCTGAACAAACAATTTACTAAACAAAATCCCTCTCCACTATTCCCTCTGTCCTGCCCAAGATCAGCTTCAATTTTCCAGTGCAACACCACTCCCAGTCTTTTTTTTTTTTTGGATAGAATTGATGTATTTTTTTCACTTTTGTTTATTTTTGACCCAAAGCTTTTGGCATTTCCCTCCAGTGAGTCACACTCTGGGACCATCTCAAAATGACCTCCTTACAGGATGTTTCTCTTCCCTGGGGAGATGGGAAATTGGTATAAGACAGCCTGTCCCAATATGTTACTGTACAGTGTGTGTGGATTTCAATAAAGAAATGCCATTTCACATGCCACCACTTGATGGATGGACTTACAGGCAGATAGCCTTCGAAATCTTTCCCCAACTCTATAGAGACAAGATGGAAAAATGAAAGCATGGTCGTTAGGGGTTTACTCAAATCAGTTGAATATGGGAATCAGTCCTTCTACTTTTTCCATCACAGAAGTTTAGAGCAGTTCTTTGAGAATTCAGATTTTGTAACAAAATAATTGAACTATCAGGGGTGGGAGGATAAAAACAGGAGGAGAGAAGGCAGGGGTGCCCAGAGCCTCACCATTTCCCCAGCACACTTGCGCTCATGCTTTAGGCAAGGTCAATGCTACTCTTGACCTCTGGACCTCCAGCCTTCCTCCACCCCTCAGTTTGGAAAACTTCTCCTCCCCAGGAATAATTCATCACTCCCTATTCTCTGCTCTCAGAGTGCTTTGTACCTTCCTCTACGAAAGCACTTAGCACTCTGGGACTATGGTTATTTGTGCAGTGGTTACCCACCTTCCCTCTCCCATGCTCCCCTCTCCCCAGTTAGAGGGTCTCAGAGGCAGGGGAGTGTTGGCAAAAATTGTCTCTGTATCTTTAGCACCCAGAACATGTCCTGTCACCTATGAGGTTTAATATGGCACATCCTAGTGCAACCATGATGGCAGCCATGATGGGGCCAGGGATCCAGGAGAATCTCTATTCATAATGTTGATGTATCTGGTTTTCCTGTTCTCTTCCAACAATGCTCCCCCTTCCCCCTCCACAATTCTGTCAGGCACTCACTTCCCTTCTCCCCTTGGATTCATGTAAGAAAATTTTAAGTATCAGCAAAGATTCCTAGATGTACATGTGAGTTTTGATTATAAATATTCATTGGGAAATAAGGAAGATTAACAGTGTGTATTCCCACTGTATGTCAAAAGGTAGAGGTTGGCTTTACTCTTTCTACTGAGCTTTGACTTCTGCATATGGTGGACATTTTTTGGCTCTGGGCTGCCTGGCCTCCAGGCTTCCTTTCTTCTAGTAACAACACCTTGTTTTGATTTTTTTTGGTGGGGCGGTAATTGTCTTCCCCCATTGGGTGCAGTCTTAGTGGTACTGAGTTCAAGGTAGCCCACCCTCCCTTAGCCTGGGATGAGTTATCAGTGGTCACCACTGGTATGGTGTGGAGTTGGGGAGGGGATGTTTTTACTTAACTTTTGCAATGAACAATTTGCAAATTAAAGATTTAAGAAAAAGAGTAATATTGACCCAAAAGATCTGGCTAGATGCAACGAATTTTCCTGTTAAATCCGTTTGAACAGCAACCACAGGCCTGGCCTCTTCTACTCAATTGCAGAGCCCAGGGGAATGCAGACAGCCCACGTCACACTCCTGAAGTTGCCAAAATTCCCTTTAAAATGATCCAACAGATGTCCTTCCTTGGGGTCGAGCAGATATAAATCACAATGGTCTGCTTTCAATTCCTAACTCGGTGTCTTAGGGGCAGCAAAATCAATCACTCTCAGGTTTGTTTTCTGAATGTTTTTTAAATCTTCCAAATTATAATAGCAATAACCATTACAGTATGCAAGAAAAGGTAATCTGAGCAGGTAGTTGTATTTCATCCCAGGGTACACACTTCCTTTGTGATGGTGGAGTTGAATGGGCCCCCATCACTCATCTTTGCAGCTAGTCCCATGGACCAGAGAGCAACCCCGAAAGTGCTCAGCATGAAGAATGAAATGGTTTCTGAACTTAGAACCAGGGGCTTACATGGCATAAATATCGATACGGCCATGCCCACATACCATCAGCAGTAAGAGGAGGGGTCTTGTCATTCACAGGAAGATAGAAAGGGAATGCCAGACTTTCCCAGACAAATCAGGGCTCAAGTCAAGCAGTTTATTCCAGGATCTGTCTTTGGTTTCTGGCCTTATCTACCACGTTTCTGGTAGCATGAGAAAAGATGGCTAAAGAACTTCATATACATAAGTAATTAAATGACAGCTCTTAGTACTTTCCAGAGAATCAGGATTCCAATTTAAACTAGTTCCTCTTGGACAACATCTAGTTTCCTATAATCTGGTGTATGTAATATTTAAAAATAAAGCCCATTTTTAACTCTGGTATACACTGTAACCCCAAATGGGGTCACCTGACACTTACCCATTGATGTCATCAGGTGAGAAAGCTTCAGGATCAGGAGGCAGGGTGGCTTCTCTGTGGAAAAAGGATGGAGTTTAAGGAGAGACACATGAGTTTGAATCTGGACTGGCTCTGCCATTGGCTGTAGGAACCTCAGGCAAGTCTCTCTGTATCAATGAAGTTCCATGACCTCCTCTGTGAAATGGGAAAACCATCTACCTGGTGATGTCTTGGTGAACATCTGGCACATTTTAGGGGCTTAAAAAGAATAGCTGTTATTATTACTTCTGATTCACAGAATTAGGTGTCTACAGCTGAAATGAATCCCCAGGGAAGGCCTGTTTTGCCTCGTGGTAACAACCTCTTAGAGGTTGAGGCTGGGCCTTCCAGACCTACTCATGGGCCTCCCAATAGACTTCCACTGCAACAGAAATGCTTTTCTGCCTCTTTACAATTGCAACCCAAAGGTCAAATCAAGTCACTTCACTCCCCACCCCACCCCGCAGCACAATGCAACGACAGCATTCAGCAAGCTCCCCCTGCCCTACTTTGTGTCTAGTGGGGGTGGGGAGGGCAGGGCTAACACTGCTTCTCATTCCAGATTCTGCAGAACTCTTCACTTCTCTGATCTCAGCAGACATGTTGCCAGAGTCTCCCTCTCTCACCTCCTCAAACCCCACCTTTTCTTGAATTTTTTGCAGCATCTCCTCTCCACTGTCAGGCCGCCCAGGGAACCCAAACACTCTTCCTCTGGCCTTCTGCTGAGCAGACTTAGCCATGGACCTATCCTCAGGGCTCTGCTTCCACAGAAACATGACCCAAAAGGCAGTTCTTTCTCTGAGAGCCTGGGGCCAGATTTTTAATATTTACATATATAACATAAGCACAAAATGGTATAAAAATCAAAATATACTTAAAAAATTGTCTCTTTCACACCCATGCCCAGTAACACATTGTCGACACTTCCTCCCCTACGGTTATTGGTTCCTTGTTTATCTTTCCAGAGGCACTCTATTCCTTACAAAACTTCTGTGTGTCTCTCTCCCTCCCTTATTTATTTATTTGTTTGATTTTATTTCCCTTCCTTCCTTTCTCCCTTCCTTTCTTATAAATGAAACATACTATATTTTTAGATGCCTTGTTTTTTTTAACTTAACAAAATCAGTGCATAGTTTAAGGCCACTGTTAAATTTAGACTTTTTCTGTCCTCTCAGTGTTCTCCAAACCTTTATGCTATGTCACCCCTTTTGTTAAAAAATTGCTGAAGGCATACCAAAATATGTATAATTATTCACTCATTTATAAAGTATAACCATGCCACTACTATACTAAGAACACTTATACTATGAAATATTAATTAAAATGGAAACTTTAAAATGATAAAGGATGAAATTTTAAATACTTAATTCTTAAAAATTCATTTTTAGTAGTACAAAATATTTATACTTTCTAAAATATTACTGTTAGTATTTTTAATAGGAGCAATGTGTTGAATATGCTTTGTCATGTTTGAAAATCTTGGATTACCCTTTTGTGAGATAACATTCAAATGTCTGGTTATATGTTCAGTTTATTTTGACACTTGGTCTCCAAGTCCATCAGAGCTGAAAAAGACACATTCCAGAGCTGTAGATCCAAATGGAAGCAATACCTCATTAGATGAGCTTTATTAACTCCCAACATGCATTTTTCAATCCCATCTTTTATGTAAAGACATTTGTTGAAATTTTTCCTGAGTTAAGGATTTTTTTTTTTTTTGGTAATGCACACACAGTAAATGGAAATATTTCCAAACATCTGTTTTCAAAATGCTCTTGCCATAGATTAAATTTCTTTTGAAAAGAAATTACATTCTCACTAATTTTTAAAGTATCACTTCTACCTTGAAAGGGCAGATTATGTGTTTACTTTTTAAAAAGATATCTGCTAGATGACATACTAACAATAGCCACTCACTCATCTGCAAGCCTTGTCTTTTTGTCAAAGAAAGAAAGAATACAGGACCCATTCTCAGGTTCTACAGCTCCTTTAAATACACTGCCCTGAGATAGCCCATGTGGTACGAGAGACTGACCTGGCCATTTCCCATCGCATGGCAGAGAGTTATAGAGATCCTACTATTTGAAGACTTTGTTTTTATGAAATGAACCACAATGATAACATCCTACAGGCGTGTACGTCGCAGTCACGGGCAGTATGCTGGACCCAGAAGCTTGAGAAGATGACTCACCTGTCCTCACTATAATACCCCTTGTTTATATAAGTTGTCTGCTTGCAGTAACGGCAGTCATGTGACACTTTCTGCCTGTCTCTTGTCTGGACTAAGGGAGGGCACCTTAATGGACTGGTGTGTCTCATGGAGGATGCCTACCCAACTGGGAGAGTCTCTCCACAAAGGACTCTCTCCAATTAAATTCAAAATTTTGCTTTTCTTTAGTCTCTGAACTACCCTCCCCTCCCTTCTTTTAATGTAAAATTCCTGCCAGATTCAGTCTCCATAGGACTGTAGCCTCAAGGGACTTGGCTAGGGTTGCTCTGGGAAGGCCTGGCATGTTGTCCCCAACAGTCCCCACTGGCCTAGTGCCTGGGACAGGGAGATGATAAAAATGACAACATCTAAAATAATGACAACATCTACCACTTCTACTTATTGAGCTCTGATTTTGTGTTGATTCCTACTCTAAGTGTTCCATAAGAACACTCCATTCTGCCTGTTCACTGTAGATATTTTCTATAACACCTCCCTAAACACTGAATTAGAGTTCTGAAACACTGCTCCCAGGGAAATCCAGGATTTGGTTCCTACTAGCCTTTGGTCACAACATTTTGGTCATCCAATCAAAACATAACCTTGTTTTATGTGTGTTAAAGAAACCTTATTTAACATATATCGTTGCTTCAATAATATTGACCTCATAGCCAACAGCATATAACTCACGCCTAAACGAACCTTATCTAACACACATCTTTTCGCCACAAGGCACATCACAGCCTTCTTGTGCTCAAGAACACTAGCACTTCAGCACTATGCTTGGGAGTCCTTTTAAATAGCAAAAGCACAAAGATGCAGAAAATGTGGCACTAAGTAGACTGCCAAAAGGATGCTTGTTTACATTAGGAGAGCTGAAACAAGAAGGCAGTGTTGCCTCGTTTGACCTCAGCTGAGAATGTGCACATTGGGTAACTCAAATTCGTCATCACTCTGTGCATGTTCACAAATGACCACAAAGTGAGCAAGTATTGATCTGGGGATTACAAGTCAATTTTAATCAGTAGGGGATGCAAATATGGAATCCACTAATAGTGAGGCTTGCCTATATCGTCTCATGGTTCCTTGGTGAAACAAACATGGTTCCTTGTCAACTATGACAATGATATATGAGCTGGAAGGAACCTCAGAAATCTCTTCTGGCTATCTTCTTTGAGACTTTGGGAGGCCAGTACAGTGAGACGACTTATCCAAAACATCCAGTGCATGTGCGACACACGTGGGACTAAATCCCAGGTCTCCCAGCCACAGGTGGTGCTCTTTCCACTACATATTAGTGGGACCAAATGCAACTATTTAACTTGCATGTGGGGCTATATGCAAAGCTTTGTGCACACTTCCCCCAGTTTATTCTCTGCAATAATTAAAATTTGCTTTTGATCAGAATGTTCAATTTGAGGTCTCACAGTATATGGGCACAATGAACAACATGTATAAAAAAAAAAAGGAAACTCTCAACCCTGAATGAAATCAGGAACAAAATGAGAAATTAAAAGAACTCAATAAAATATCTTCAGCAAGAGGCTTTGACTTTTTAAATTTAGTTCCCCAGTGAGCCAATTCATAGATGGGTAATATGAGGGGGAAATGATGTGGAAAAAGCCAAATGTGCTGTAGAATTAGAGATGTGAGCATGTGATGCATAAATAGGAAAGATGTGCCGAGATGTGATATTTTAGTTGGAAAATTACTCATGTATGCATATTTATAAATGTATATATCTTGATGCAAGATGATCTCAAATTTTTTTGATATTCCAACAATTATTATACAAAATTAGGTTATTCTTTATTTGGCTAAAAGAAGTACAGAATTTAAAACCCCAATTAAAAATGGCTCATAACTAATGTGGCCTGCAGGCTGTTTGATAAATGCGTATATTTCAAATGAACCGACAAACTAAAAAAAACAAAACAAAAAGAAGAAAGAAAGAAAAGGCAAAGATTTAGTATGTTCTCTGTCCTCTGCTTATCGTCAATCAGTACATCATTTCTTTTACATATAAGATTTCTAATTCAAAGAATTCCAAGCTACCTTTCTTGCTAAGACTTTCTACATTCCAAAGTCTCTTCCTCACCACTATTATAAGGTCACCCATTCCTCTGGAATGATGTCAGATGTTCTTACCGGATATTTACCAAACACCTTCAGATGCATGGTATGATAAACTTTTCTGTTATTTGTAGAACAAGATGTAGTTACAACTTTATTCATTTACTGCACTTTTCACATCATTTTAGAAGGAATTTAAAATTCCTATTCAAGGCCCCAATATCCCATTTATTTATCCATTTCCGTCTGAATCGGTGTCTCAGAATCCATCCTTTCCATCCCTTAAGTTAAAAGATGTAATTCTAACTCATGCACAGTACCTTCTTACAGTTAATTTTGTAGTGATCCTCCAAAACAGAACCTCACTTGTTTCAAGGATAATTTTTATTGATGAGAAACATTTTGCAGATTTAAAAAGATAATTTTCCTATTTATGTGACATTTTCTGTTTTGAAAATTTTCTTTTCAAAGATTAAAATTTTGACGTTCTCTTTTAGGAAAGTAGCTGATCCATCAATAAGGATCCCATCCTCTTTCAAAAATGAATCGTTTAATCATGTCAAAAGATCTCAAAGGCTGATCATAGGGCAAAATGTGGCCTCCACCTCGAACAATTACCTTAAAGAAGAAAAACAGAAGAAAAACTGAAATCTAGAGAATCAGATATTCCAGATAAATGGAAAGTTTTAATTTGGATTTAAGTATTCTTAAAGCTTACATGAAATAAAGAACATATTATATCAATCCATGCCTTTGGATATGCTGACTGCTTTTGATAGCATTAATAATAGGTACCTTAAGGTAAGAAAGTTTGAAGATTGTGTAGTCATTCAATTTTATACCAAGTTGCGTTCATCTTTGACATGTATAGAACTGGAAAATTCCTCCTTATCTTTTTCCTCTTGGGGCGAAGCTGTCTGCGCCTCCGTGCTGTGCTGTAATTCTTACCCGGTTATGGCACTAAGGTGGGGAGACCTACCCCAGACCAGCTCTGCCTGCAACTGGGTGGAGGAATCTACCTAATTCCACCCTTCAGTTAGCTGGTCCACTTGGCTGTCACACTAAGCTATACCTTCCGCCTTAGCCTGTACCATTAATAAAGGAGATATTTTGATCCTCCAAAAAATTCAAACAATAACAAAAGAGAAATCCTTGATAGCTGAAATTTTAAGAGCCCATTTTTGAGCAGCAAAGAGTTAGAACATTCTATTTCTCCTGACATTTTATTATGAAACATTTTCAAACATATAGCAAATTTGAAAGAATTTCATATATGCACCATTTAGATATTCTCATTAACACTCACTTTTCTTCTTACAGATGGATCTCACTATTCATCTATTAATCCACCTTATCTTTTTGACACATTTCAAAGTAAAATGGGGGTATCAGTATACTTCTCCCCAAATTCTGTGTATAATTTACATATAACCGAATCCACTAGTCTTAGGGGTAAACTCAACAAGTTTGGATAACAATGGACCCCTCTGTCACCTCTCAGGATATATAAAGCATCCTTAAAACTTCTGTAGTTGAGGTGAGTTCAGACTCACACAAGAGCCTACAAGGGGCCACCCTTAACGCCAGGCTCTGCACTCGGAAAGTCTGGCTTCAGCCAATGTCCCAAGGACCTCTCTACAACAAGGGCAGGACTTCATGATTCAAAAAGGGAAAGAACCGACACTGAGTGCTGGGAGGCCGCATGCAGGAGAGATCCCTGTGGCCTGAGGGGTCCTGTTGCACATGTGGAGAACGGACAGGAGTTAGTAGTGGCTGATGTAAGTGAACACATGCAGTAAAGCAATCACATTCAGTGACTTCTAGCTGCTGAATCACAATCAAGAATTAAAGGCTACTTTAAAAAAGTCCCTTTATTAGGGGCCGACCTTGTACCTGCATCAATCTGAAAAGACCTGAAGCAGAAAAAAAAAAAAAATATATATATGTATATTTGCATAGTGTGTTGATTCTATTACCCCCTCCCCCCAACACCCACCATCTTCCAACCTTGCTGTGAGATAAGTGGATCAACGTTATTAGATGAATTTTATTTTGCAGCTTACAGCTGTAGAAGCTGTGCCCTGAACAACGGCAGAGAGCACCCTTCACAGCAGCGTCGAGGAGACTGTTTGGAGCTATAAGGGGGCTTGTCCAGGTCATACAATTGTAAGTGGAGGAAGCAGCTAGAACCCTGGCTTCTAATGCAAACACCAGTGTTTTTAATCAAATTACTTACACAATAATTCCTTACTTTGAACAGAACTTTACGGCTTAGTCACAGAACGTTTCACTCGCCTCTGAACAGCCCTCTGAGGTAGGTGAGGAATGAGATTGGCCTTACCCCTCATATACCACTGGAGACATCTGCTCTATCCTACCCTCCATCAGCCGTCGCCTGTGCCTTGCTGCTCTGACAGTGGCGTCCATCTACCATTTGTGTTCCAGCTTGCATCTGGAAACCCCCCGTGTCCCACTTTTTGTCACAGACTGAAAGTAAACACATCTGTGACAAGAGCCCGTGCATGTGGCTCTGGAGGGAAACTTCTGCTGCCCCCACTATCCCAGGCTAGAATTCTCTTCCTGTAGCTTCTCATCCAATTCTCCGGCCTTGGCAGGAATCCGATGAGCGATTTCTAGGCAGCTTCAGCTCAGCCGAGGACATTTGACGAAGTCATGTTTATGACAAAACCCAGCTGCTTAAGCTGGAAATGAGTTTGGTGGCAACCATCCAGAACAGTAATAAACTGAATACTCAGGAGCTAAAGGTCATCCTGTCTTCCAGACCAGAGCTGCCACTAATTGGGGAATAGCACAGTGCTTGATGGCCTGGGCTCGGGAGTCAAAGTGCAGGAGCACGACCAGAGGCACAGCAAGCTGTGTGACCTTGGGCAATTAACTTCATGTCTCTGAGTTTCTGTTTCCTTAACTGTACAACAGAGAATAAAATATTATGTCCTGGGATAGTTGTATAAGGAATTAATGGAATAATATTGGAATACTTGGCACAGTGCCTGGCCTGGGATGGTCCTTAAGAAATATCAGCCGTTGTAATTATTCTTCCAGTAATTATCTGTATTCAAATTCCAAGATCAAAATGCTTGCATCAACCTAACCAACCTAGAACATTGTGTTCCTACATTAGCATGGAAAAATCTTGGTTTAAGCGCGTTAACACAGTCGTTCTCAAACAAACGTGCATAAAAGCACCTGAGCTTGTTAAAGCAGACTGCTGTGCCCCCTGCATTGGCCGGCAGATTTTTAACCACTGCGCCACCAGGGAGGCCCCTAAGAATTTGTGTTTCAAACAGTTCCAAAGTAATGTTGGTGCTGTTGGTCCAAAGACTACGCTTTGAGAACTGCTATTTAAACCAACTTTCTATTTTGTGAGAAACCAGGCAGTTCTGTTTTTACATCAAGGGAGAATACAAAGAGAAATTTGGTTAACATCTACTCATGACCTCACCTTAGTGTATTTTTTCCTGATCATCTGCTCTCCTGGTGTTTATACACACACACACACACACATGCACATGCACACACGCACACGCACACACACACAGTCTCTCGCATACACACATCCACCTTCTACATCCATGATAAACAAGTGGTAAAGAAGAGATGACAGGGGTTAGGTGTTATAATTCTTATTCACAGTGAGTTGCCTGATCCCTGGTCCAATTCTGAGCTGCCATATGTAATGACCAAATGACATCATAAATGATGTCATTAAGATTGGAAAGAAAAGCTCATTTAGGAACAAAGTCTTTTTCCCATACCACAAAATTCTCGATGTTCTCTATCAGATTCCCATACAGCATTTTACTGAAGTTAACCTCAGAAATAAATTTATGAGTGCTGGAAAAAAACCCACTCTGCTGTTTATAGCCAAGCCACTCACCACTCACGAATCAAGAACACAAATCACTACAGAGTTTTTGGAGCTGTGTAAAAAAATGTGACAGGGTCATGATTACATATTTAAATGTGACAAGATTAATCTCAAGGCTTCCTGGATAGAAATGGTCTCATCACCAGAAACTGTATTTTTTGGGTGCTTTCACACTAGAACTGAAACCCCTAAACTCATGTGTTCCAGATGTCATGAATTTTCAAAGGGTTATACAAAACACTTTAAAGCTTCATTCCACTTTACGTTTTAGAAAACAATACAATGCTCCCTGCAACTAGAAACGTGGACCTGGCAATAAAGGTTTCTCAGTTGTGCCTTTTGAGATGAAATATAGAGGGAAATTCACAATGGGTGTGTTGACATAGATGTGTCAGGGGAGACTTCCTGGGAGTCTTGGAGGAGCAGATCACCGGACAATGGTGGGTGGGGAGGGGGAAAGGGATACAGTAAAGACAAAGGAAACTGTGAGTTCAAAAACAGTGGGGAGGGCTTCCCTGGTGGCAGTGGTTGAGAATCCTCCTGCCAGTGCGGGGGACGTGGGTTCGAGCCCTGGTCCAGGAAGATCCCACATGCCAGGGAGCAACTAAGCCCATGTGCCACAACTACTGAGCCTGGGCTCTGGAGCCCGCGAGCCACAACTACTGAGCCCACATGCCACAACTACTGAAGCCTGCGCGCCTGGAGCCCATGCTCTGCGGCAGGAGAGGCCACAACAGTGAGAGACCCGCGCGCAGCAGCGGAGGGTAGCCCCTGCTTGCCGCAGCTGGAAGGAGACCGCGCATAGCAACGAGGACCCAACGCAGCCAAAAATAAATAAATTAAAAAAAAACAAAAGCAAAAAACTGTGGGGCATGAAACTGCATGGCACGTGCAGTAATCCAAAAGAGGTTCCAGTTGTAAAGAGTTAGTGGGAAAGCAGAAGGGACCGTTGAACAGGTAAACCCCATATGACATGCTGCTGGGATGCATGGACCTTATCCTATAGGATTTGTGTGTGTGTGTGTGTATGCGTGTGTGTGTTAAAATACACATAATATAAAATTATCATTCTAACCATTTTACAGTGAACAATTCAGTAGCATTTAGTATATTCACAGTGTTGTGCAACCATCACCACTATCTAGTTGCAGAACGTTTTCATCACCCCAGAGGAAACCCTATACTCATTAGCAATCACTTTCCATTCCCTTCTTCCTGCCAGTCCCTGGCAATCACTAATCTACTTTCTGTCTCTATGGGTTTGCCTATTCTGGATATATCCTCGAGGGTTTTAAGCAGAGTAGTGATATGCTCAGATCTGCATTGTAGAAAGATGACTTAATATGTAATGAGGGGGCTGATTTGGAAGGAAGTGATACTGGAGTAACGAGGCAAATGAGGAGACTAGATCTTCAGGTGAGAGATGATGTAGGCTCATATGACAGATGGTGAGAAGGGGAAGGGAAGAGAGATGCTGGGGTAGAAATAATAAAATTAGTGATTAATCAGACACAAAGTTTAAGTGAAAGCACCCCCCCCCCCCGACACACAGACATCCTCCCCATTTCAGGCTTCTGACATGTGCAGCTTTGCAAGAAGTGATGTTATTAACCAAGAAAGAAGAAGAGAGGCACATGGCAGAAGCAGATTTGGGAGGCAGGTGATACAGGATAGTTTATAGTCCTTGTTTTCTACTACAGGTTGATACAGACACTCAAGAGAATCTTGTTTGTTAGTTTCTGATTTACACTAAATTTCTTTTATTATTTTTATTCCATTCCACATTTACAAACTCTTACCTTTTTGTTTTCAGACACTAACCCTGAGTAGAAATAAAATAAATATGCACTCAAATAAAAAAACATACTAAAAAGAAAGGGTACTTGGTAATGAGAATAAAAAATAAGCCAAAGCTGTTAGCAGCCACCTCTTAACAAAGAGTGAGGCAAGTCACTTTCAAAAAAAAAACCAAAAAACAAAGTGAAGGTCAAGGCTCAGGGCTGCTCCCACAACACTCAGGGAAAATGCCTTCAGATTCACCACTGTAAGTTCTAGGGTAGCAAATAATTATTGAGGGGAAAGGGTGCTTTAGCTGACCTAAATGTAGCCATCGCAGTGGCATCGTTTCTAGAGTAGTCAATATAGAGCTTTGATGCTACCTTACAGTTCCCAAGAGGCTCTCTAGGTGCACCATCTAACTTAATCAGTTGCAACAATATCATAATTTAGGATTTCCACTTTTGATTATGACACAATAATAGCATGGGTCAAACCAACCCCACTCTATTAAGAACAACAATACAAGTTTAAAGGCATGGACTCAGGATTTAGCAGATCTGGGTTGGAGCCCAGCTCCATGACTTGGGCACAATGACTTAACTAACTCTATTTTCCCATCTGTAAAGTGGAGATAAGAATTAGGGTGGCCAGTTGTCCCAGTTTTCCCAGGACTGAGGAGTTACTGCAAACATAAAACTTTTAGTGCTAACACTGAAAAAGTGCCAGGCGATCTGGAATGGTTAGTCATGCTAAGAATATTTAACTTTCTGTGAGAATTCATAGAAATAATGCATATAAAATGTTACATGGCACTTGGTCCACAGATGTGTATTAAGCTTGCACCACGTATCATACAGACAAATAATAAGCACTCAACCAAAGGTCATCATACTATTATTATCTGAATTTTTATGGTCAAAGGAATACGTTTTCCCTTTAAGAGCAGAGAAAGATTAGAAGTTACTAGGAACTGTAAACTTCCTTACTTTTTTAGAAAGGTAGGTTATAATATTTTCTTTAGGAGGGGAAAGATAGGTTATAATATTTTCTTTAGGAGGGGAAATATTTCTCTTCCAGGCTTCTTTTATTTCCGTGCTATGAATCTTTCCTTCCCATGGGAAAGAATGTTCCAGTTAAAGTAAGAAAGCAACTTAAATAAGAAATCAAACCTCTGTCAATAGGCTTAACTGTCTAGAGTGAATTGTATCCCTTAAGCCTGACAACACCAGGATCCATCCCATTCTTTCTACCCCCTTTCACCTCATGCAATGCCAAACACCCTCTTCTCCCCACACAGAAATGTCAAGCAAGCAAGACCTTACTTGTCTCAGCAGAATGGCAAAAGCTGTTGTGTCCTTTTTCCCTTTTAAGAACCCACTTTACAACATAGGGTTTCATGCAATCAAAAAGTAATCAAAACGTTACTCCCTCCATGTCCAGTTTGTATATTAGATATCCGCAAGAGGATAAAAAGCACAATCCAGTTCATTAACTACCCTTACTCAATATCTAGCTTTATGATCCACATTTGTAGTTTTCTTTGGGAAGAGAGAATGAGAATGGGGGAGGAGAGGGCAGAGGTTATAGCAGCAAATGCTCTCTGCCAGGAGTGTTGTGAGGACTTAGATCCTGGCTCACTGTCTTCTGGCTAACATGGAAACAAGAGCCAGCCAACTTGCCAAAATTTTGCTTCCTGCAAACAGTAGTGCAGACTAGCTCCAGCAGTGGTGTGCTGGAATTCTTTCCCACTGGTTTAGGAGATTGGATTATGCACGTGGCTGCCCCACTCCACAGTTGGTGACATCATGTTGGTAGCCTGAAATCAGCCATGGTGGGAGCATTTACACCACGGAAATTGGCAAACACTACAGATCAGTGGCTCCCCTCCCTCCCAAGCTGGTTTACTCTCAGACCACTGGTTCTCTGACATTTTGATGTTCCTGGGGAAACACGAGACATTAAGGCATTCTTCCCCTTTCCCAAAATAAATCAAAGAAATATCCGTCCAAATGGGTAAATTATCTTCTCTGAAACTTTGGCGCAGGATATCAGATGGTCTGGGTTTCAAATATTTGCAGGAAGGTAAGAAGGTCCTGTTGCCTGCTTCCATTCCTGCCTGTCCCCACTGAGTTCTAGTATTACTGGCAGTAATAGTTTCAAGACCACACCACCAAGTTGTCAGGATCCTTCTGTGTATCAGAGCCCCTAAGACACTCCAAAGGTGGTCTTTTTGGGGCCACTCCTGACCAGAGAGGGTATCTACATTCAACTGTGTTCCTGACCCACAGCCTAAGGGGACCCCAGACCCGCAAATGCCCCCAGGTTCCAGGAATTTAGAAGACAAAATATGGCAAACGGTGCAACATTTTCAATGATGCCATTTGTTGAAACAGAACAAGGCACACTGTCTTTACTGCTAAACGGAAGAGTGCAAGGCAAAAATAATGCCCTTAGTCCAGCTGACAACGTAGCAATACTGCAACACAACTTTATTTTGTTCCTTCATGCTGCCCACTTCTCTACCCAACTCCACGCTCTACCTTGTTTGTTTATTGGCTCCATTTACTATTCCCACAAACAACTTTGTAAATCTGGTTATGCTTCAAATTGAAACAACGAAAAGTTATTGTTTAAAAGGTAACCCCCCATTCCTCTTTGTTCCTCAGTAACATTAATTTTTAAAACCTGTTCTCCATGTGCAGATAATACTTTAAATGTTAGCCTTCTTAGTATTTATTCACTTCCCATAATGAAATGGTTCTCAGTTAAATTTCAATAGATTATTGAAAACCACTCAATAGCTAAGAGAAAATTATGCATCATTGCTGAGCTGTTATACCTCAGCAAATAGATCTGCCATCCAATTTATAGTTTAAATAATACAATAAATTAGCCCCCTGAGTATTAACTAAGTGCATATTTGGGTAGCTTAATTTAGTAGCCTTCTTTTTAAGCTCATCAGTCCTCTTTAATGAAATAGAACCACATGAACTAAGACGACTCTTGGCAAATAATCAGCGTAAAATTGGGAGGTGCTATTGCCTTTGTTTTCAAGAAGCAAGCTGTATGTTTTTTTCAGAAAAGGGGAAAAAAACCCTCAAATACTGAGAATTCAATTTTTTTTAAAGGACAGGACACACTAGTCAGCCAGTGAGATAATGAAACTTCTACAACCCCTTCCATAAATTTTTTTCCCCAGAATATTTCTCCTTTTTTCTCTTATGTAACACAGAAAGGAAATAGTCTTCAGTGGACATAAACAATGCATCCTTTCGTTTGATGGGCATTGTTTTGAACTATTCATCATCTCAGCATGTCTAGTCTATTTCCTAGAAGACATTCTGGTGTGTACTTGCATTCCTTGAGAATTGTAGTATTTGCATATACACACAAATGAGAGGGGTGTGGGTATAAGGTAGGGGACAATTTGATTTTAATTCTAATTCGCTGAACATTTACTGAGTGCCAGGAACTGTGCTAAGGGGGTTGCTACAATCATAAATCGTACATTATTCCTGTCCTCAAGGAGCTCAGCGTCAAATAGAAGAAGGCGGCAATTGAAGAGGCAAATGAAAACCCAGTGTGGTACATGCAACAGGAGATGTACACAGAGAGAGATGCAGAGAAGGAGGAATTCTGGGAGAAGGGCTTCCTAGAGGTGATGCTGGAACTTAGCTCTGAAAGGCAAATGGGGGTTTTCCAGGCAGTCAGAGGAGTAGGAAAGGCCTTATAAGAAAAGCGGAGGGAATCCATGGGAATTATTGGCTGACAGAACATAAGGTGTGCTTGGGGAATTATAAGGTGTTTTGTTTTGTTTTTCAGGATTCTAGTTAAGAAGGAGGGAGAGTAAGAGTCCAGGTTGAGGAAGGAAGCAGAAGCCAGATCAAACATCTTTACTCTTCTATGTAAAGAGTTCAGACTTTATTCTTCAGGTATCAGGGAGTTAGTGAGGGATTTTAAACAAGGAAAAACAGGATCGGACTTGCATTTTGGAAAAAGCACAGAGAGAAGGGTAGGTTGGAGAGAAAGG
Source organism: Stenella coeruleoalba (assembly GCF_951394435.1). Taxonomy (NCBI): domain Eukaryota; kingdom Metazoa; phylum Chordata; class Mammalia; order Artiodactyla; family Delphinidae; genus Stenella; species Stenella coeruleoalba. Next base: position 58,395,359 of record NC_137155.1, read on the forward strand.
AGACTAGTTAAGACCAGTTAATGAGGCTATTGTAAAAGGGAAAAAGTTTAAACAACTTAAAAACACATATTCAGAGTGTTCTTGAATAGCATCTTTTAAAATTTGTGGCTTTTCTTAAAACACCACAAGGCAAAAACTTTTTCATTCTAGAATTTATAATGTAGGGTAGCCATTGTTTTTTTATGTCCCCCAAAATGCTGTATGTTTTTTTATTGGTTTGTATAAAATCAGTGTTTTTCTTTTGAAGTAGTTCTTTGTGGTTTCTGTGTCAAGCAGTAGGAAGTGAGTAAATCAGGTCAGTGAGAAGGATCCTATAAAGCAGATGTGAGAAGGGCTAGCTAAAGAACTGGGTGAGTAGTATTTGCCAATTACTATTCTTCTTAATTTTCTGGTAAGACTCACAGCAAAGCGACTGGCTAAAAAACTTCACTTCCTCGTCGTTTCAATGGAAAAGTGATGGAAGTGAGGGGATTTGTGCTGTGTTAGAAAAAAGATTCAGGTTCTTCTCCCTGTGGTCTAGGCCTTGCCCGCAAATCCAGGCTTAAGTTGAAATGCCTATTTTATTAGTTGCTTCTTATACTGAGCCACTGTTGGTAAGCTGAAGTGATAAGGTGTTGAAGGAGTAAATTTCTAATTTTTTTTAAAGCTGGTTATTTTGATAGCCAGCATCAGCCCAGGCCATCCAGAAAGAAAAGTGCATCCACACAACCAAAGCAGTACCAAGACTTGGATATGACATGTCCACTCCGCCCTTTCACTGGGTGTGGATGCTACAGTCTTTCAACTGATGGTAGCCAGAGAAGAAGATGGGAAAGAGAGCAAGAGAAAAAGAAGACAGACCATGTTTATTAGACATGGGAAAAGACATTAAGTGCCCCCTTCCACTTAACAAGCCCAGCTGAAAGATGCCTAGACACAAGTCCAAGAGTTGGCGAGATAGTGGAATAACCAGAACCCTTGTACATTACTGGAAAGAATACAATCAATTTGGAAAACAGTTTGGCATTACCTAAGGAAGTTGAAGATGCTCAAACCCTGTGAACTCATCCATTCCACCGCTAGGAATTATTCTTAGAGAAAGTCTTGCACGCAGGCCCAAGGAGACATTTGCAAGACTGTGTACAGCTGCAATATTTATAGTAGCAAAAAGCTGGAAACAACCCAAATGCCCATCAGCAGTGGAATGGACAAATGATATAATCACACAATGGAATACTATGCAGCAATGTAAAGGAACGAAGCACAATTTTGCATGTATCAACACAATGAATCTCAAAGTACTGAAGAGCAAAAGTATATTGCAAAATCATACAGAATAATTCCTTTTATATAAAATTAAACATGAAAAGTAAAATATCATTTATGGAGATGTATATCTGCAGTAAAACTATTAATTTTTTTAAAAAAGGAAAAGGGTGATAAAACAATCCAGGGCAGTGGTTTACCTCCAGGGCCAGTGAGGGAAGGGGATGGGCTGCTGGTAATGCTGCATTTCCTAAATGACTGGTAAGCACAAGGGTATTCATTTATCATTGCTTTATCTTACACAAGTATGATACGTATTTTTGGATATTATTCAATTTTTAACTAAAAAAGAAAAGAAAAAACCCACCTATTGATGCTGCCAAACTCACAAAAATGAATCTTTAAGAAATTTAACATGTTCTCTGTTGTGCTTTTTCCTTCTGCCCAACACAGGGATGATGAGATGAACCCTATATCTAAAAACAATAAGTGGGGAGGATACAGAGAAGCAATTGAAGGAAACAAAGGCAAAAGTGGGAAGTTCCCCTCTGGCAAGCAGCTCCAAGAAGACAGAGCTGGTGCCAGAATAGAAACCTTGGGACTCCGGTTGCTGCATAAAAAAATAAATAGAGGAACAAAAATAACACCCACATCTCCATGCTGGACGGCAGAAGAGCAAGAAGTTGCCAAACATTTGGTTTTTTGTTTTTGCTAGATTATTTTTTACTCTCTAAATCTAAGCTCCTATATTCCCCTTCTTCCCTGTTTCTATATGTTAGAAGCTCAGTACAAATGAAAAAAAACAAAACAAAACAAAACCAGAACAAAAGCATTAAGGCTGGATGCTTCATTTATTGTCAACAGGGATGTTTCAGATTACTGTTAAACTAGAAGGGACTCAATGCTTTAGAAACATCTCATCACTAAATTTAGTGATTTTCATATACTTTTGTTAGACTGCCATGCAGCAAAACATGGAACACCTCCCCAGTCCCCTCTACTTCTTCCATCTCTCATCAAGACAGTTTCCTTGTTATGGTGAAGGGAAAACTGGATACAACTGCCATATTTCTAGTCCTATCTGATGAATAATACTCAGCCCATTTCATCATCTGAGCCTTTAAGACACAATATCTCTTAAGGACCCTGTTAGATGGGGTTGGGGGAAGCGTCTTGCCCTGTGAAAACAGATTCATGCTAGGAGAGGTCAACAAAGACAATAAAATAAATATTTATTACATGCTTACTAGATGCCAGACAGAGTGTCAAGTAATAAATGAGCATTATCTTAATTAATTCTAATAATGAATCCTTCTGCAAGAGAGGTAGGTATTAATATCAACCCCAGTTTACAGATGAGGGACCTCCTGGAGAGGTTAAGTAACTTGCCCAAGGTCACACAGCTAGTAAGTGGTAGAGCTGGAAGCTAATCCAGGTCTAACACAGTATTCATTATCTTAATCCCTAAACTATAATGTCACTTGAGTATGATGATAATAGAAGTAGTGAGAATCGCCAAGGTAATAAAAAATAAATAAAATTCAAGCTCATAACTTCTCAATCTGAGGTCACCAAAGGTAGTCCATGGTTTGGGTTGGGGAGAGTCTATGAATTATTTTCAACAATTCCAATAGTCTAATCCATGGGTTCTTTGTCTTTTGTGTGCCTTGGACCCCTATGGCTATTTAGTGTAGCCTATAGATACCTCTCAGAATAATGTGTGGGTTTTTTTTGTTTTTTTTTTCCGGTACGCGGGCCTCTCACTGCTGTGGCCTCTCCCATTGCGGAGCACAGGCTCCGGACGTGCAGGCTCAGTGGGCATGGCCCACAGGCCCAGCCGCTCCGTGGCATGTGGGATCCTCCCGGACCGGGGCACGAACCCCCGTCCCCCGCATCAGCAGGCGGACTCTCAACCACTGCGCCACCAGGGAAGCCCCAGAATAATGTTTTTAAATACATGATTCACTCATATATATATTATGATACATATCATAATATATATACATATATATTATAGATTACAAATGAAGCCATTACATTGAAATGATCAAAACAGCTAAACATGAATTTGTGATACATCAACATACAACCTTCTATATGAACACATATAGAAGAGCAACCTGTGGGTCTGATAACTCCTGTAACTTTAAAGTAGTGATGGTCATAAGCATTGTTTCTAGCTATTTGCAACAGCATCTGTATTTGATATGAAAATATCTCTGCTTTCTATGGTGACAAAGTCAAAGGCACTGCTAATACTGCTGTGGTTTGTTGCCTACATTCAAAATGGAAGGAAATGATGTTTCAGTTAGAGGTTAGTGAAAATAAGGATGCAATTTCTTTCCCTTCTAAGTTCACTGACCCCTTGAATCCTAACCACAAACCCTTACCCCAGGTTAGGAATCTATTAAATAACCTAACGATCACCTAATGGAAGTGCTAAGTTTACTCCTGATAAGGCTTCAGTCTAAATCATAGCATTTTTATTTTTGCTTTGGCATGGAACTAATTGTATCAATCTATGATATCAATAGTGTTTGATCAACAATTAATATCCAGAAACACACTGTGACTGGTGGGCAACATCTGTGCTGAGAACTCCTCTGGATGATGTTTACAGGAGACCCTGCTTGATCTAGTTGTATCTTTGCTGCAAAGTAACAGAAGACTTTGCACATGAGGATCACATCATTTCAGCATGAGACAGAATGCTGCTGGGAAAAGGAAGCTAATGTTTTGAGTAAATAAAAGAGTTCTTCTACGAGTCTAAATTACCAATGGTCTATCAGTATTTTGAGAGAACAAAGATCACTTGTAAACCTACAATGCATGGCAGGGAACTGAGGTTTAAAATTTAGTTTAAGGTTTTGGCTGAGGATTTCAGAGAACCAGAGCCATACCAGTAAATACTGTTGACTAGAGGACACTTTTCTAAATGTGATGCTTCAGATCAATGGCTGGTTTGTTAAGAGTAAATCTATGTTCTCAGGTTTCCGGTTGGCCTGTAAGTAAGTAAAATAGGTCAGGATTTAGAGCACCCTTTAGGCATCGGAACAGAAGTTTCTCCAAACGTAAGCCACACAGGATTCCTGCAAGATGGAAGCCATTTCCTTATCAATAGAGGAACAAACGACATCACAGTTTAGGGTTCCCCAAAACCAGATGCATATTAAATTCCCTAAGAAGTCTAAATATTGATGCTCAGGTCTTACCCCAGACCAGTAAAGTTAGAATATCTGGAAATAGGCCTTGGGAATCTATATTTGCAAGGGTTGAGACACAATGGCTTAGGAAAATGTAGTGGACAAGGATGGTTCCAAATTCTTTGCCATTCTTGCCATCAGGAGGAATATGGCCTTACTCTGTGATTTGCTTTGACCAAAAGAATGCAATGGAAATAACAGTCTGGGGCTTTTGAACCCTGGCCTTAAAAGGATGGGCATCTTTTGCTTCTCAGCTTGGGAGACCTGCTGCTATGCTGTGAAGTCCAGGCCAGGACACTACATGGTTAGAGGTCATATGGAGAGAACACTGGAGGACAGGAGATTCCCTTGGAGACTACCTAGGAGACTACCTTACCCAGCTTTAGCCAAACTCTCAGCTGAATGCAGCTGCGTGTGCGACCTCGGCCTACCCCAATCAGAAGAACCACTCTACTGAGCCCATTCCACCCACATAATTGTGAGAAATAATAAATTATTGTTGTGGTAAGCCAGTAAGTTTTGGAGCGATTTCTTATTCTGTAATAAATAATTGAAAAAGGGAAATATTTCTTGACAATTCTTGATTCTTTTCCCTGAAAGATCTGTTGTTCCTATCTTGGAATCTTGATGTGAACTGAAAAGCAAGGCTGGATCCATCTTTCTAACGCAGATAGAAGACATAATGACACTAAGAGCTCAAGTGAAAGCTTACATTATGCAAACAAAGGAAGACCAATACCCAATGTGGCCTTAGGCAAACCACCAACTCCTGCTGCTGTCTATTCACCCACCCCCACACAAACCCTGAGAGCTTGCAACTGCATTGTCTTGGTGGCCTTTGTGGTAGACAGATGCATCATCAGATCCCCTTTCAAGGATGGACTTGCGGCCCAGCTGTGGGAAGTCCAGTCAGCAGACGGCCTCCAGCTCCTTCGGGGTCTGCCTCAGCTGCAGAGCACAGCCTTTCCCCAAAATGATGCCCTTCCTGGGGCATCCCACATTTGGTGACTGAGTGAGGCGGGGGATACAAAGGCCTGATCATTTTTGTCTGATGTAAGATGCTCTGACGGAAACTACTCTCTCTGGAGCTCCCTTGCAGGTTGGCCAAGGTTTGTCAGGCCTCTATCATAGTTTGGTTTTCTCCTCTGCCAATTCTGCTTCCTACCCCTTCCTTTCTCAGGTATTAATCCCTAATAAACATCTTGCACTCCAAACTTTGCCTCAATGCCTGCTTCTGGAGAATCCGTGAAGCTCTTGACGGCAAGTTTTATATTGAGGGCAGGGGTATGTTTTGATTGCTATGTCTGATTTTCTGTCCACAGTCTGATTCCCAAGAGTGGACAGAAGAACCTTCCCCAGGTCTGGAAGATGGAGACAAAGAACCCATGAATCAGGCCATCCCTCTTGGTAAAAATCAAGAGCTGGGAGAGAGATGAAGATTCTGTTTAACAATTTCTGTAACAAAACCAAAACATTTTCCCAGGAATTAGCTGCATTTGGTAATCACTGTCTCAAATCTGTTTAACAGTTACTTTCCTCCATTAAATACTGTTTTAATTTCTCATGCCCTATCAATTAGTTGAATGCAATAGTTACATTTATTGCTCTTTGCTTACTCTGATTTTGTCAGTGCAAACAAGGACTTGCTGAAGACCTTTCTAGAACTGTTGGTTTCTTCAGAAATAGTTTCTAATGCTCACTAAGATGTTTAAAATTCTAAATTAAAAGAAAAAAAGAATTATCAGAAAGTTCAAGAGAGGCAGGTGGCCAGCTCGGTCATTCTCTCTGCATTATCTGTGGACATCATGAAATCCTAGCCTGACCTTCCCTTCCACTCGAAGGACTGTGGTTATTCTTTTCTCCCTTTTTCAGTTGTGTGTAGTCAAAGAAACAAAATGGTTGATGTTAATTTTAGAAAAGCACAATTAAGAAGCCGTAGTTGTTAATTGTTTTCTGTCTGCATGCCGGGCTTATCCCCATCCTCCTACTCCCTGTAAGCACTCTGCTTTTCTTTAGAAAACAGCCTCTTTTTTTTTTTTGCGCTATGCGGGCCTCTCACTGTTGTGGCCTCTCCCGTTGCGGAGCACAGGCTCCGGACGCGCAGGCTCAGCGGCCATGGCTCACGGGCCCAGCCGCTCCACGGCATGTGGGATCTTCCCAGACCAGGGCACGAACCCGTGTCCCCTGCATCGGCAGGCGGACTCTCAACCACTGAGCCACCAGGGAAGCCCGAAAACAGCCTCTTCTATGTGGACTGGATGTACTGCCAAACACACTGGCCACCACCCACACTCTACCCACCTCTGTCACCACCACCACCAAGGGCAGACTTGTAGCCTTGGTCCGGTGGCCAACCAGAATCTTCCATCCTTCCTGCTCCATGGCCCCCACAGGTACTTAAAGCACAGCAGTGCTGGGGAAAGAGCAAGATGTGGGCTGTCAAATCTCAGATACTATTACTATTTGAAGCCTTAATCAAGTTTTCCAGGTGAAACTTCTGTTTCTACATTTATAAATTAGTAAATACAATCCCATTATTTACAGGGGAGCTATGAGTATTCCATAAAATTGTGGATAAGAAAGTGTTTGGCAGACCACTGGCCTGAGGGCTTGCAAATGCTGAAGGATTGGTAGCCATCCTTAAGGTCTCCTTTGGCCTTCCTGACACCCCCATGCACCAGCGACCAGCCCACAGCCGGTAAGTGGCAAAACTGAAATTCACATAGGTTGGTCTAACTCCACAGTCCACCTTCCTCTCATTACCCCAGACCGCCTCCCATTGGTCACGACTCTCCAAAACAGTCAAGCTTTGAGGGTGGTGGGCTCCTTCCCTTGGTTTCTCTGTATGTAACCCCTAACAGAAGGTCTGATTCCTGTTGGAAACTCAGGGAGAAGCCCCTGAGAAGAGTTTGGTAGAACACAGTCCTGAGGACTCCATAAGCCAAACCGGGGTCAAGGTCAAAGTATAAGTCATGGCTCAGGGCTTGTGCTTTTGGGGGCTGGGGGACTCACTGTGGCTGCCTGAGGAGGGCACCAGGATGACACCAGCATGCCAGGTGCTCCCTGTGGATACCTAGCTTTCAAGCTGGTTTAACTACACAGGAAACACCATGTCTCAAACAGGGATCAGTCCTCACAGCTTAGACATTACGAAGCTTGTCTCCTCTATTTCAGGACCTCAGAATCAAGTATCAAGAAGGTGGTCTCAGGAAGTAGATGGAGAACCTTCTTCCAATACAGCTCCTAACATGACTCCCTATTTCCTGGGGATCCTCCTTCTCTGACCTCTATCTGGCCTGAATTCATCCTACTGCTGCCATTTTAAACTTTCCAAAGCTTTGAAAATGTGTTTAAACATCTTCCACAGCGACAAACACTGTATGCTTCCACTTATATGAGATACTTAGAGTAGTCAGATTCATAGAGACGGGGTAGAATGGTGGTTGCCAGGCTCTGGGGAAGGGGTAATGGGGAGCTGGTGTTTAGTTACAGAGTTTCAGCTTTACAAGAGGAAAAGAACTGTAGAGGGCTTCCCTGGTGGCACAGTGGTTGAGAGTCCGCCTGCAGATGCAGGGGACGCGGGTTCGTGCCCCGGTCCGGGAAGATCCCACATGCCGCAGAGCGGCTGGGCCCGTGAGCCATGGCCAAAAAAACAAAAACAAAAACAAAAAACTGTGGAGATGGATGGTGCACAACATTATGAATGCATTAATACCACTCAACTGTATACTTTAAAATGGTTAAGATGGCAAATTTTGTTATGTATATTTTATCACAATTTAAAAAATTGGAAAAAAATAACCTGTCAGTGGCCCCCCACTACTTAAACAATGGAACACTCACCCCTTTGCCTATCATCAAGGTCCCATGATCTCTTTCCAGTTTCTCTCCCAGCTTTCATCCTTTACGCTCCAGATTAGAAACCAGACTGTGTGCTCTGCCTGTACCCTGCCCTGTACGCTCTCATTCTGAGGCTCTGCCCACCAGCTTCCTCTGTTCATTTTAGCCAATTTCAGCATCTGTTCTTTTACTAACATCAGAAATTCCCAGGTAAAGCTATAACCTTTCTTAACACTGCATGAACCTTGCCTCACCACTTATTGAGCTCTAGCACCTTTTTAAAAATCCCAATACTCTGTCTGACTACAGAAGGGCACATGCATGTAACTGAACAGCTAACACTGGAAGTAAAATACATTATTTCTCAGGCCTGCCTTAATTATGGCAGATATGTATGCAGGTTCCAATTTTAACTGTACTAGTTTACTACTGCCAATCCATCATTCCAGACGTGGGTGCCCTTGTGAAGTAGAAAACCTCTGGGCTGGAAGACAGGGGGCCTAGAATCTAATCTCAGCTCAGACATAAAATGGGTAGGAGACTTTGGAACAGTCACTTAACCTCTGGGCTTCAGTTTCCCCACCTGGAAAATGAGATCTAAAATTTGTTTCAACTGGAAAATGCTACCTAGAATATGGAGATAATCCATCCTGTAATTATTGAATAACCTAAGCTGATATTGATAATGAAAACATAAAATAAAATTAATGATGACTCAAATTGCAATCAGGAAAAGAGAGTTGTTGGAAACAATGCAAAACTCATGGTAGAAGAAGCTACACCCAGTATGACTGCATAGGAATGAAAATTGACCAGGGACTCAAGTCTTCCTTTTAATGTTTACATGGAAAATAAGTAATCTCCGTTAGAATATTTTCATTGAAATCAAGATAGCAAAAATGCTTTTTTCAGAAAATTTAGCTTCATGAAGCTTTTTTCTAGAAAGATGTTTTTAAAGAAATTCATCGGTGTTATTATTCCAATTAAAATTTTATACTCTGATTAAATTTTATATTAAATGTGGCATCAAAAAGTCTTTGGAGTTGAAATGACAATTCAGTGATGTAAGAACAAAATATCCTGCATTTCAAAAGCAGTGGCAACATCAAAACAGATCATGAACAGCAACTGTGACATTTGGAGAAAGGCAGAGAAAGACCCCAAAAGGAGCAGCATGGTGGCCTCGACAGTGATGCACATGGGTTGCCACCAGCTAGCGGGAGAGAGAGGATTAGACCTTTGTTCTATACTGCAACACTACTGAGTCATACAAACACACACATCACACTCTGAAGGCAACTATCTATTCTATATTGCTTGCAAACTGAGCCCCTCCGGACATTAATGAAAAATATATTTCAGATCTTTCTTTGAAGATATCTTAGCGATAACTCAGTTCAAACCTTGTACTTTACAGATGAACAAACTGAAGCTCAGAAAAGCCCATGACTTCCCAGATGATATAACAAGGGAGGGTGCAAGTCTTAGAATGGCACAGATTGTGGAGGCCAGGCCAACAAGGGGCAACAAAGAGCACTCATTCTTCATCTGATCTCCGAAGGCTTGACGGAGCTGATTGGTTTTCCTGGGCCTTCCTTGATGGAGAAACGGCTGCCCATCTCCGTACCCTGACACTCCCCCGGGAGAGCTGTCATTCCTTTAAGTGGACATTTTAGGGAACCATCCAGAGACAAGTCTACTTTGGTTTCGATTTTTAAATTAAAAGCTGTGGAGTTTGGCAGAGAGTGAGTTTTCTTTTTTGGCAGACACATACACATGCTTCTGTTTTGTGTGTCAAATGCTAAAAAGCCAAGTCCACGGTTGAGGCCCGTTTCTTTCATTATCAGATGCCTGACATCTGAACAGTATCCTTAATCCACAGAGAATGCCTTTGTGAACACCAGAGCTCCTTTCCCTCCTTCATCCCTGCCCCTCCCCCCAATCTCCACACACCACCCCCAATCCTACGCTGAGGCATTAGGGGAAGGAGCGCCGCCAGCACTGTAAAATCACCTACATAAAATGCAGATCCCTCGCCGCTGTGTGGTAAAACACTTCTATCACAAACACATGTGGGCCTCGCTTCTTTGGTTAGCCGGTTTTTGGCAGCCACAGGAGTGCCATTTCATCTCTCAATGTGTTTTGCATTCACCACAAGAGTCAGCGGGCTCAGTGTGACATTTGCCACAAGCTTCTGAGTGGTGATCAATCCCTTGTCCCACCTCTACGGCCCAGGTTGCCCTGCAGCCCCAATCTCGCCTCCCAAGCTGGGCGTTCCGTGCCCAGCACCGAGCAGGACACGTGTGATGCCAGGCACTGGAGCGTTTCACAAGGAAGGTCCATGGGACATAGACTAACAGGTGGCTGAGGCAGCCGTCAAAGGATCTGGAGGACATGCTGAATGCGACCGGCGGGATTCTCATCATAAAGCAGTGCGGCGGACAGGGGGTTAAGGATGTGCCCATCGCTCCCTGGCAGCTCGGCATGCGTGTTTACCCTTAATGGCCTGAATACTAATACTCCAACTTTCCTCTAAGGGAAAATCAAACATTTTCCCTGATCTTGATTTTTACCATTTATAATTTTCCTTTCTTTTGTGTATATTCTTATAAGTGATCCATGGTAACAAAAATAATAGCAAATGTTTCCTATAAGTCAGGGACTGCTCTAAGCTAATTAGCTTATTGAATCCCCTCAATAACCCTATGAGGATACTATAGACTGAGTGGCTTAAAGAACAGAAATTTCTCACGTTTTTGGCAACTGGGAAGTCCAAGACCAAGGTGCTAGCTGACTGGGTTTCTGACGAGAGCTCTCTTCCTGGCTTGCAGATGGCTGCCTTCTTGCTGTGTCCTCACATGGCCGAGACAGAGAGAGGGCAAGCGATCTCTCTGCCGTCTCTTCTTAATCCCATAGAATCAGGGCCCTGCCCTTATGACCTCATTTAACCTTAATTACCTCCTTAGAGGCCATATCTCCAAATACAGACACATCCTAAGTTAGGTCTTCAACATCCTAAGTTAGGGAGACACAATTCAGTCCATAACAGGTAGATATTATTACTACCCCTATTTTATAGGAGATGAAGTCATGGTATAGAGAGGTGAAAAACTTGCCCAAGGTCACACAGCTATTAAGTAGAAGATTAAGGAGGCAAACCATGGTCTTCCTGCCTCAAATACTCTATTATAGTACTGAGGACACTGGAACACTCTATTATAGTATTGGAGGCCACTGGAACACTGTAGTATAATGTTGGAGGCCCCTGTAACACTGTACCATACTATTGGAGGCCACTGTAACACTCTATTATAGTATTGGAGGCCACTAGAACACTCTATTATAGTATTGAGACCACTGTAATACTCTACTATAGTACTGAGACCACTCTAATGGTCTATTATAGTATTAGAGGCCACTCTATAGTGGTCTCTAACCACTCTGTTACACAGTCTCTACATATTTTATAGGTATACACATGTATAACACACATACACAAACACACATATCCATATAACCTAACACTGTATACAGTTTTCTTCAGTAACAATGATCATTCCTAAACTAGTCAGCAGTTGAGGTAAAAAAAATCTCCCCAACAGAAAGATGTCTACAAGCAAATTTTTCCTTGTGGGAAAAAAGAACTCAATTAAGAGTGTGTGTGTAGAGGGTCATGACACCAAAGAGGATAGCATGAATATACTCAGAAGTTGCACTGGAAGGGATCTCAAACCAGAGCAAGAAGTTTAGAGCTCTGTCTATGGGATGTGATTAACTTTCTGAGTACAAACTCTACCCTGACCCACCAGGTCCCGTATGATATGGCCACAGCCAATCCTCATCTTTGCTTCCCCTCTTTCCCTATTCCTCCCTCAGATCCACTGGCCCTCCTTCCTTTCCTCAGGCACATCCAGCTTATTTCTGCCCCTTGGCACATTTCGACATTCTCTGCATGGAAACGCTGGCCCACATCTGCACATGGAGGCTGCTTCATGTCCTACTGTCTCACCTCTTCAGTGAGGCTTCTGGGACCCACCATCCAAAGTAGTCCCTGTACCAGCTCTTTCACATCATCCAGTTTTATTTTCTGGCATTATCTGATTTGTGAATGTCTATATTTGCTTATTTTCTGCCTTTATTTCTTCCCTCCTTTGAGTAAAATCTCGTTGATAGAGTAGACTTTATTATCATATTCAGTCTGCTGATCTTATAGCAGCCAGACCATCCAGTCAGTGAATGGGAGGATGCAATCAGAAATAAAAGAATGTGGGCATTTCATTATTAAGCTAATATTTCTTCATTTCTAGCCACAGGGAAAGCATTACTGTATTCTAATCATGAGAGGTAAGTTTAGAACCTCATGAGTATTGATAAATATCTTTTTTTTTTTTTTTTTGCGGTACGCGGGCCTCTCACTGCCGTGGCCTCTCTCGCTGCGGAGCACAGGCTCCGGACGCGCAGGCTCAGCGGCCATAGCTCACGGGCCCAGCTGCTCCACGGCACGTGGCATCCTCCCGGACGGGGGCACGAACCCGCGTCTCCAGCATTGGCAGGCGGACTCCCAACCACTGCGCCACCAGGGAAGCCTGATAAATGTCTTTTTTTTATACTGCCCCTAAGGAACGCCTAACAAATGTCTTTCAAACATGTGAAAAGATTAAATAAACAAGTTTTTTTCCTGAGTGCTCCTCTTCTCTTCTATTTAGTTAACATTCTCCACCTTACTGGCAATTAAGTATCAGAGCCAATCTGACAGACATAGGCACACAGGCTCTGGGAACAAACTGAATAAAGTTTGAATCCCAGTGCTGTCATTGGATGATTCTGGATTAACTGTTTACCTTCTCAGAGTCTGTTTCCTCATATGTAAGTAAAATGGAAATTATATTATATAATTTTCAGAGGTTATTCTAATATCCATGAAGTACCTATCACAACAGTCGGCACATATTTAGTGTTCAACAAACGAAAGCTATCTTTATCATCATTGAACTTAAATATAGGTAGGTGAGCCCATCCCTTATAACTCTGATCTTTTATTTGCCTCTTCTTCATTTTGCACACAAAAATCATAATCTATCTTTTGCCTGATTTATTTGCATAGCTTATGTAGATCAGTAGGACTACTGACACACATGATATTAGTTCTGTACTGGCAGAGACACTTGTTGCTCTCAATCCTCCTACTAAGAAAAACTAGAAAAGCTGGACAAAATACAGAACACACCCACCTGAAAATCCTGAGGCTCACCCAAGGCAGCCAGGATATAAGGGGTGTATTAGTTTCCTATTGTTGCTATAACAAACCACCACAAATGTAAGTGTTTTAAAACAACAATAATTTCTTATTTTATAATTCTGGAGGTCAGACGTCAGAAATGGTCCCACTGGACTAAAGATGCTGGCTAAGCTAACTAAGATGTTGGCAAAGTTCCATTCCTTCTGGAGGCTCTAGGGGAGAATCTGTTTCTTTGTGATTCCTAATTTCTAGAGGCTGCCTGCACTCCTTAGCTCATGGTCCTTCCTCTGTCTTCAAAGCCAGCAACAGAGCATCTTTGAAACCCTCTCTGACTCTGACTCACCTGCTTCCCTCATTCACTCATAAGGATCTTTGTGATTACACTGGCCCATCTGGATAATCCAGAATAATGTCCCCATCTCTAGGTCAGATGATTAACAACCTTATTTCCATATGTAGCCTTGATTCCTTCTTTCCATACGATACAACATATTGACAGGTTCCAGAGATTAGGGGGAAGGTCTCTTTGGGGGCCCATTATTCTGCCCACTACAAGGGGCCAGGCTTGCAAACTGAAGGGAGGGCAACAAACTGAGTCTGGCATTCTCTGGCCCTGTCCACATCAAAGCAATAGTTGATTCAGCGGCCAAGAGGCTACAAAACCAAGCATAAAGTGGTAGTTAAGAGACTGGAAACTTGAATGGAGCTTTGGGAGACAAAAAGTACAGATTTAAAGTCACTCAATTCCAGACTTGATAAAGGTGCTTGCCTCTATTCTAATTGCCTGACAGAAGCAAAGCAAAATCTCTTTGAAGATAAATATCATCAGCCAGAAACTCAAACTATCTCCATAATTTTACCTGTTTAATGTCTGACATTCAACTGAAAATTTCTAAGCATATCAGGAAAAAGTACCCAACTACCATATAAAAAGAGAAGAAATAAATCTCATGAACACAAAGGTGAGCAAACATACCACACAGGAAAGAGTACATACTGAATATGTCCATTTATAAAAATTCAAAAACTTGCAAAAGTAATCTAGGCTATTAGAAGTCAGGACAGTGGTTACTTCGGGGAGGAGGGGAGTAGTGACTATGGGGCGGTGGGGGGAGGGGCACTGGTTCTATTCTCTTTCTTTATTTAGGTAATAGTCACAGGGGTATGTTCACTTTGTGAAAATTCATTTACCTGTATATTTGTGACTTGTTCACTTTTCCATATTATGTTATAACTCAGTAAGTAACAAAGTAGAATCAACCTTATATTACACTGTTAAAATTATGCAAAAACCTGTACCTGTGAACATATGAATCAATTAAAATGCAATTTCAGATGTTGAAATTGTTGAACTTTTTCTTTTTTAAAAATATTTGAATTGCTATATAACTTGTGTTACTTAAAAAGAGACAAATAAACAACAAAATTAAGTCCAGATTATTTTCTGCAACTGAAGAGCCTCCACTTGTCCAGGAATTTCAATATTTTGGAATCTGTCTTCAGAGTTAACTATTTATTGTGGTCCACAACTCAATACCAGATTCAAGATCACTCAAGTTTACAGAAGCAGATGGGGCTGACAAGGCACTTCCCATCCTCTCTTGAGATCTCTCTGCATGTAAACAGACACTTCTTTCTGTCCTTCCCTGTCCCATTTTCAGATTTCATATATATACTGCCAGAACTGTTCCTGCTCTGAGACATTTAGTTTGCCATTCCACCAGTAGTTAATTCTTTGGTATAATTTATCTCGATTTAGAAACTGTAACGTTATAACTTTTCAAAGTTTACCTTCACTTGAGCCCAGAAATATGTCTCTCAACTGTTTCCATTGTCCAAGGTAGTTAACATTTTGTGTAATATTTAAATTTCTGTTAAATTTCATGTTATTTAATGGTTAGAATGACCGGGGTAGGGTAGGAAGGCTACCTTTTCACATTAGAATACCCGTAATTTCTGCTGGATCTATCATTTTTTTAAACATAAATGAGTAATTCAGGTGATAACCCAGTGACCCCTGATAAAATACTTTGTGATCTCTCATTTACAGTTCCAAAGCAAAGTTCTTTTGAAGTAGTATTCCTATGATTAATTTCTGTTTGGAGCATGGATTTGCCTAAAGGAAAACTCAAGCATTAGAAAGCTATTCTTCCAAATACTTGGAGGTACAGAATTGACGTCCCAGTGTTACCTCACATAAAAAATTGGGGAATAAAATCAAGTCTAGAAGAATACATTTTTCCTCTTGAGACTAACTAAGCAAAACTAAGGGGCTTTCTTAATTTCTCCAGAAACTTTCTGGAGGTAAACAGTGTAATCATTGCGTAAACGTTAAGGAAGACCTATTCATCTTCGAGGAGCTGAGACCTGCAAACTGGAGGAGCAGTGGACAGGCTTGGCCAGAGTAACATCTGACCCCTAAAGGAGAGGTCACACTAGGGCATCAGATAGATTTTGTCCTGGGGTTCCACGTGTAATACGTGAATGTGATCATAGGTTTGCCAGAGGAGATTACATTGAACCTTCCTCATGTAATTTGTTCATGCTCTCTTTTGTTCCCCAAATAGACTAATTCTCTCATTAATGATTTACCTTTTGGGGTTGAGTATTATCCTTTTTTTAATCTTTTTAATTGTCACCTTATCTCTTAAATAATACCTACACTATTGTCTGTCAACTTTTGTCTTAAACATTGAGTATTTGTATATTAATATGAACTCAGACCACCCTTCCCCGTGGAAAGGAGGGCAACAGAAGACACCTTTTGGTTGTTGTATGACGTTGCTTAAGGCTGACCATGTCTTATGGGTATTCGGGCTTTCGTTTCAATCTCATCATCCCATTCTCAAAACCTGCATGCCGGGAAGCATTTTCATACCTGATAGAAGCTATCCACTTGCCGTACATAACCAGCCACTTCAGGATCATATTTAAGGACCTTCCAAACTTTTCTTTCTGCCTTCTTATAATCCTGGGATCCTTTCCAGTTCATGGCCATCAAGGAGCGCTCTGTCAGGGGAGCTGCCACGATGATGTCCAGTTGGCCATTGTAGATTAGAACCTGAAACGAAATTGAGCCGTGAGCAAATGCAGGATTCAGCAGGGGAAGCCAGTCAATGTATCTAGGTACAGATAGTGCACACAAGAGACAAAAGGGAATGTTAGCTGCTCTGGGGCGCTGCTCAGAGACGCCAACCCAGGAACTCAGTAGGGTCACTTTCTTCCAGTTGGCTACATACACCAACAACCTGAAATAAACTCAAGCCTTGTCTCAACCACTGCATTCTTCCAAAAGTATGATTCTTCATAGGAATCTGCAAACATCTCTCTTGTTGCAAAAGCATTTGTGCTGTATTACCCAGCAATATAGGTTTTACTTGGATGTATGGCTATGTTAAGGAAGAAGACTGTGGTTACAGTTCAGTGGAACTAAGGAATGGTACACACTGGGATTGTCATGAAGCCTGCATTTGATTATTTTCACTTTTCAGGCCCTGCAGCAGCTGGCAAGCTGGGCATTCCCTCGTGGCTGCTGGTAATCCGTGTTGCTTTCCCCTCCTACATTTCAGTGACAACTACAATTTTTTGAGGCAGACAGATAGATGCAGGTGCCTCGAATTTGTTATTTGTTGGAGGCAACCATGTCTGCTATGCCACTTCCAAAGACCTCCTTTCTTAAATAGGATAGCCACTTGTCAAAAATGAGGAATGTCCTTCAAAATACCTAAGATACATTTTTTTTTTAGCCAAGTTGATGGGTACTATAGGAGAAACTCTGAGGCAACTCTGGTCTTTTCTTCCCAAACAGCTTTCAAGATATTCAGATAATACCCAATGCTGCTGAAGTTGTGAAGCTACTGGGGGCAGTGTGAATGGCATTACTCTTCAGGAAAGCAACCATCACTTTTTAATGCAAAGACTTTATAATGTTGAGACTTTGTCCCAGTAATCCCAGTTTGTGGAATAAACTCTATGAAAATGAGCCCAAAGAGATAAAAAATATATATATTTAACAATATTCACTGAAACTTTATAATGACAAATTTGAACACAGTCTAAAAGTTCCATATTAGTGAGTGGTCAAATAACCACAGTACAGAAATTCTATGAGATATTGCAAAGCCATTTAAACTGTTGGACTACAAAGTTGTCCCCTCATTCTCCTTAAGTCCAGCCTCTTTCACCTGAACTCAGGAGATGGCTCTCTTAAGCTTGTGTTCCTCATCCCATTTTTCATTCCATAAGTGCACATTATGGGGCTCACTGCCCTGCTCTTTGGATCTGTGCTCTTTACTGCCTGTTGATAAAGTCTGAAAATTATTGCCTCATATACTATATCCATCTTATATCTGTTTATAGTGTAAGTGCAAACTCAGTGGATGATAATGCCACAAGAAGAATTCTGATTTAAAAAAAAAAATTGTTCATCATCAGCTTTCTCACAAAATAGCTGTGGTTCATTTATTCTCTGTAAATAAAAAAATTTTTTTTTCTTGTAAAAATAAATAAACTGTTGGACTAAACCACGAAGCAATGTGGAAAATGCTTATCACATAATGTTAAGTATGAAAGCTGAATGCCAAATATATATCCCAATTATGATATATAAAATTGACATACTTATTTACATATATGGAATGAAACTTTAAAAAAAAGGAATAGAGTTGATTAATTTTGGTGGTGGAAATCTGAGTAATTTTCCCCTTTGTTTTCTACTCTCCTTAGGCTATTTTTCACACTTGTTGATTCTCATAAGGTATTGTCACTCCACCACCAACAAAGAGATTTTCTTCAACTCCATGCTACCTTTGATCTATTTGGAAGCTCTGGTTTGACTCAAGTGAAGACCTTAGGTTGAATCCTCAAACTGGATATAAAATGTTTCACTGCATGTTTCCATCTCTGCCCTCCTGGTACAGGCTTCTTAAAAGGCTTATACATAATTAAAAAGCCCAGGACTTTTACACACTCCAAATCCTCAAGCAGCAGTGGGCCAGGATTCAGCCTAAGATGAAAGAGCCCTGGGCCTCACCTATAGGAACACAGGGTCTTTCATGTTACTCAGTCCTCATCACCACATCCACTCTCCTATGAAGAACCCCCCCTTACAGAAAATCCTGATGGATTTAAAGCCTTTTTAAAAAACTCAACTATAGCAATAAAAATTTGCATTGTTTATACAAAGAAATTGCGTCAAAGACCTTGAATACTTATGGCCCATGCAAAACTCCTACAGCTGTTTTGCCAACAGTATGGAAACAATTACACATGATCTGTACCAGGAAACAAGGCTTAAATACTTCACCATCCTAGGAAGGCCTGATTATAGCTGATTAACGAAGATAATCATCTATAAAGTAATTCTTCTAGAATTCAGTGAAAAGATGCTGATTAACTAGCAAACACACAAGTGCATGTAGCCATCTTTCTTCCTTGTGGCTACTCTATGAAGCTTGCATCTTTCTGAGTGTCATCAGGATATTGTTACCTTACTATCATCAGGATATTCTGAAACTGGTTTGAATTTTCATCTTTGAGGGATGATAGAAAACTCCACAGGTTACAGCAAAAACAGGCCGATATGTACAGCATTAGGGTACACGTTTGTTGAAATGAATTGAAACGAAGCCCATCCCTGAGCCATTTCCCTTGTTTTTCAAGACATCATAAACAAGAATACTAACACTCCAGAATGAGGCAGTGAAGGGCTGGACTGCGTAATTTTGTGCATGTGATGTGCAGAAAGCCTACTTTTGGGGGCAAATGGAAATCTTTCCTTTGCAAAGCAAGGAAAACAGTTTTAACTACTAAAGGGCACGTAAGTCAAATGCAGCAAAAAAAGAAATCAGGTTAATGATCAAGCGAAGTGATTTCAGAGCTGGCATTTAAGGCTGCCTCAAATATAAGAATTCCAGAGCTTCTATTTTTATCTAAATGTCACATTTACTCTCTTCAGCCCCCACAGGAATATCCCAGTTGGGTGCCTCCAGGGCTGGGTGAGTGGGTGAGATATCCCAGGATCCGGTGACAGTGAGCTGAGAAGCCAGGTGGGTGTAGCACAGGGCTGGGTGGTCCTGAAGCCGGAGGGCACGTGTTGGCCACCCACATCCTGAGTGACAGAGAAGTTCCAGGACAAGGCTTAAACCGCAACGGGTTGGCCATTTACGAAGGATCTGCACACATTTGCCCACTTCTTCCTGGTGGGGTGATCTGTCCCGGTTTGCCCTGGACGGAGGAGTTTCCCAGGATGCAGGGCTTGCAGGCTAAAACTGGGACAGTCTGGGGCAAACCCTCCCCTGAGGCTTGCTGGTATTTTAAGCAACAGGGTGTAAAGACAGAGAGGTGGAGACAGAAATGAATGCAGCTTTTAGCTACGCTTCCCTTGTCAGGAGTGACTCTAACAAAACAAGGGGCAGGGAAAGCGCTGGTTGGAGCAGGTTTCCAGGGACACAGCAGGCAGCACCCCTGAACACCCCTGAACAACCAGTGTCCTCACTTTCCTTTCTGGCCAGCTGTGAGGCCTCAGTTAAAGAGCAGAGGCACTCTTTTTAGAGAATTTTCTTTTCTTTTACTACTTAGAGGTCTGACTGGTTAGTTTGTTGAAACTGATGGTGATGCGAAGACACGGAAAAATACTTATTAAAAAAATCAATGAAAAACTATGATCCTACTGTTCATGCTCTATAATTACTATATTTTAAAAGGATGCTTCAAACTTGGGAAAAGAATACATCAAAATACTAGCAGTTAAGGTAGTCAAAATATGGGCGATTTGTTTTAACTTGGCTATTTTCTAAGTTTTGGGGGTATGTTGGGAGGCTTCCAAAACGAAAAAATAATAAAAAGAACAATAACACTAAGAGGTTGGACACCTCAATTTGGCAAAAGATGGGTCTTTATTGGGGAATAATTTGTGCTAACTCAAGTATTACCAGCTCTCGGTTCTTTTCATGACAACTAGGTAAACAGCATAACTTTAGTTCAATCATAGATGATCTTAAAAACTCATTCCAGAATTCAAGCATTTACAAGAGATGGCACTAGGCGATTTGGATTACGAGCATCCCTCTCTCTCTCTTTTTTTTTCCAAAAGGAAGAGATGAGAAAATCATTTTTTTAATGTTCTTTACTTTCCAAAGTGTTTTCATGTACACATAGCTTTATTCACATCCAGCTTCACAGGGTGGGGATGAGACGTATTACAGGGCCTGCCTCCACTTTACTGTAAAGGAAATCGTGACACAGGGAGGTGTCAGAATGCATCCTAGATCCCACAATTCCAAACTTCTTCCTAAAACGCCTTAAGAAAGGAGCTAAATTCCTGCAAACAGCAAGCATTTACTGACTCCCCACAGCTACATGTTTAAGTGCTACTCCAAGCCTTAGGAAACAGAGAGTTGGTGGAGAAGGAGACATAGTTCACATCTCCGGTTCAGAAACAATCTCATCTGTTTGTCCAACTCTGGAGACATCTCTCATTCCTCACTTTGACTCTATGGACCAGGATGTGTGCAAGAACATTACTCAGCTGGCAACAGATGCCTGACTTCTGTTATAGGGACTGGCCCTCATTAAGCAGCTGTGGAACAGCATCAGCTCCTGAAGAAGAGAGATCTCTTAGCCCTCACTCCACCTGCAGCCCTTGCACGGTGCCTGACACCCCATAAGACATATGGACACTTGTAGAGTACAGGCAATTATGCTCTTTAAAGGCTTTCTGTAATGCTGTATACTGATTGCCCTTTTGTTTGGCCCAGGTCCACTCCCCCTTCCCCTGGTAACTGTATTCCCATTCCCTCAATGGATACAGCCCTAGCGGAGGCTGGCGATCAGTGTTCTTCCTCCTCTATGCAAGGGATGAGCATGTGACCTAAGCTAGGGCACTCAAATGCTCTCTCCCTAGAATTCGGATTGTGGACAGAATGACACAGGGTTCCCTGATGAGTCTGCCCATTAGTTTTGCTACTTGGATCCCCAGAGTTTTCCCTGGTCCCTATCTTTCCTCACTCTAGTTCTTCAGTTTGTCCATGAATTCTGTGACCTATCCTGTCTTCTGACCAGTTCTTTTCATGCTTCAAGTAACCACAGTTGCTGCTGTTGCTAAAAGCATGAAATCCAAACTCATACACCATTGGACCAGTGCCTCACATGCCCCAGCATGCAGTAACTGGGAATTCTTGGACATGTGGTTTAACCTCCATGAGTTGTGGTTGCCTTTCCTGAACATGTAGATGTAAGACCTACATCTCACTGTAGTGAGAATTAATGAGAAAATATGAACAGGGTTCTAAGCACAGCACTGGATACAAATTGGGGGAGTTAGGTAAATATGGTCCTCCTCTTCAAGTAGGTTGATAATGTGATAATGACTTGGAAGACTGACTCAACAAAGAACTTCTTCTAGAATAAACCTCCAAAATATGCATATGGTCTTTCTGTGTCAAATACTTGGTTGTCAGTCTCACTCTTTTAGACAAAGGCCAACAGTAGGAGGGAATCCAGCCAGGGTAAACCTGAACTCTATGTACTCAAATGCATGAAATAGCATGCCTTTCATGACTAATTTTACACATATTGGGCATGGTGTCTCAGCAGTCGTTTCTTGGTACTCAGAGCCATAAGTCTATAAATTACCCTTTAAAAGGAACTTGTAATTTTGAAGCATCCCAAGGAATTTCCCCATACCTAAATGCTAGAAAAGTATGGTTAAGAGTATAGCTTTTAAA
The DNA here is from genome assembly GCF_951394435.1 of Stenella coeruleoalba. Taxonomy (NCBI): domain Eukaryota; kingdom Metazoa; phylum Chordata; class Mammalia; order Artiodactyla; family Delphinidae; genus Stenella; species Stenella coeruleoalba. Next base: position 58,417,612 of record NC_137155.1, read on the forward strand.
AGGACATTTGGGAATAGTAGAACTCTCTCATTGTTCTAATTAAGTTGCAGGAACTGTGCTAAGCATTTTATATCCATGATTTTACAACATCCCCAGAAGGCAAGTGTTATTTATGCCATTTTAGGAGCAAAGGGACAGAGATGCAGGGAGGTGAGCCAGCTGGTAACAGAGATTCAAGTTCAGATCTGAGTCCAAAGTGTGTGCTTCTAACCCCTCTTCCACACTGCTCAGTGTATTCCGCTCCCTCCACTGCTCCCCCGCCCAGAGAATACACTGAACAGGTGGTTTATTCTTTGTAATTACACATGCAAGGAGCAAACTTAAATGTAAGCATGACTCTTTGGAATGAAGGATACATGTTTATAGTTAAGAGCACAGGCTCTGTAGCTGGGTTTGAACCTAGCTCTGCCACTTACTAGCAGGATTATCTTGATTAAGTTACATAGCCTGTCTAGAGGTCAGTTTCCTCATCTGTAAAATGGATAGAAGAGAAACATATATGAGAGAATTACACAACATAATGCATGTAAGTTCTTTGTGTCCCAGGCACATAGTAAGTGTTCAGTTAACATGAGCTATTATTATTATTGTATTTGAATAATTCAACATAGCTATTCAAATAGCTCCACAATTTCCAAATGAGATGTTACCTGTGGATTTCAATTGTGATTTTGGAGGTAAGAGGTTAGAATAACGCTTAGGATGGCAAGAGTTCTAACGTAACTGCAATAGGTCATCAATTTCATAAAACAAATGGCAGGGGCTTATAAAAGTCGTATGACACTTGCAGACAGGAGTCTTGAGCTCCAGCCCTGGCTCAGTCTCCCAAGACCTGTGCTACTGAGTGCCTTGGAGCTGTCATCTACTCACTCTGAGCCTTAATTTTCTCCTCTGTGAAGTGGAATATCTATATCCTAGAGTTCTTGAGAGGACCACATGGGATACTAGTTATAAAAATATCCTATAAGCTGAAGAGCAAGGTTTTATTATTGTTTTTGTTACTCTTTATTAAGAATAATCTGAAAAATAAATTTCTATTGTGGTGTGCAAACGTTTTCAATTGGCTGCATTTAGCTTGCAGACATATTCATCTAGGTCCACATGGTGTTGTTATTGTTTTTGCAATTAGATGCTGTCATTTAAATACCCAGACATCTGACCACGCCAGGACTATATTTCCACTCGGCTATGATGAGTGCAGGCTGTGCAATAGTTATCTCCCTAAGACACAGTCCTACCCCTTCCTGAGTGTCCTTCCCTCACCCCCAACAGAGGTGCAAGGGCAGCTGTCATTTATTCAATGCTTATGCTATCGTTCTTCTTAGAAGAGAAACATATTCCTCTGTATCTATGTCTCTGTCACGGGTAGAAAAGAAAGATCAATAGGTCTCAATCCAACTCTACTCATTCATTTCATTTTCTTCAGCTAAGTTTCACTTCCATGTGAAATGGAAAGGAAGTGGCCTTTTGTCTGAGCTGGAGAAAAGAGTTCCTGTTCACTTATACATGGAATGTGTTTGTTTGTTTGTTTAATCTGCTCATGTGAAATTTCTATTTATCCAACAGTAAATCTTTGTGGTGAGCCTAAGGATGGGCACCAAGAGAACAGACATGAAAAGATGTGACCCTGTCCTCCTTATACTCCAGATATTTTTTTAACTTTTCAATATAGTGAATAATCAAAAGAGGAAAAGCAAGTTTACTCTTTCGTTCTCTAAGTTTTCCTTAAAAAGAGGACTTAAAAAAAGTCAGTTTCACTTAAATCTTTCTAAAATCTAAATCATTTTAACATTTCAAACCATAAACTTTTCAGGTTCTGGATGTACATAAATCAGTAGTTTTTTCATGGATTTCACCCTCTCAGCAAGAAAACCTCCCTCTAGGAAAGACCTAGTGAAAAGAATCAGATGATGATTAACCCTTATTTTACACAGTATAAGCTTCTGAAGGATAAATATTTTCCAGGCAGATATAAAGCAACCAATTGTGTCCGCTAAAGATAGCTGCACGCCAGTTTACCTGCCAACTCAACTAAAAAGATCCCACACCCTTTAAACTCAGATTTTGACTTCAAGTAAGTTTGGGGGACAAGGGATGATACTCAAAGGGGAAAAGAGACAACTGTGTTTTTGATGGTGCCTGCGAACACTTGAAAGAAGGGGTTTGGGGCAAAAATGTATATAAATGTGCATTTTGTTATATTTTCATTGTTGCCTGTATTAAAGCATAAGCCTGAAAATAAATCACATTAGGCCCACTTTCTGGTCTAAACTTTACCTTTTTAAAAATCCAAACTGAAACACACGTGTTGCTGACGGAGAACGCAAAGCATTTCTCTTTAAATCCCTGATAGCTCCCCTACTTATTAGGAAAATTACAGAGATGCCGCAGAAGGAGGCTTTGGTCTCTCAGCACAACAGGAAAGCAAACTGAGCTTTTGTGAGAAGGCTGGATTTTTGTTGTTGCGTTTTTAGACGAAAGATTTATGCTTATATTTTGGCCCATTTACAATCCATCATAATACTTTGCAGACAAAGTTATGCTCTTTTCCCAATGATCCAGTGACCTTAATCTCTAACATTTTGTGGTTTCCTGTTTGGGGAAACAGCCTAAGCTATTCCAGGCTGCACAGCATTCCCAGTTGGCTGCTGTCTGTCTTAGTTTTGAATGTTCTCCTGTTCGCTAATCAAAAAAAAAAAAAAATTTTTTTTAAAAGAAGCCTTCCCTACAGATGCTAAATCAATGAAACTCCTACAAAGCAGCCCCCCACACTTCCTCTTCTGGCTGCCTTACCTATCATTCTTCTATTACAAACTCCAACATAGCCAGGAGTTCTCTCTGCCTGGAGCAATTAGCATGACCCGCCAGTAACTTTCTCCCAAATAGAAGAGAATTAATTTCATTAATATCCAACTCAACCCAGGGCAATCCCCAAGGGTTTCTCAAAAGCTCAGCTGCAAAAGAAAAACAATTTCAGCTATATAGTATAACGTTTAGCAATTTTCCCCACTGGAGGCAGAGTTGTTATTCTTCCAGGGACAACGCCTGGGCCCCAGTTGCCCGTCACTCGCACTTTTGGCCCTACTTCTTCCTGGTGACTTTGCAGGGATATAGGGCTATAACACTCAGGAAGCCTGAGTCCCCTGGGCCTGCCTGGAGGAGACTGTGGTAGAAAAATAATGCCAGCATTGAATGAAACAGTAGTCACTTCTGCAACCAAGCCGTTCTTCAAATGAGACATACTTTGCTTCCAAGTTTAAGGAAGACAAAGAAAGAGAGAAGATGGACTTAGAATAAACACCCCCGTGTTCGTGCCATTCCCCTACCAGCTGGTTTTGCCAAGATGAGTAAAGAAAAATGAGAGTGGGGCAGGGAGTTTGAGTGAGTGTCCAGTGGTTACACAAATAATAGTGAGTGTCCAGTGATTACACTAAGAAAATTATTCCTGCTTTCTTGCAACTTAACTCTAAATAATTTAGTTGCTTTCGGAATGGAACAAGAAGCAAAGCCAACTTGAAAAAAATCCAGTGAGCCATCACTCCAACCCAGGGATCTTTGAAAAAATTTTAACTACCTAGAACAGCATAATTAACATGACTTTTAATAATGACCCAGAATAATATTTTCCTCCCATTTGAATAGAAGAGTCCTGGGGCCCACGCTAGGGGGTCCTTTGCTCTGCTTCTTGTTTCACGGTCTGTTCTCATAGCCCTTTTCTGATCCCCTCACCTCTAACCATCACCTCTCACCTATTGTCCATCCTCAGTAACTGGATTTAATGAACTCAAAGTGCTCCAGGAGCAGGCCTGCCTCTCCCCCAGACAAGTCTCTCCAGAGAGGAGTGTCCTCCCTGGTTGTCAGAATGTCAGCTTCAAGGCCATGCCAAAGGTCCTCTCCAAACACTGCCCCATGCTTGCCAATGTTATCACTCTACTAAAAAAGTGGGCTGAGGAACCAATTTCTTTATCTTTCCACATTATTAAATGTACTTAATTAACCAGTACACATTTGCACATAAACCAAGCCAACAAGAAACAGCCCCAAAAAGCAAACAAGAATTGCTATAATTTATAATAGTTAAGTCTATAGGAATTGACTCACACTCATCAATACAGTAGCCACTGGCCACACGTGGCCAGTGAGCTCTTGAAATGTAGCTAGTCCAAACTGAGATGTGCTCTAAGATACACATTGAATTGTGAAGACTTAATACAAAGAAAAGAATGTATAATCTCTCAATAATTTTTAATATTGATTAAATGCTGGTATGATAACATATTGGATATACTGGGTTAAAGAAAAGATGTTATTAAATTAATTTCATCCGTTTCTTTTGATATTTTTAATGTGCCTTCTAGAAAATTTAACATTCTATATGTGACTTGTATTTCTATTGGACAGCAGCCATATACCTTGGATTTGGTATATCCTGCAAAGAAAACTGGTCCCTTTGTCAACAGCTGCCAGATGACAGCAGTAACTTCCAAGGACAGCCACTCTTAGAGGAGTGATCTGCAGTTCATGAAGCTGGATTAAGCAAATCAGAAAGAATTTCCTATGGAGGAGTGGAAGATGCTCCTACAGTCTCAATCATTACAACAGGAATAGGTAGGAGCTATCAAGTCAAGTCCCCCTGCCAGCTCCCTGTTCCCCAACATTATCAACATCACTCAAGTTCAAAAAAACAATAGTTGTCGCCATAAAATTGAATGGATTCACCAAGGATTTTGAGGGTGAACAAAACCTGAAAGCTGAGCCCCTGCCACTAAACAGTGTCACTGCTGCCCTACTACCCATTGTGCCCAGGCAAGACAGGGAATGATCTCCCTGCTGAAGTTATCCTGAGGGCCAGCTGAGAGCAGAGTGGTCTTGCTGCAGGAGGAATGCTAAACCACCTGGAAAAAGCTGGAAGCTCCCAAAGGAATATAAACAGTGGGAAGGGAGGCCTTAGAGAGGCCGTAGAGCACTCACCAAGCAGCAAGGTGCAGCTCACTTTGCAACCCACTTCTCCCATAATAAACTTTCCTTCTAGCTTGAGAAAATTCTAGTTCTCTGTGGATGAAGATTACTTTGCCTTTCTCTTAGGAGAGGACTAGAGTGACAGTAAGTAGGCCCTCATCCAAAGAGCCAGACAGGTCACTTCTACAAGTCTAATTCCTACCTGTTGTTATCAATCTCCAGGTGAGTAGCAAAGTCAGTGAAAAGCTTCCAGCCAGGCTGATCTCACAAAAGCAAGCAAGTGGCTGGTTGTACAGCTTACTTTTCTTTATCAAAAAGTTTTTTTTAAAAGTCTAAGTGGTGCTCTGGCCTCTTTATGTTTTCATCTACATGGGAAAACCTGGTATCAGTCAGGTTGCAAGATTCTCTGCCCCATACTCTCAATAGTGATATTCACCAAGGTCCCCTCATTACTCTGCAATTAGGGTTTTTTTGGTGGTTTTTTTCCTCCCCCAAACACAACTCCCCCTTATTTGGTAAGGAAAGCATCCCTTTCCCTTTTCTTCCTAGAGAACGTCAAATGGTCTCAAAAGGATTGTACACATCCCTGTAGCAAATAGGGGGACTGTCAGGGGGCTGAAGAAACAGACTTGAAGGTGCAGTGAAAGGAGCACCAGGTGAGGAAAATCAAGACGGAGGAGGTCAAGGGCTCCTGCCCAGAGCGATTCTTTCGAAAGCTTGGTTGAAGGTTCTTCTGGCTTTCATTTAGTCACATGCCATTCGGCACAAGGACACTGTGCCGGGTGCTGTTACCCAGTGACAACACTAGAGAGCCGCTCATAACAAGTAAGTAGATAGTACAGGCTGCCCCATGGGGGGGGGCGGGGGCGCAGGGTTAGATGACTTCTACAGTGCAGGCCAGGCAAATCCAGTAGGGAAAAGCCCCTAGGAAGAGCCCGAGAGTTGTGAATGTGGCTTCCTTAGGCAGTGGGAAGTATGTGAACGCTGCTCTCCTTACTGGACTACAAGGCCAGGGCCAAAAGCCACGGAATTAAGTCATCCACATTCAGATGGAAGCAGAGGAAACTGCAGTGCAAAGACCCCTGGGCCTGGAGGCAGATCCTGTGGCAAATAGACTTAAATGATGATGGTGATGATGATGACTGTGATTAGGAAAACCCAAACCCAAACCCTGGCTCTATCACATCTGATGCGACTATCGTAGAGAGCAAATAAGCGCCCTAGTGCCAATCTATCCATTAAACACGAGTAAAGCTTATTTCTTAATTTCCTTTTTTTAAAAAATAAAATATTAATGTACACTATTTTCCCCCCACACCCCAGGGGACGGTGGTTGGCACACGCTACTTTGAAGACCACTGGTTTCCAACAATCCAATCTTTTAGAACATGTTGGCATTGTTTTGCATCTTCTGTTATACTAAGACACAAGAAATAAAGACTGAGAAGCTACTGCAGCGTGGTGACATGATTGCACAAGAGATATTCCTCATTGTTTCCAGAAAGCAATACTCTTCTCACGCTTTCCGTATTTATCTTTTCAAAGTAAAGTCAACTGATGTAATTGCCTGTGTTTCATACCAGCTGGATTTCATAGCAACTGGATTTAAATGTGTGTTTCTTAGCTTGTTGATTTTTAGGTCCCTGGAATCTACATAACAAATGGTATCACCACTTAATATCTTTCTTCTTGTAACACCCTCGCTCTGCTGTATTTGGGTGGCTCCAGATTAAATTCTACTTTTATGTTGCCATAAATCACAAACGTACCTTCTAATGTTCTGAGCGTGAGGTACCTTCAAACAACACATCAACAAGCAAAGCAATTTGAAATAAACCAATTCACACAGCAGAATATATTATCAAATGGCTTAAAGAAATAAGTAAGAGTAAATAAAAATATATGCTGGTTCTCATTTGAGTATTTCATCCCAACATCAGCTTAAAGGACAAACAAGAAAAGGCGTCAATAGCATGGCAATTTGGGGTGAAATCAAAATCTGTTTAATAATTTATGGGTATGCTTTTTTCCTTTTATTCATTGAAATGCTTAAAAATCAAAGAAGCCCAGGAGAAGCATGCCTCATTAAAAAAAATACTGCTGGGCTTCCCTGGTGGCGCAGTGGTTGAGAGTCCGCCTGCCGATACAGGGGACACGGGTTCGTGCCCTGGTCCGGGAGGATCCCATGTGCCGCGGAGCGGCTGGGCCCGTGGGCCATGGCCGCTGAGCCTGTGCGTCTGGAGCCTGTGCTCCGCAACGGGAGAGGCCACAACAGTGAGAGGCCCGCGTACCGCAAAAAAAAAAAAAAAAAATTACTGCTGTTCTTGCACTTGGATTATAACTAAAATAGGTAAAAGTAATTCACAAGGAACTCGACAGTGTAACTGATTTTCAAATGCATACTATTTTTATTTGCCTGCAAAGTGATGATTGCTTATTGATAGTATGATTACATAAAACACATGTCCCAGGATTAGCTTCCCTCTCTTCTGTTATGCTTCCCTAAAAACTACTCCCTCCTCACAGAAGTTTTTCACAGAATGGTACTGGCATTCTCTTTATGGTCTTCAAAGGGTTTGAAAGAAAAGTGATCATATCAGATTATAGTCAACAAAGCTAGACTTTTCCCATCACGGTCCGATGAAGCTCAGAGTCCAACTTAGCAGTTGAATCGGACCCAATTAAGTGTTAAATTTTTATTGGTACGCTAGACATTTATCAAATCTAGTTTCCTGGCACTATCACCATTGACATTTTGCCATCAGAAGATGTTATGAAGGAAAATGCCACAAGCAATTAAAATGACTGCTAAAATGACTTAGATTTACTAGAAAAATTTACCTTTCAAACTTCTAAGTCACATCCATTAGCCAGGAATTGCCCATTTCTAAAAGAAGAGCTTTTGATAGCCTAGGATAAGTAAATAAAACTCCTGACGATCTGGGTGTTAAGATTTCAGTCTGGTGGTGAAGCTGAGAAGCATTAAGATCCTGAATTCTGAAGATGCAATTAGTTGAAACTTAATGAGCTGCAGAATGATAAGTGACAGGGAAATGTAACTTTATATTTACAATTTCCTGACTAGATGAACTTTTAAACACAGCAAACTAAGCCCTACCCAAGGGCAATTTAACCTTTAAAAGCAAAAGCATATGGAGGTATTAGCCTTTGGAGATGGTACCTCTTAAAACATCAGTGGCCTTCCAGACAACTTAGCAACAAGGGCAACATTAATCCAAGGGCAACATTTTGCTTTGGATCCAAATGGCCTCTAGAGCTGTAGCTCCTGTTTTTTTGAAATAATGGTTTCATACAGGAAATACACCACACACACACACACACACACACACACTCACAAACACACACTCACATTCTCTCTCTCATGTACTCTCAGTCTTTGAAAATATAGCTTATATATTTTTAGGAAGGCAAGAGCTGCAACCAAACAGAGAAATGGAGGTTGGAAACATATTCAGAATCTCTAGCAAGAATCTTCATAAGAAAATGTAACTTCTTTATCATAAAGTACTAAGGACCGGGGGACTTCTACAAAGAACACGGGATTCAAAACCAATAGCTTTTATGGGGTATGGGCTGCATTTCCTAGATTTTAGAGATGCCCTATCCCTATCTATCTGTCCATCTATCTATCTATCTATCTATCCACCCGCTACTATATTTTATTACTTTGAAAATCAGGATACATCTTACAATCAGTGTATTTGTTTTTGTTTTTTAAAAAATGCTGCTTAAAAGAGGAAGGAATATAACATGCATAATATAATCAATAGTAACTGGAGTGGTGAATTATTTGCACTTACTAAAATTCAAATAAGTTTACTATAAAGACAGCTTATGATGTAAATGAACAGATCATCTGTCTTCTTTCTGTCATTCTGTCCTTTCCCCACCCCTTTCCTTCCTTCCATCCCTCCTTCCTTTCTTCAAAGTTTACGGCACACTACTATGTGTTAGTTGCTATACTAGGCAACTAAATCAGAACCTTTGGTGGAGGGGGTCGTCATTAAGTATTGTTTAAAGCTTCCCAGGCACTTCTAATGCAAAGAGAGCAATGTGAACCACAGCTGAAGTGGAAGGACAGTTTAAGAATGGTAGGAAAACAGAAGATTAAGGGAAGTAAAATGTTCTAAGCAACATCTACTCTCTGTGAAGCCTTTTATTACTTCCTTTGTTCCCAAGACAATTCTTCTTTCATTATTAACGTTTGTTGAGTGCCTACTATGTGCCAGGCACAGTGGTAGGCCCTGGGTACAGAGTGGTGAACAAGAAGGTAAGATGGCTGCCCTTACACGGTTTGTTGTCTATGAGATAGAATTTTACAGATTAGGAAGTGAAAGGGAGAACTTCAATTCCAGGCAGCTTGACTTCTGACACCGAACATATTTTAACATCACCATCAGGGAGTTGTAACATAATTTGCAAGTAAATTGGCTACCCACCAATGAGCATAGAGAGCCAGGTAGAAAAAGATTATTTTAATTACCTGCTATTTTGGATTATGTAATCAATGTCTACCAGCGAGGAAAACTGATGGAATTCTCTGTGAGAGCAGATCAGTGTCCTTGCCTCCACCACAATGCCTCATAATTCTCTGAAGTATGCTGAGGGACTTTAAAGTCATGGCCATACTAAGCAGCCCACATGCTCACAACATGGTCAATTAAATCTCTGCAAAGCACTAATCACAGTCTACCTCCTTCAAAATTTTATTGTATATATTATATATACACCAAAGAATGTATTATAACATATCTGTAGGTTAGGAAGTATAAGAATAAATATACATTCACAGATGCACCAGCCACCTTAAGAACTAGTATAGTACCAATATCACTGAATCTACCCAGTGAACTTCTCCCCTATCCCCACCCCCGTCTCTCTACCCCACAGAGAGAACCACTATATAATACTATTCCATTTATAGGCAATATCCAAAACAGGCAAATCCACACATACAGTAGATTAGTGGTTTCCAGGGGGTGGAGGGAGGGAGAAAACGGGAATTACTGCTAAAGCATAAGGGGTGTGGGGAGAACATGACAAAAATATTCTAAAATTAAACAGTGATGATGGTTGCAAAAATTTGTGCATATTTAAAAAACTACAGACTTGGGGCTTCCCTGGTGGCGCAGTGGTTGAGAGTCCACCTGCCGATGCAGGGGACATGGGTTCGTGCCCCGGTCCGGGAAGATCCCGCATGCCGCAGAGCGGCTAGGCCCATGAGCCTGCATGTCCGGAGCCTGTGCTCCACAACGGGAGAGGCCACAACAGTGAGAGGCCCGCGTACCACAAAAAAAAAACAAACAAACAAAAAACTACAGACTTGAACATTTTAAATGGGTGAATTCTGTATTATGTGAATTATATCTTCAATCAAGCTGCTAAAGAAATAGTATAAAGAAATCCTGCATACTCTTTATGTAGCCTTCAAAATATTAACGTTTTAAATAACCACCATGCAATCATCAAAACCAGAAAATTAACAGTGATATTTTCTTGCTACAGATTTTATTAAAAAATTTCCACTTGTCCCTTAATAACCTTTTTCTGATCCTGGATGCAATAAAAGGTCACATGTTATATATATTTAGTTGTAAAGTCTCCTTAATCCCTCAGTGTTTGTGTGTGTGTAGGTATGTGTGTGTCATTCATGTCCTTTGACAAGTACCAGCCAGTTATTTTGTGGCTAAATTTGTCCCCTAATTTGAGTTCGTCTGCTGTTGCCTCATGATCAAATTCATTCATTTTTGGTAACACACATTAGTGTTGTTGTGTCCTTCTCAGTGCAACATATCAGGAGGCACAAATGTTGATTTGTCCCATTACTGGTGATGTTAACTTAGATCCTTTGGTTCATATGCTAGACTTCTCCACTATAAAGCTACTATTTTCCCCTTCATCATAAATATTTTGAAGGAGGATACTTTGAGGCTATGTAAACATTCTGATTCTTATCATACTTTCACTAGTATCCACTGATGATTCTTTCCTGAAGCAATTATTACTGTTCTATTTGTCAAATAATGATTTTCTATTCCATTATTTCTTACACATTTATTAATTGGATTTTTCTCCCATTCATTTTTTATTTGTTTACATCATCATGAACTCTGACTTTAAAGGGAATGCATATTATGTTTTATAGAACAGAATAATGCTTACTGGTAGATTTTTATTAGGTCAAGAAAGTCTCATACTATGGTAGGCTAAATAATGCCCTGTCACAACATATCTAGTCCTAATCCCTGGAACCAGTGAATGTTACCTTATGCAGAATAAATAAATAAATAAATTAATTAATTAATTAAAAAAATAGAGACTTTGCATGTGTGATTAACTTAAGCATCTTGAGATGGGGAGATTATCTAGGAGGTCCTTAAATGCAATCTCATGTATTCTTCTAAGAGGGAGGCAGATGATATTTGACCACAGAAGAGGAGAGGGCAATGTGACCACAGAGGCAGATGTTAGAATAATATGGCCACAAGCCAAGGAAGGCCAACAGCCACCAGAAGCTGGAATGGATTATCCCATTACAGCCACCCTATTGACACCTTGGTTGCAGCCCAGTGAAAGTGACTTTGGATTTCTAACCTCCAGAACTGCGAGAAAATAAATTTCTGTAGTTTATGCCATCAAGTTTGTGGTAATCAATTAGAGCAAGCATAGGAAATTAATACAGATACTATTCCTCGTTTGCTAAAAATTTTTATCCTAAGTGGGTTTTAATTTTATCAAATCCGCTTTTTTGCATCTATTAAGATAGAAAATTTTTCTCTTTTAACATTTTAGGTGGTAAATTACATGATAGAACTTCTAATACAAAAATATCCTTGCATTCATGGGATCAACCCAACCTGATCTTTTTTATTCACTGGTGGATTAGGTTGTATTAATATTCTGTTTAGGATTTGTACATATATGCTCATAAGTGACGTTGCTCATTGTATTGCCTTTGCTCCTTTGTCAATGATCAGCTGACTATATTTATGTGAGTCTATTTCTGGGCTCTCTATTCTCTTCCATTTATCTATTTGTCTGTTCTCCAGTCAATACTATACTGTCTTTTTTTGTGTGTGTGGTACGCGGGCCTCTCACTGTTGTGGCCTCTCCCGTTGCGGAGCACAGGCTCTGGTCACACAGGCTCAGTGGCCACGGCTCACAGGCCCAGCCGCTCTGCGGCATGTGGGATCTTCCCAGACCGGGGCACGAACCCGTGTCCCCTGCATCAGCAGGCGGACTCTCAACCACTGCGCCACCAGGGAAGCCCTATACTGTCTTAATTATTGCAGTTTTATATTAAGTTTCCAAGTCAAGAAGTGTCATTCATCTGACTTTGTTCTTCTCCTTCAATACTGAGTTGGCTATTCTGAGTCTCTGCCTTTCCATATAAACTTGAGAATTAGTTTGCCAATACCCATAAAATAACTTGCTGAGATTTTGGTTGAGATTTCATTGAACGTGTAGATCAAGTTGGGAAGAACTGACATTTTGATAATATTAAGCCTTCCTATTCATGAACATGGAATATCTCTCTATTTATTTAGTTCTTTGATTTCATTCATCAAACTTTTGTAGTTTTCTGCATATAGGTTTGTACATAATTTGTTGTATTTATGCCTAAGTATTTCAATAGTTTTGGTACTGATGTAAATGGTTTTGGATTTTTAATTTCAAATTCCACTTGTTCATTGCTGGTATATTGAAAAGTGATTGGTGTTTGTATATTAACTCTGTATCTTGCAACTTTGCTATAATCACTTATTAGTTCCAGGAGCTTTTCTATTGATTCTTTCAGATTTTCTACATAGACAATCATGCCATCTTCACTTATTCATTCTCCAATACTTTTATTTTCTTTATATAGAGCTGAGTTTCCGATCTATAACATTATCCTTCCCTGTGAAGAACTTCTTTTAACATAATTTGCAAGGTAGGTCTACTGGCAATAAATTCCTTCAATTTGTACTTGTCTGAAAACATCTTTATTTCTGCCCCCTTTCTGAGGGACAGTTTCATAGGACACAGAATCCTAGGTTGGTGATTTTTCTTCTCTCAACTCTTCAGATATTTCATTCTCTTTTCGCTTGCATGGTTTCTGAGGAGAAGTCAGATGTAATTCGTACCTTTGCTTCTTTATAGGTAAGGTGTTTTTTCCCCTCTCTGGCTTCTTTCAAGGTTTTTTTCTTTATGTCTGATTTTCTAAAGTTTACATATGATATACCTAGGTGTCGTTTTTTGGCATTTGTTTGTTTGGTGTTCTCTGAGCTTCCTGGATCTGTGGTTTGGTGTCTGACATTAACTTGGGAAAATTCTCAATCATTATTTCTTCAGATTTTGTTTCTGTTCCTTTCTCTCTTTTCTTTCTGGTATTCCCATTATGCATATGTTACATCTTTTATAGTTGTTCCACAGTTTTTGGATTTTCTGGTTTTGTTCAGTCTCTGTTCCCTTTGCTTTTCAGTTTTGGAAGTTTCTACTGTCATATCCTCAAGATCAGCAATTCTTTCCTCAGCCATGTAGTCTACTAAAGAGCCCATCAAAGGCATTCTTCATTTCTGTTACAGTTTTTGATTTCTAGCATTTCCTTTGTCATTCTTTCTTAGAATTTCCATATCTTTGCTTACATTATCCATCTATTATTGTATGTTGCCTACTTTTTCCACTGAAGCCCTTAGCATATTAATCATAGTTTGCAAAAATTCCTGGTCTGATAATTTCAACATCCCTGTCCTATCTGACTCTGGTTCTAATGCTCGTTCAGTCTTTTTAAAGTGTGGTTTTTGCCTTTTAGTATGCCTGGTAATTTTTTGTTGAAAGATGTACATGATGCACTGGATGGATACAGGGTACTGTGGTAAATAACCCTTTTGTAACATGGTGGTAAGATGTGGGGGATGGGAAGCATACTAGAGTCCTAGGATTAGGTCTCAGTCTTTTAGGAGCCTATGACCCTGGACTGCGAACCTCACCAGTGCTTTGCAGTTGCTCCCCCTCACCTCTTAGGTGGGACAGCATAGCTAAAGGCAGCTGGAATTGGGTGTTTCCTTTCCCCCACATGGAAGTCTAGAGCTGAAGTTGAGTATTTCCCTTCCCACAGGTAGATCAGGCTCTGATAACCCCTCAGTGGGTTAGGCTGTGGTAAAATAGCTTTCTGAGGGCAGGCCTTGTTACAGAAAACAAAATGCTCTGGTGTATTTCAAGGTGGTTACTTTTACCTCCTCCTGCCATAAGCAGAAGGAATTTTTCACCAGTATTCACTGTGAAGACATTGCAGGACTCCTGGAGATAAAACTACAAAAGTGGGGGCTTCCTCCCATGACTGGATTCCCCTGGAGTTTTTAAGGCTCAGGCTTATCCCCACTGAGCCTCCAGTAATTCATGAATTACAGCTCAGGTTTTCCTATCCTGGCACTGGTTCTTGTGGAGGTTTCTGCTCATGGATTTCTGCTTAGAAAAGTGATTCTCTGTACCCACCTGTCGGTCTCTCCTGTTTGTGAAGTAGTTTGCCCTGTGATGACTTCACTTCTCTCACAGGTCTAAGAGGAGTTGTTGCTTTTTCAGTTTGTTCAGCTTTTTACTTGTTGTTAGGACAGAATGGTAACTTCCAAGTTCCTGACATGCCAGACTGGAAACCAGAAGTCTGTCAAGTCTTTTTTACTTTTGTGTTTTCCATGGTTTTTTGTATAACTTTTGTATGTAGCAGGTGTTTAAAGGCTTCTGCTGAAATGTGTTGAACATCATCAGTAATAGCTTATATTTTCAAGCACTTTCTAAGCACCAGTCATTGTTTTAAGTGTTTTATCTACATAATCTATTTAAACCTCATAAGAACTCACCTGTAAGTACCATTATTATTCCCATTTCACAGATGAGTAAGCTGAAGCACAGAGTGTTTTAAGTATCCTCCCCCAAAGGAACATAGCCAGTGAATAGTGGAAACAGAATTCAAACTCAAAATGTCTAACGTGAGAACCCATGCTTATAACCACCATGTGCTATGGACCCAGGTAACTCCTAGAAATCGTGATAATATTTAACCATGATCTGATTTAATCATGAATTCCAATAGTCCAACAGATTATTTCTCACTCTAGTTGTTCTGGAAACTGCTAAAATGATATTTCAATTTACCACCTAAATATTTGAAATTACTGAAAAGAGGATGACTTTGAGTACACATCCCCTGTAGGTCTTTACAAGAAAAGGATTATGTTTTCACATAGTCTGTACAGAAACTGATGTACTACACCCTTGTTCTTTTAGTTCTATTAGTTTCCAGAAACTGATGAAGGTCTTCCTCAGCCCATCAGATATTCCACATTGCATAAAATGAATCTAGTACTAGAAAGAGACTTCCATGTTCCTATGAATAGAAGCATGTGCACTATTTTCTATGACAAATTACTACTGAGTCTTACATAAATATAACCTTGAGGGTACTAATGTTTTAAGCCAACCTAGATTGTTCTGATTCCACTGCATACACATTGAGGTTCACCACCATTAACAGACAAGCCAAGGATAATCGCTGCCCTGTGGGCTATGCCAGCTGTAGCCATGGATATGCGGTCTGTTTCAGCAACAGCCACTTTTTGGTCTGCAGTCAGACTGACTGCATACTTTGTTCTCTTTCTTTCTGGAAACCTGGTTTATCTGCACCACTAATCTATTCTCTTTTTCTGACAACTGATTCAGAGTTTGAAAGTTTAGAAAACATTCTGATTTCATTGGAATTCACATTGATAGGTTTAGGATACATGGGAAACAGAAACAGATATGTTTAAATATCAAGATGCAGGCTCATCTTTAATCAGCATATTCTCCCTTATCAAGCAAGTGGACACTGTATGGCGATCAGCCAATACCAGGAGAGTTTACACCATCAGGTGAACTACATATCTCACGCTATCCTCACTTGGCTGAGAAAGCAATCATACTCTAGTTAAATTTATACAGTGAGAAAACCTATCTTGCAAGGGCACAGAAAAATATACATGGGAACTTCCTTACCTGCTCTCCACTCAAAAAAACCATTTTGCATTCCTTAATGTTACATTATAGCCCAGTGTTTACATCTTGAAAACATAAGTGCTAAGCTCTTTTTGGTTTAATAAATTTGTGGATAATAAATACCTGATGGATTATGAACAAGTTTATTAGATATATTTTTGATAGACCACTAATTTATAGAACTGAATTTTCATTCATTCATTCATTTATGTGTTACTGACATCTGCTCAAGGCTGGTGCTATGACTGACAGCCCACAATGGCAGTACAGTGTGCTAAGTGTGACCACAGCAGTAGAGAGCACATGGTCTGAGACCTCAGAGAAGAGGACAACCTGAAGGTGCTCAGAGAAGGCTCCAAGCAGGCAAGCACTAAGGGCTACTACATTTCCCTGACAGAACCAAACACAAGAGTGGCTGAAATCCTGACCTCATCTAGTTAGGCCCTTTCTTGCCTACAAAGTAAGTATTTCATGAAGTTCTGCAGGTATATAATGGGTGTGTAGACTCTGCATGCCATTGGCCTTAGATTATTTTGAATAAAAGTTGTATGTCTAGGGCTTCCCTGGTGGCACAGTGGTTGAGAGTCCACCTGCCAATGCAGGGGACGTGGGTTCGTGTCCCGGTCCGGGAAGATCCCACATGCCGCGGAGCGGCTAGGCCCGTGAGCCATGGCCGCTGAGCCTGCGTGTCCGGAGCCTGTGCTCCGCAACGGGAGAGGCCACAACAGTGAGAGGCCCACGTACCGCAAAAAAAAAAAAAAAAAAAAAATTGTATGTCTAGGATTCAAACTCTGTGTACTAGAGGCAGGATCAGAAACTAGGTCTTCTAGGTCGGGCATATTCTAAAACACAACCTCGTAAGGGTGTATTAGGTCAAGGGCTCCCTGGGTAGTACTGAAGGTTGTGCACTGAACAATCCCAAGATACACTATTCCTAACATAGACATTGTTGAAATGTGTTTTCCTTATGTCAGAAAATGGCAGTAAAGAGTCTGGTTCAAATAAAAGCAGTATATTAGGACAATTTTTGGACAGATAGAAATAAAGTATCTTGAGGAGAGGTTGCCTTTTGTCTGATTCATGTGCTGGTTACTGGTGGCCCTGTTTTTTGTTCATTCCAAACATTACTCTTGCCTCTGCCAGGAAACAGAGAGAAAGTGGATCACCTCTGGTGGTGATCTTCTCTATCATAACACACTTATCCTGTTGAGCTACCCCCAGACCATGCCTAGGACATATGCTAACAGTTCTGGAGGATCAGAGGAGGAGGTAAGAAGAGAAATAAAGGGGAAAGAAATGCACAGGATGACTGTCTCCCTGTCACCTGCTCATGGTGTCCTTCCCTCACAGTGAGAATTCTAGGGTCCACAGTTCATTTGCTTGAACCTCTGGTACCACCAGCAGCAAATCAGGCAGAACATCTCAGTCAGATAACACAGTGATTGACTTTACATGCCTCGAAACAGTGGCCTTGTCTCATTCAACGCTTCAACCTGACAGACTAGCACAACATTTGGCTTAAAGCCGGCCCTGAAGAAACTGTGATTGAGCAACGTGAATGAATGCAATTATCAAGCAAAAAGCATTTTTGGAATAACCAGTTGATTTCATTTATCCCTGACTTCATTGGGATTAACATAATAAAGCAAACAATAAGGGAAAATTGGCTTACACAAGGTCAGTCATCTTCTCGGCTCTGCTCTCTGTCTATTTTCAAGAAATGATGAGAGGTGTCATGTGCCAAAGAGAATTTCATTTTTAGGAACTTTCGGGGGAAAGTGATTTAATTAGAAGGAAAAAATAAAACTTTTAATTCAAAGAAATCAAACAATGCAGCAGTTGTTGCTTACATTTGCAAGATATCATAAAAGTAAAAAAAAGGCAGGAGTCAAATTAAGAATAAAAGAAGGTCACTTCTGCTTTGGGTGATCTGAAAAGTTCCTAAAATAGACAGTAACTAAAGTTAAGTCTCTTACCTTATAATTATTCATGATTTCAGTTAACCATGGTTTCACTGACTTTACTGTATCTTCTCGCAAGTACTTTTCAACTTTGTATCCATCACTAAAAGCCTGGTTTCCCACGTGGATGGCTTGTCTCACTTGTGAGAGGGACAAAAATTTCCTGTAGTAACTTTGGTCCTCAGGTTCCTGGCATCAGAAAAATATTAGGGAAAACGAGTGGGTGGTGGGAACAGTACTCTGGGGAAAGCTTCAAATTTCTCCTAACATATATCACAATGAACAAGATGTGACACCACTATTAACTGGTCTCTACCCTGAATATTTTAACTTGGGGGGTTGGGGAAATTCAATTTTACCAAGCAAATCTGGATGACCTGATACTCTTGGAGCCAGTATCCAATTTGCAAATGCTGGATTTTTCCTTTTTGTAACAACAAAACTTTTGTGATCTGTAACTCCAATTAAAAACCCCATTCAAGGCAAAAATAGGAAAAATGAAGAGGCGAGATTATCAAAATCAATTTGCTCCTTGTTGGAGGCTCTCGGAAAAGAAGGTGAAATGGACCACAAGGGGCCAGGGAGGTGATGTGGTGGATTAAAAGCTGAGGATTTCTTTTTCATGCTCTGCCGTTTATTAAAACCACACACACAAAATTATCAGCTGACCATAATTTAAGGAGGAAAATATATCAAGTGTAAGAACAGATGATACCTTATGAAGGACATAAGACAAAAGAGAAGTTGTCCATGAGCCTTATTTTTTAAAAATACTGCATAAAAGTCTCTGTAAGATTCATTACGCTAAAAGAAAAAAAAAAAGGAGTAAATGCTGTTTTTAAAAAGTTACAAAAGGATAAAAAAAAGAGTTTGAAA
Organism: Stenella coeruleoalba; assembly: GCF_951394435.1. Classification (NCBI taxonomy): domain Eukaryota; kingdom Metazoa; phylum Chordata; class Mammalia; order Artiodactyla; family Delphinidae; genus Stenella; species Stenella coeruleoalba. Next base: position 58,436,442 of record NC_137155.1, read on the forward strand.
TCAACAATTTTGTGAATCATCAATATTTTTTGCTAACTGTGAATACATTCTCTTTGTAAAGAAAAAAAATTAATCACAAATTTTGCTTCTTTATTGCCTAGCATATGTTTTTCTCTTGGTAGAATCTAAATCCAAAACCACAGGGGTTGGCAAATTCCATTGAAATTAGCTTTATATTTTATTTACAAAATAGTTAATAAGTAAGGCAATTTTAAAAACAGAATGTATTGTGATATCCACTAGACATGGTTATACAAATCCAAATCCCCAGTCTGGCTCCCTCTATCTTATTTGATTAATTCTACCCAAAAGGCATCAAATTTTGGCCCACTTTTATGAAAGAAACTATTTGAATACTTTGAGAAATATTCCAGAGGGCTTGAAGTGAGGGCCGTACTGAATGCATGAAACATCTTAAGTTAAAAGTAAGACAAAGCAAATATTTTCATAAAGGCTTTGGCAGTTTGGGTTATCCAAGCTGTCTTAAGTACAGAACAAATAATGTGGGCATTTTCAAGAAACTCACTACAGGATTGGAGCTCTGGGACCTGATACCCAGAACTGCAACCCTGGCCTGTCTCCTTCACAAAAGAACTTCTGTATAACAAGCTCTAGTGGGGGGAAACTGTGTTAATCGGAGATTTTTTTTGAGTTATCTGGAATATCACACACTCTCAATGGTCAGATTATAATGTATACAACACTGGCAGGGTAAAAAATCCTATAGATTAGTATACCAAATAATGCAATAGGGTTTGGACATGTTTGTCTAGTGTAAAGTCAGCTCTCCTATTTCTTAAATTGGAGGAAGTTTGGTTTTGCCAGAAGTTTTAAGTAAACACTATTATGTTTTTTAAAATTGTTGTCATTACCGTGCACTGCAAAAGGTTGTAGTAATTAGAACATCCTGTAACATTCTCGAAGTAGGAAGGCTCGCTTATTAACTCACCATCTAGCAGCTTATCCAGTAACTAGGTTGGGAGAGAGGGGAGAAAGGAAGGAGGAAAACATCAGGGTGGGTAAAAATATACAGGCATTTGTCATTTCATTTATTCAATAACTGTTTCATTCAACAACCACTTCCCACACATCTTCTCTGCGCTATAGACACTGTCCAAGGCATTGGGGAAACAGCAGTGAACAAGGCAGGCCGAAAATGCTCCCTCATAGAGCTTATATTCTAGAGGGTATGATAAACAAGCATTCACAGGTAAAATATGCAGTGTATTAGAGAATGATAAGGGCTAAGGAGAAAACTAACAAGGAGAAGGGTACAGGAAGTGCTGTGGGTGCCTGTGGGGTGTGTGTGCCTGGGTGGTGGGTGTGGGGGACACTGCAGAGAGGAGGAAACGGGTCTCACTTAGAAGGTGGCATTTGAGTAAAGACCTGTTGGAAGGAAGGAAGCAAGCCCGGAAGACATCTAGGAAAAGAACTTTCCAAGTAGAGGAAACAGTGAGCCCAAAGGCCCCGACTGCGGGAGTGAGTCTTGTGGGGAAGGGTTACCGTAACACGATCATTGACCACTCACCCATGTACGAGGAGACAGGGCAGAGGATATGGACATACACCCAGGCGCTTGGAACTGGTGGAAGTTATCTTTGGACTGCTGACATTGAAAAGCTGGTCATCAGCTGAAGGTGAGAGCAGTCAGCATAGTTGTGTGCTTTTCTCAGGTCATGTTGAGCTGCACAAAGGCAGGCATGGAGTGGTAGAGAGGGGCATCTAGCCAGGACTGTGGTTTGGCCAAAGGAGTTGGAGGAGGTGCAAAGGGGAGCCGTAGGTGGGGAATGTATGTAATGACTGAGCTTGGGTTTATGTTGGGTAATTAGAGAAATTAAGACCTGCAGGGGTAGGGGACCATGAAGAGGTAGTAGGATCCGTGGACTGAAAGACAATGGGGTTGCAGGACTGTAATTCAGAGAAGTGAGCTGGGAGGAAGGGAGGTGGCAGCTGGGGGAAGACGTTTGAATCTGTTGAATCTGAGATTGTGGAGTGATTGCTGGCTTTTTTGCAGGGGGTAATGGGAATAAGCAGCTAAGGTAAAGAGAACAAGATCACTAAATGAGAGGAGACTAAGAAACTGAGGGACCAAGTATTAAAAAGATCATCCATGTGGAGACTTCAGTCACCAGAAATGATGACAAGAGTAATGCTGGAAAGTGACACTGAGGCAGGAGCCAAAATATTCAGAGAATGAGAAGGCGAACACCAGGGGTGTGTGTCGGGAGAGAAGCTGATCCCTTCAGCTCCGACTTACCACTCTTTTATTAACTAAATCATTTTAAGGGATCAGAACATCAAAAAGGCTTTATTATTTAGGCTTGAGATTTTGACATTTGTATTCTCTTGGGTTTCAGGATTTCTTGGAGTCTTGTATTGCATAACGTGAAACACATTTTACCACTACTTGATTACTTTCCTAAGTATCATTTCATCTATTTCCTGTGAAAAAGCAAAAGTCTTTTCATTTATCACACAAGATTTTGGACCAGTGGTCACAGAGACATTGCATACCTTCAAGAGTTTTTTTGTGGGGGGAGGGGTGGGGGGTTTCTCTAGTTTTTGATGAATCTGGTTTGGGAGAGACCTCATGGGTCATCTTGTCGTTATCTCTGAATACACACAATATCTGAACTTTTCAACAGTTTCACTAATCCTGTGGACGCTTAGGCTGCTGGATCACGCACCACAGACATCTTTCTGCTTTCTTTATCCCTTTGAGTCTATCAAATATTCTTGCTCTTGACACTGCTTACGTTTGCTCTTGACATATGCTTCTTCAGAAACACATCAAATGTCTCGCTTGCAGATGGGTCTCATGCAATGTAAAATCTCATACTAATTCTAAATTCTGAACGCTTAGTCCTTTTTACCCTTTCTGCCTACCACAGCAGACAGCCTAAAACCGGTCTTGAAAATACTGTGATTGCAAGTTGAAGAATGACCCAACCTGTCCCTGATAAGATTCTTCTTCTTTCCTTCACATTCACAATTGCACAAGAAATTCTGAATCCACGCTCTGCAGCCGCATCAAGTGTCCCGGCACAGAAAGAGGAGCCCGCCAGGGTGCTGCGGGGTGGCTCGGGACTTCCTGAGTTCTCCTATTTACACAGCTTGCTGCCGTCAGAACTCACAACAAGGGCAGTCACTGCCCTGGCACCCTATTTGTAAAATGGAGCACAACTTTGTTACCCCACCCTTCTCCATAAGTTTGTATGTCTCCTGTTTTGATCTGAACCAGCTGACCTACAGCGCCTAAAAGATTATTAATACCAGGCCTCGGCCTTAATAATAACAATGCTGTTAGGTAAACTGTGACAGGCTGTGTTCCCAGTAACAAGATTAAAGGTCTCAAAATTCAGTCCTCACCTCATTTACTAACGTGTCAAACACACAGGCTCTATGGCAAAGGTGACAAAACCCCCCAAGGAAGATTGCTTACACATGATCTTTGTCTGCACTGGCCAAAAACCAAATGAGCAACAAACAAGACCCTCCTGCATCCTAATACTTAGTATAGTCTTACATTTTAAACAACCAAAAAAACAAAATAAAGGTTGAAGAATATAACTATGTTACTTGGTCCTCAAATTTAATTTTAGGAGAGCGATGTGGCGATATTTACAAATGCCAATGGCTCTTTGTAAAAGTTTCAAGCGACCACCCTTTATACTCTTTGTTCCTGACACACAGGAACATGTGACATTTGTTACACTGTGGCCACTTCCCCAGCTGGAGCACTGTGTGTGGATATTACCCTCTGAAGGGTTTAGAGCACATGTGGAAGCATATGCATCCACTTTCCAGGTTGCCTTTCTTCTGATTTCTTTATGGTAGGGATGCCTTGAGGGCCTACACAGCATTTCAAGAAATCAAAACAGTTAATGAAAGACACAGTTAGATAAACACCCCGAGGTGATCTCAGGTTTAAAATATGGTCAAAGTAAATTCAAAGAAACCCAGATGGCTCTTTTCTTCCTTACGAGCCCACTGTCTTGCCTCCTGATCTCGGGACGGCACCAAGGAAACACCTTTGCTAACAACAAAGAGCCAGGCCAGGCACCGCAGTGCTTCCGGGACCTTCTCAGATGGTGCTCATTGCGCCAGGGCAGCGCAGGCCACAGAACTCACTTCAAAGGCCTGAGACCACTTCTCCTCCTGGATGTATTTCACGCACTGATCGCACTGCTTCTGGAAGTAGTTTCTCTGCTTCTCATCCAACAAGCCAATTTGGAACAGGAATGGTGCATAGCCCTGTATGATCTGAGGAGAAAAGAAGCAAACACAGACGCTGCATGGAGAGAGAGGGATGTGAGGGAAGCCCACCTGCTTGTGAAATAACCCTTTGTAACTTCTCAATTAGCGGAGCAGGACAACACACACACATATACACACCCCCCCCGCACAAACATAGACGTACAACACACACAATGCATACACAACACAAAATACACCACACAAACACACATACATAAGACATACACACGCCACACACATACACACACACATACACAAACACACACACACCACACACACAATTCGTGTATAACACACAACTACACCATACAAACACATATACACAAAACATACACACACACCACATAACCACACAAACACTCATACAACACACATGTACACAAAATACACACAAACACACCAAGCACAGGTACACACACTTGTACATACACACACTGACACTTGCACTCACAGCCAACGTAGGCTGACATATAGTAAGTTGACACTGTAAAACATTTGGTAAAAATTAGAAGATTTAAATCATTAGAAAGTCAACTGAGCAACAGTATTTCCCTTGACGAAGTTAGGTCTGTAGGGTAAGAGGAGCGTCCATCTGATTAAAGGGTATTTACTCTCCTTAAGGAACAAAATGGAAAGGATAAAAGAGTCACCTACTGACTCGGGATCAGAATACGCGTCTCCAAGAGCAATTCCCTTCAGGTTGATCTTCATGGTCATCACGGGGTTGAGCATGTGGATGTAGTGGGCGATGGCTGGCACATATTTCCCCGCGTAAGACTGAGAAGGGTAGACGTTAAAATGAACCATCACAAATCAATGCTACTAAAATGAGGTGTTTATGCAAATTAAAATCACAATAAAACAGTCAGTATTTCCACAAGACACATGTATTTCTTAACCTCGCATTGCAAATTTGACAATAGCACGGAGCTCTGTCCCTTCTTCTTTTGTCATCCCAAATAGCATGGAGTGACATGCAGGTCACAGGTTAGGAGGGCAAAAAAATAATAAGTGAACGTGTCCTAAGTGAACATTCTAATTTCCTTCCAAAGGAAAGAACATGGACACCAGTGAACACAATTCTGCCACCCTTAGGGTTTTCCTTACCAGAAAGTTCCATTGCAAGCTTTATTTTAAAAAAAAAAATCCCAAGGCCAAATTAAGATTAAGATTTCAAAATCTGTACAATGATGCCAAAATTTGAAATCAACATGGATTAAAGGAAGAGGAAAAGGATAAATAATATTTATTGGCCACTAAAATGGTCACTTGAACTTACCTCTGTTTCCAACCTTTTCCAATACAAGGCTCTTTTTCAATTTCAAAATAGTTTGCTGACACAAACATGATAATACTGCTTTTAGATTATGCTGAAAAGAGCCACTATTGGTTCAGTAATATTTAAAAATAGTTCTGTGTTTCTTCCATTAAAAAAGTTCCCTTCCTGACATCTCCACTTGTATGTCTAATATTAAACTTCCTATGTTCAAACCGAAGCTCCAATACCTAAGCCCTCCTTGCAGCCTCCGTTTCCATGAATGTAAACTCTGTTCTTCTAACTGCTCAGGCCAAAAATCCTGGTGCCACCGTTTATCTCTTTGACTCACACCTCGTGAAAAGTCCATTAGTGAATCTCATCAACTCTACCTATTCTATCAAAACACATCCAGAATCCAGGGTCTTTGCACACACCCCCTTTATCACCTTGCTCCAGGTACCGTCATCTCTCGCCTGGATTCTTGCAGCAGCCTCCTCAATGGGCCTCTGTTTTTGCTCTTACCGTCATCCAGTCTAATTTCAAGACAGTGGTCTGTTAAATTAGATCATGCCACTCCTCTGCTCAAATCCTTTAATGACTTCCCATCTCTCTCAAAGCAAAAGTGAAGTGCTTTTTCTGGGGCATAAGGGCTGACATGATCTGGTCACTTCACTCACATTACCCCCTACTATCCTCTTGCTCATTCCTCTCCAGCCTCTCTCAGACCAAATCATAATTGTGATCTGTACTGTTCCTCCCCTTGCATTAGCTCTTTCTGTCCCTGGAATATTCTTCCCCAGATATCCATATGGTTAACTCCCTCACTTCCTTCAGTGAGGCTTTCTGAGGGTTGCCCTCCATGGCCACCCTATCAAAAATTTTAACACCCCTTTTTTGATATTTTATATTCCCCTTCTCTCCTCTTTCATCTTAATCTTTATCACTCTCCAACAAACTTTTACTTTTTACCTTGTGTATTGTTATTCCCCTACCCACACTAGAATAGAAGATCCACAGACACAGGAATATCTGTCTGTTTTGTTTATTAGTGTATCCCCTGTACCTGATGCTGTTTGTTATTGCTCAATAAACAACTGCTCAATGAATGAATCTTGAATTAGCCTACATGCATTTGAAAAACAGCAATGCACATATATTCTAGATAGACTAGATACATTATGTGGGTACATATGGATCTGCAGAACTTTCACAATATGTCCAAGGCTCTCCAGGGCCCTGAAGTTCAAAGACCGGGAATTCTGGAGAGCTCTCATTTTTTCCATGCCATAATTATATGCTGCAGTTATCATTATTCCCATTTCAACGTAAGGACATTGGGGCTCAGAGAGGTTAAGTGATAGAGTCAGAATTAAACCTGGTCTGACCTACTCCAAATCCTAAACCCCTTCCAAATTATGATGGAAGAACTTAACTGACATAACTCACACAAGATCCCTTCACTGATGCACTCCTCTTGTGAAATAATAATTATTTAGGCAAAGTATTAAATCAAAGCAGCTTATCCATTCATACTCATGACTACTTTTTAGCTTCCATGTCTGAAATTTGCTTTGCTGTATAACTTTGCTATATTCTCCTTTTAGGGACAGTACGTGAACATTTATCAAGTAAAATTTCTGTAAATTGACCAAAAAAGCAAATTCTCTTGACTAATCATTTCACTGGTACAGATGTATTATATAATCTTCATTCAATGATGGTTTATTGGGCAACTCTTCTGTCAAAGGTATCATAACAGATACTTGAGTAGACACAAAAATGAGTAAAGCACAAAACTCGTAAAGATCACAATATTTTTAAAAATACATTATGGAAAACTTGACTCAAATGTGATAAGGCAGAGTCTACCATTTCATGGCTTATTATTTCCACAATGTGTACAACAGCCAGCACATAGTAGGTACATAAAAACATAGCTGATAAATGAATGACTAATCTGACATTATTTCTAAACATGTTTTCTCTACTGGAAATCAGTACAAATGCTAAAAAAGTACACCTTCCAGTGATGCTAGCACTCAACGTGTCTTGTTATAAGACCTAGCAACAAAACACCTCCCTTGACTTTTTCAGAGATAGAAGGGTATGTACTTTATAGGTAGTGATGACAAACTTGGGCTAAAACAGTCACATTTTTACGGCACCTTTCCCCTTGCGACCATCATATGTATCCGGGATTCAGGCAGGAGATTAAAAAGGAACACCCACTCAATCTGAGCATCCACCATCAACAGATTATTTCACCTACTTTAATTCGAGCCAATGTAAAGTTAACATTATCTTCCTATATTTTAAAATGATGAAAACAAAGGTCTGTGTGTTTCACATGCCCACCTGGAATTCTGTCCGGGCTTGGCTGCCTCCACGCTTCCCATTTCTCATATCAAATCACATTTCAGTCAAGGGTCCTGGATAGACTACGGATCTCTGGTCCCCCAACCTGGGACCCACCCTTGGATTTATCCACTGCACACTTGCTAAGTGGACCATTTAGGAAAATGAGACAGTGAGATGGGTAGTTCTATAACCACATTCAAAACAGATTCCTCAATGTTCAGTCTACATCTACTAACCTAACAGTGATGATGTTTACCTTGGTTTTGGCTTTCTAATGACTATCACACACTTCCTTGCCCTGTGTCAGTGTGACAAATCCTTCACTGCCGTTTTCATTAATCATTCCACTGGTTGAGCGACTCAGGCTGTCACACAGTAGACAACTATAGGATTATTTTATGGAAAACAGACACCGAAACATTACAATGAAATTTCAATTATTTTCACTCTCCTTGTTGAGACACATTTCTTTTTTCTTCAAGATCAGATTTGTTTATTCTTCCTGAACCATTTGTTTCTCGATTTAATGATTCTCTGACCACCACGAGCACTTTAAAAGACAACCAGACAATAAATCAAGTATGTTTGATTTTACCCAGTTTTCCCTTTTCCGGATATGTTTTAAATAGAATAGAATGTCAGACTCTGGGGGGAGAAGTTAGGTGTGGTTGTCTGATGGATCAGAAATGGACTATATGGCCCTTAGGTCTTATAATTGTGATCCTGTAATTTTATGAACTCTTGTTTCTTTTGTTCTGAGTTCTGCCCATAACAACAACTAAAGCAATGACAACCACAACTATCAGCCCTGTGGTTTCTCTGATCTCTGGCTGGGGTTCACCAATGTGGTCAGCAGCTGGCCAACGAAGTTCCTGAAGTCTGTGAATTAACGCTAACCTTCTACCCTCAGATCAGACACTGGCCTCAAACAAGCTCTGAACAGCATCAAAGCAATTATAAAAGGAAAGAGGAAAAGTGTGTCCAGAAACTGTTTGAACACATACAATTTTAGAATTCAGCAGTGACCTTCAAATGAGGAACTCAGTCAGACAAATATTCTTAACTAACATAATAATTCAAAGTAGATTAGCAATCAACACGTCAGGATTTTAGTTTGCCCTTAGTAATTATTCCTTTCCAATATTTAAAGAAGCTGCAATTTCCAACACTATTCTTGTATGGCTCCTTTGCCCCACGGTGACCGTATTTTGAGCTCACCTCTGACAAGAAGGGCCAGAGCCATTAGGGTATGTTCGTATGTGCTTGTACTTGGAGCTTAAAGAAGCAGTCAACCTCCAGTTTTCCTCTGACATCAGAAGGATCTCAGAATTCAGCTCTCAAACTTTTATTTCCCCCATGAGAGAAAAAAGGTCTCAACATCAGAGTTGAATAGTGTTTTTGAATCTTGGTTTGCAATCTTTCTGTGTTCTTACATGATGTTTGGAACAGCCTAATGGAAATCACGTTAGGAGCATATTGTACTTGTAAAAATAGTCTAGAGAGAATGTAATACTTGGTTAATTATCCAGATGTGTAAAAGCAAAATGAAACTGGACTTAAAGAAACTTGTAATTGTGTATTCCATCTGAATCTCTCCCTTCTTACATGTTTCAACAACATTCATAGCCGACTTACTGTACCCCTGCCACCCGGTTACTTTTAAGGGAGTCAAAAAATCCATATCGAAAATCAAGCTTCAATCAGCTCCTCCAGAAGAAACAAAACCGTGTCAGAGAATAATATTATAATGGAAACAATGTCCTCTTACAGAAATATCACATATGTTAGCAGTTACTATTGTTTAAGCTACTCTTAGTCGTCTGCATTTCTTACTGAAGTTTAGTTTAAAAAAAAAAAAAGTAGATGCAGCTACATTCACTCTCTGACTTGCTTCTAAATATACCTTTTATGGTAAAACTCGCAGAACCTTTATCAGTGCTAATGAGCAATGGCCTTTGAACCTGGTTACCAAGTGTCACTACTCATTGGCCCTCACCTCTGCCTGGAAGTGGAAAAAGGGAGTTGTCATCCTCGTCAATGGCATGTCAAGGATGCTCAGGGTCATTCTGTGCCCGTTTCCCTGCTCTGCCCCCAAACCCCCAGCCACTCCAGCTAGAATGAATGTCTCTGAAGAGTTCACTTCGGGGCTGGTGAGAACTCTTCCATGTCTTCCGGGAGGACACCAGGTGGGCTGCCCTTCTGGAGAGAGTCACATCGGTGTCATGTCCTCTAGCTGTCCCCAAACACAGACTATGGTGGAACCAGCCCCATGTACAGGGGTGGCCAGAGTGAATAGGGGGATATGCTTTGAAGAGAATTTTATACACACATTGAAAACTACAAAACTTGGTGAAAAGCCTAAGTTTAACGGAGTCACACAGGACACAGCAGCCAAGAGGACAGGATTAAGCTAGGGTGACCCTAACTTCATCTAGCCTTGGGGTAGAATCTTACTTCACTTGGCACCATTATTGCTTCTGAGGAGAGAAGAGGTGTGGCCTTAACACGGCCAGTTCAGAAAAGTAATGAATGGAGAAAACTGGAGCTTTGGTATTGTGGTAATCTCTACAACTTCTTAGACATTGCTAGACCATGTGTCATCTAATTTCAAGACCACACTGCTGTGATTTAAAAAAAAAAAGGCTTCTAACGAGAATATGACTTTATCTAAACATCTATTTCTCTTGACTATGAGCTTAAAAAGAAATGTAGAATCTACAGGAATACACATATGAGAAAAACATTTTGATGTATATCCAACTTTTAGTCACATAAATTTATGCAAAAGTATGTACGGCCTTTCAAATATGTTCTTATTTCGTTTTGAGATGATGCTTCTTTAAAAATTAATTCCATCAGTGACAAACGTACGTGAAAAGGATGTACCTCGCCTCCCCCCAACTCTAACTTCAGTGCCAGTTTTGGAGAAATTCATACCCAGCTTGAAGCCAGGTGACTTGAACAGATGAATAAAACCCTTTTGTTTAGAGATTACAGCTAATTTGACTTTTAAATAAAGAGTGTGAATATACTGGGCCACAGTCAACAAACTGAGTCCTTCACTTGCTCTCTATAGATAGAACTCAGAAGGGTGAAGCTGCGTAATAGATATAATTTAGCATTTCTGGTCCCCAGCCTAGACATCTCATCCAATTGCGTACTATTTGTGTCGCCATGCCACTTGGTCTAGCATAGTAGCTCACTTCAGACAAAGCTTATATTGACGTCTGATTTACTCATAGTCTTTTCCACGTAACCAGAGAATCAGCAAATAAGTGTTGATTTGACTTAGATACGCTATCCAAAAGCCCGAGGCCCAATTTTGCAAACATTTCCATATGCCCCTGTTCAGTTCTCCAGGTTGCAGCGTTAACCTTGACTTTTCTAATATTAAATTCATTAAATAGTCACAAATCCGTTTTCAATTCTAAAAGAAAATATTGGCAAGTCAGAGGAACATAACTGAAAATAGACATCTGTCATGAGCTCAAGAGTTAAACCAGCTCAAATGTCATCTAGTCATATTCAGCAAGTTCCAAGCTTGGAGAAAGAATTACATTCTAAGGACTTCAAACCTTTATATCACTTGAAACTTCCATTTACTCCATAAAACTTGAAGATCAAAAGACAGAAATATCCAAGAAGCTAGAGAACTTCTTTTCTGTTTGTATAAGGTTAGTAACCCTTAGAGATTCTGTACAAAATATGTAAGGGATGTCCGACTCCCTTGTACAGACAGTGGATCTATTCTGTGGGAAAAGGCAAGTCTTGGAAACAGTGCAGTTTTGAGGAGCCAGGCTCCAGAGAGCATCTTCACGAAGCGGGTTACCATCCTTAGCCCATCCTGTGACTACAGTCTTTGGGTGATGGAGTCTGGCTGCTTAGGTTCCAATCTTGGCTGGGTGAGCTTGTAAAGCCTACATGACCTCTCTAAGCCTCAGTCATCTCAACTGTAAAATGGGGATGATAATAACAGTGCCCGCTTCATAAGGCAGCTGTGACGATTAAACAAGGTAATGCACGAAACACTGCTTAGCATCATGCCTGTCATATGATCCACTCTCAATAAACATTCTCAAATAAGATCTACAAATAAAACAAGGGGACTAGATACGTTTGAAGGCATCCTTCTAATCACCAAATTTAATGATCATAAGCCTGGACTAATAAGATAAAGGTATGGCCTACATAAAACAATTATAGGCCTATAGTTAGGGTAGTTCTCCCTTCCCACCCCTTCACAGGTATGTCAGTGTGTGAAGTTCCCCTATTACAAGTATCTTTCTATGGCTTAGGCTCTGTCCTCTATTCAAGGACAAGTATGTTGGAAGTACATTTAATTGATCAGATTCTCTCTAATGGATAGTGAGCTGGTAACAAGTCAGAATGGGGGAGAGAAACAGTACAATCATGATGGGGATGGAAGAAGCATGGGAGAAATAGGACCTGAGCACAGCACAGCCAAGGAAAGGAAGGCCTTGGGTGGCAGGCGGGGGGCACTGGATGACCCTGGAAAATAAGGGAGTAGAAAGGAGGTTCCCAAGGCCTGGGGTGCAGTACAGGGAGAGAAGAGCCATGAAAAGAGATGTAAAACAGCCAAAGAGAAATCTCATTGATATTTTTATTTGATCTGGCAAATACCGTGTGTGAAGCCACTCTATAACATCCATTCAACACTGTGCCTGGTATTGTATGAAACAAATGAAACAAACCTGGCTCTCACCTCCTGGGAGCCTGCACCAGAACCCAGGACCATGACGATTTCAATAAAGAAATCAGACCCTGTGAGCCCAGCAGGACTTCACTCATGCAGATGAAGATAAAGTATCCTAGTAAGCTCACTAATTTTTAAATAGCTTCAACGTTTTGCCTCAGATTCAGCCTTTGAATTAATCACGGTTGCAAAACTGCTTCTAAGGAAAGTAGGCCTCTCCTGCTGATCGGGAGATGCCCAGTTTTAACCACATGCCCTGCCAGTTTGGAAGCGCTCCCACCCATTGGCACAAACGCCTCTACACGCTAAATCTTTCCCATGAGTGGACAGAAAGCCACAGGCTCAGAGGCCAGTGGGCAGACCCCTCCCTACCGTCACCTCCCTGCCTTCCAGCGCCAAGGCTGTTGTGCTTTAAGTTTTAGCTGGGCCCACATACACTTGAGTGGATCCTAAAGAGTGTCTGTACCTCAAGAAAAAGAGCAATCTCACTAATAGTTACTGGCTCGGGAAGGATGACACTTAGGAAGAAAGTTAATGATATGAATGAAATGCAGCTTGTTCCTCTTTTTGAAGTACATTTTTTTCATGCCTTGAGGAGGGTGATTTATAAACACATTTGTCTCTCTTTAGAGAAAATTAATTCCAGTTGGTGTTCTGGGCAGAAATGGAGAGAAGGGAAGGAGACAAAGCAGTTCTTCCTTCTCCGCTGCCCCAACTGCAGGTCTGCACTATGCCTTGCTGTGGCCTCGCGTGGTCCACACGGCAGGGGCGAAGGGCCTGGATCGGTCCCCACACATTTTGCTACCATCCAAAACTTCTAAGCTCCACCATCATTTTCTGATGGAGCAAACAATTTCTTTTAAAGATGATTTCAAAATAAGAGGGGAGACAATGCCATACCCCAAGAACAAGTGAGCAGAGCCTTGTAAACATCTCAGCCCCTGTTTACATGCATTAGGCCATATGCTTTGGAGCCATAACATTTTAATCCAGCTTTTCAACATGAATGGTAATAATAGTCATCATATGCTGGGTACTCACCACAGCCAGTCACTCTGCTAAATATTTGAGGAGGATTATCTAATTAAATGCTCAAAACAACCCCATGCAGTAGGTACTGTTATTACTTCCAGACTCTCTTACACCAAAGTTAGGGCGCTGAACAGCTGTTCCAGCCCCTTTGAGCACCAGGCTACCCTCATTCATAGCACACAAATGTGGAGGATATTTAGGTCTAGTACCTTTGCAATCAAAAGCAGAAAACCATTTCTGAGTTTATGCATTTGTTTTCCAAGAACAATTCTACAAATCTAGCGGCATTATTTGTTCAGGAAATTAAGAGTTCACAAGAGAAAAGATTTCCCTTTCTTGAAAAATCTATTACAACATTTTTTATGGTGGCGGACACAGGGAGGGTGGGTTGGTATTATGTTAAAACTGCAATTGTATACAGATGCTTTAAGAGTACGTCTAGGTAACTACAGTTGAGTATCCAGTAAAGTAAAATATCCCCGGAAGTGATCTAATTTAAAAACCAACCCTTCTGATTGTAAGATGAAAAGCAGAGGCCCAGAGAGGTCACAGAACTTGTCTGGAATCATCCAGAGAGAGGCAAAGCCAGCAATGAACCTCAGGTGTCCTGATTATTAATCCAAAATTCCTTCCACTTCTCCATTCTGCCTTCTAGCCTTAAAACAGAAAGACCAGGTGGGACAAAGCAGACTAGAGAAACACAGCATTCTGCCAATAATAAACCATCAAGGCATTATTTAGTGCTCTACCTTTTAGAAAAAGATGTGCCCCCAGATTTAATGTATCTTGTGTAGTTCTCATGAAGATGCTGCTGCCTGGCAAGTGCATCTCCATCCCAGGCTCTGCCTGCCCTCATTCCCATCTTCCTTCATCACTTGGAAGGCACAGGTTTTCTTAAAAGTATTCATCCTGGCAGCAGAGAATATAAAAAGAAAATTGTCCTTTGCCACACACATTCAGAAACTACATGCATGAAACCACCAGGCAGACATGAGACAGACAAGTCAAATTTTTCATTTGGTATTTGGTAGCTTTGCCGAAAGTTCAACATGATGGTTAACAACATTGTCACATTATTTGCAAGACGAGGAATTACACACTAAGCAGATCTCTCTTCTGTTGGTGGTGGAGAACTGGGTGTTTTCCAGGGTTGCTACCAAAATGACAGGAGTGTCACTTCCTCCATCCCCCTGACTCCAGTTATTAGTTCTAGAATGGCCATGGGATTCAAATGGATAATGAGATTCAGGTATATGGTGGAATTATTGGGAAAGAGAAGTTGAGCTGATAGGCTATACCTAGAGCCCTGGAGTGGGTTGGAGAGTCAAGGGCACAGGTGAAAAGAACTTATCTGAGAATGAAATCAGTGAAGTGCAAAGCCAAGTGAATAGATGGAGAGAACGTGAGACAAGATCCTGATAAGGTTTGATCAACCAGATCCAGCCACACCTGATGCCAACAATTCAATCCCCTGTTTTACTTAAGACACTTTGAATAGGGTTTCTGTCACTTGCAAGCAAAAGAGCCGTGACTAATACACCCATATTTATCCTTCAAAATCCAATTTAATTGCTGTCTCCTCTGTTTGACTTTTCCTGAGGATCCCATATTGAGAGGTAGCTATTTGCTCACCTTACACTATTTGTCTTCACAGCTACTTCTCCAACTGTACTCTTCATTCTGTATGGTTAGACTCAGATTTACAGTAGAGTTAATGTCTGAATCATTGACTTTCTAATACTTGTCCAAAGCCTCAGACATAGTACATACTCAATATATGTGTGTTGAACTGAATTGAATTTGATTCTCAATACTGTTTCAGGGAACACTGAACCCTTCAATGGTTTCCCATTACACTTAGAATAAAGTCTAACCACTCTGCCATGAGCAACAGGGCCCTACACGATCAGCCTGCCTCTCCCATCTAAGCTCCTTCTACAGTGGCTCAATGCTTCTCCTTGAGTGCACCAAGCCCGTCCCTACCTCAGAGTCTTTGCATTTGCTGTTCCTTCTTCCAGGAAAGCTCTTCTCACAGATATTGCAGAGACCACTCCACTACGTCACTCAGGAATCTGCTCAATTGTCTCCTTACCGAAGAGACTTTCTCTGACAATCTTATCCAAA
This sequence comes from Stenella coeruleoalba, assembly GCF_951394435.1. Lineage (NCBI taxonomy): Eukaryota > Metazoa > Chordata > Mammalia > Artiodactyla > Delphinidae > Stenella > Stenella coeruleoalba. The sequence continues at coordinate 58,452,185 of NC_137155.1, forward strand.
ATAACACTTCCATCACTCTCCAGCCCTCACCCTGCTTATCTTTTTCATGACATCTTTTTCAGACATATCGCTGCCTGACCATCTGGTACATATTTCTTTCTTTCATTATCACTGCTTTCACCTCTGGAATGTACGAATGCAGGGAATTTTTCTGTTTTGTTCACAACTGTACTCCTAGCACCTAAGAATTTTTGTGTTCTCAAAATATTGGCTGCTATACATGTTTAAAATAACCTTAAATTTAAAAGGATGAAAAATAGCAAACCTTAAGATTGAAACCAACATATGCAAATGAATTGTTCATTAAATTGTAACATAATCACCCTGGAAAAAACCAGAATTAATTCCCTGCTAGGGCAGGGAAAGTACAAGATAATCCTGTAACTTATAACTAATTTGTGCCAAAGAGCAAGGAAATGCTCAAAGGCTAACGGGGACAAACGGGGACAATGTGTCAAAAGGACACAGGAGCCAGCCTGAAGGGTTCCCATTGACCAACTATAGGAAAATACAAGCATCAAAAACAATAATAATATCAATAAAATTTAACACAGCAAACAGAATTTACAATCCATGAGTCCCCAGTGATATTTTTAAAGTACGTATCAGAGAAGAGGAAGAAGGAAAGATGTTCTCTACAGAAGAATGCCAGATGATATCTAAAGGAAGATAGATCAGAAAAATCACCATTTTATAACCCCCAGTATAATAACTGATTCAGACAGGAATCATCAGTGGATGCTAAAACTACTTGGTGACATATTTGGTGTGTGTGTTGGGGGAAACAGATGTTCACATGGTCTCAGATTATTTATTAATTTCAAAGGGAAAATGGTACCTTTTCAATGGTGAGATCTGGCAGGTACCATCTTGATTAAGTGACCAGTAATGGAACAAAGATGTTATATGCCTTCTGATGTGATTGAATACAAAGTAAACAACATCTTCTATGTAGTGTTCTTGCCAAATGTTTTCAGTGAATCTAAGCATTGGAAAAGAGTCAGACAAAGTCAGAAAATGGGACATTCTACAAGGCACCTTGTCTAGACTCTGGATAATCATCATCACAACTGACAACAACACCAACAAAGACATGGTACTGAGACATGACAACCCACTGTGATATATGAATCTTTATTGGGCACTGAATTTTTAAAACTATGCTATGGAGGACATCTGCGGGATAATTGGAGGATTTTTTATATGGGCTGAATTAATATTGATGTGTGTGTGTGTATATACTGAATGAATAAACCACAAGTGTCATAATATATTTCAGTCCTGAAGATGTTGGAAGCATGCAAGAAAACATGACTTCAACTCACCTCCCCAGTGGCATAAAAGTCATTGTCTTTATAGTCAGAGAACAACTGGAAAAACTGAGTAAGTGCACTGCAAAAAGAAGAACAACAATAAAAATCACACGGAATCATGCTATGCTACACAATTTCACCCTTGGACAATAGGCTTCACATTTGAGTTAAGATACTATTATGCTATAAGTTCCTGTAGGCATTTTTTCAACGTCTCATGTGCATAACACTCCATACTCTGTGGATGGTTAGAAGAACACTTGTGGGCTTACTTTGTGATACTCAAAGTTGAGACAAGTGAACATCAGCACTCTGGGAAGGTTTCCAGTTCCCTGGGTTACCAACTTGGATCACCCACCTGTTGAGGGGACCCTTGAGCAAAGTGCTACAGGCTTTCACCTATTACTTAGCAATTTGTGGAGTTAGTTCTGCAAACCTTATGACCCCAGTAATCTCGGGTTGCGGTGAGGTAATGGGAACCTTAGTTGCTTACCAACCTCTCTCTGTGGGGAAGCTGAACATTTCTATATTCTAACGGGGCTCCCAGCATTTCAGTGTTTTAATAACCAAAGAACAGAAAAGGTGTAAAATGACTGTAGTCTAAGGGAAAACCACCAAATGGTCACAGACATTGAAGTAAATGCACAGTGGCCTCCAGGGTCAAAAGAATCACATTTAGGAAAGAATGCCAACATTCTTGGTAAGCTGAAATAGATTTAAACAGTCTCCAGAAATTATTTTATAATAAGCAAGAAAAGGGTGGATTATTGAATCATTCTCTACTTGAACAAAATCTTTCAGAAAGGAAACAAAAACTTGTGAAACTCAGAAGCTTTATGAATGTTTTGACCCAGATTGCAATGCCTGAGAAGCTAGGCAGGGTTTCTGTTCCAGTTTCCTGCTGAGGGACTAAAAGCCGTAAACCAGCCAGTGAACATGAAAGGCAAGGAGGCCCTGCAAAACCAGGAGAAAGAGAAAGTTCAAGGGTCACCCAGAGGCAAAACTGGGTCATTACAATCACCGTGATCCTGGAAATACTTAATTTTCAAAGGCTTCATAAAAACCCACCGTTAAACTCTACTGTAGAGTTTCAGTTTATTTCTCTGTTTATTATTTATAGTAACTAAAATCTTTGTAGCAACTAAATCTGGGAAGCTGCATTATACAGCGTCCATGTTTGTGCTGGCAATGAGCTAGCTTTAGAGCTGATATAAAAATAGGAGTTTATTGTCCAGCCTTCCCTCTCCAAACTTCAGGCTAAAAACTGCTTGCCTTTCTCTCTGCCTGCTAGTTGGAATGGCAATAGACATTTTAATATAGTAAATCTGAACTAAGCCTTGTGCTTCAGCTTAAAGCTTATTTCCTTAAAGAATTTGTTGGATTGTCAGGGCTGCTAGATTTAGCAAATAAAAACAAAAGATGTACAATTAAATTTGAGTTTCAGATAAACAACAAATAATGTTTCAGTATTAATATGTTCCAAATATTTCATGCGACATACATAGATTAAAACATTATTCGTTGTTCATCTGAAATTCAAATTTAACTGGGCACTCTGTATTTTATCCGACAATCTTAGCTGAAGGAGATAATCTCCTAGGTTGCTTCCAGCCTGAAAAAGCAGGATTATCTAGCTGAAGTTTCCAAGGCAAGGTCCCACTTGAGGAAGCTATCACAGAGATTTAATTTCACAGTAGGATATGAACAAAAATTTGGCTAATCATAGCAAGGCCTTAGTAAGTCTTTCTTAAATGGGAACGAAGAATAAAATAGATAAATTTAGTAAGTTGCACATACATATATCATTTGCTCATTGAACTGTGTTTTCATCAAGGACTATACCATTATGTGGTGAAGGGTTGTTTCAAAATAATATCTAGAATAATGCTCACATAAAATTGCAAATTTTAGAAGTAGAAATGCCAAAATACATAAGGCATAATACATGCACGTGTGTGTGCCGTGCACTCCATGCATTTACTCAGGCACAAGCGCCACATGGCACACGAGGCATGCCTCTTCCAGGTGTTTCCATTTGACGACCTTGCTGGCATTGCGCCAAGGCCTTGTCAATTTGAGTCAAATTTTAGTCAAAGGCTACCTGGTGGCAGAAAGGTACATTAAAGGACAATAGGATGAAACACAGATTGCAAGGGTGAATGAGTAGGAGAAAATACTCCTCAGATAATTTTTTTAAAAAGGAAGATGGGTTCAGGGCAGAGAAGATAGACGTAAATGATAACGCATTAGAGATCCAAAGACAACCCTGGTCTTTGGTCAGCTCTAGTGGAGTCAGGGTCATAGTAAATACAAGACATCCAGGAGAACTGAGGTTAAAATAATCTCAGCAGAAGCTCCGTACCAACAAAAGCCAAACAAGGTATAGCTTTTGTTGCTGACAGGCTGAAAGAAGCACAGCAACAAGAATCTCGGTGGTTTCGTCTGTTGCATCAGATCAGGAGCCATCCTCTGCATTCATTCATTCCACTTCTAGTATGGCCAGGCCATGATCTCTGCCTGTACCCATCACGCAGTATTGTTCTAATTAAATATATGAAACTGTTTCATAGTCATACTGCCATGAAGCTTTGTTTAGCAATACATACTATCTCCCATGCAAACCAATACGTGGAATAGAATAGCAGCATTTCCGTCTGGCTGCTAAGAAGACAACTTCAGGTACACTGGGAGAGTGGGGACTGGGGAGCTTGCGTACTACTGTATCAGCAGCACTAGGAACCACGTCGGGCACATAGTAGGCAATCAAAAAATAGTGGTACATGCCGTGGAGTGGCTGGGCCCATGAGCCACAGCTGCTAAGCCTGCGCGTCCAGAGGCTGTGCTCTGCAACGGGAGAGGCCACAACAGTGAGAGGCCCGCGTACCACAAAAAAAAAAAAAAAAATAGTGGTAGAGGGAGAGTGGCACCAGCTGGTCTACTCCAGTTAGAAAATTTATTATTCTTTAGGAAATTTATATATTTTTCTAAACCAGAGCGGCATTGTGGTCCTAAACACATTCCAAATAGAAAAAAAAAAAATTTAAACATCTTGTTAGTGAAAAAGTTTCACTTCCAAACACAAAGAAAAGCAGCCTAAATGTGAATGTCAAATGTCTTTAGGAGTCTCCTTACAGCCGTGCACTAATAATAGTGAAAAGGAATTGGATTTTCAGAAAAAAAGATGGTTTTCAAAGGGAGAAAAAGAATGCTCTACTCTTTAAACCAATAGTAGACAATTTATAGGTTTCAAAGCGACCTTCTTATTCCAAACACCCATCTGGACAGCTGGAGAGAAGACTCTAGTCACAAAGGGAAACAAATAGTGCAAACCATAAAGGAAACAGCTGAAATCAGTTTTCTGCACTACTCTTGATTAACTACTTTCCAGTTCTAAGAGCCTGAAGCAAAAAGAACTAAAACAGCTATAAACAATGGATGCTTTGAAATAGGTTCTCTTTACATGTCTTGCAAGAGGAGATGAACCACATGTCAGCAGTAAATATCCACTCAGAGGGTCAACTGGAAGCTGTGACCATCTCTGGGGGAGGGGCAAGAGAGCCAGAAAAGGAAGGGCAAGGGTGCAAGGCTCAGGGCTTAAAGGGTCTGATGCATTTCTTTAATACAGACCCTGCGCCCTCAGGGTGTTTGCTAGTTAAACAACTGAGGTTGTTTGGATTTAAGCCAAAAGAGGGTTGGAGTAGGAGGAGGGTATGGGGGAGTAGGTTTCGATCTGAAAAATGAGAGCTCACAGTCAGTGCTAAATGAGAAAGACATGGCGCTTGAGTAAACTTGTAAAAGACAGCCGGCAGGATTATGTCTGTGGCGGGGAAAAAGGAGGTGCCTGAGCTGCGGGCAGGGAAGAGACCCCTGTCAGGATCTGGCTAATCTGCCCCCAGGACCCATTCATTGTATCTGGAAGCAGAAGTGTGCGTCCTACCCAGCCCGCCTAGAAACTGAATGCAAGTGTTAAAATAATGGGACATGTGGCAGATGAAAGTGTGCAAGACAGACAACAACCGTATCATTTTCTGGGGCAGCAGAGAAGAGAGAAAAATCTCTGGGAGAGAGGCCGGAAGTTCTTCCTTCCTCTCCCCCACTCCCACCCCTCCCAGCCATTGGCCTTGGGGAGAAAGAAGAATAAAACGGAAAGCTTTTGTCAGAGATCAAAAAACTCTGACTCCTATTAGATTCACTTTCACTTTGGGGATTGGTTAGGTTTGCTCACCAAGTAATTAGCAGAATGAGTGTTTGGTAAAAGTGGGGGGCAGGGTAAAGGAGCTAGTTAACTCTTCCTGGCCACTAGGATTCTTTTAGTAAATTATTACAATGCGTAAAGGGGTGCCCTAGTGATCTGAAAGAATCCAGGACTTGGTCTCTAGTAATAATTTACAGACTGAAAAAAAAATGTGACCGAATAAGAAAGGTCACTTACTTTAAAAACAAGTACTAAAAAATAGCTATAATGAATGTAAGAAAAAGAAAGGAAGACATTATACGTATACTGTTTGATCAGGCTTACAACGTCACATTTTCTTTAATTTCTTTTTTAGTAAAAGAATAATTTTGTAATATGAAGGGAAAAGTATGAGACTCGCTAACAAGCTGAGCTTTCAGCCTGGAAAAGGCATGAAGGAGAAACACAAGAGTAAAAAACTGCATTTTGTGAAGGCCACAAAAGGAGGAATCCTGGGAAAGAAAACAAACAAACATCCAAGATGTTGTTTCCTGGCAAGAACGAAGTTCAATATAATGTTGGAAAGCAAGCAGAAACCTCTTAGGCATCTAGGTGAAAGGTTGGAAAATCATCTTTGGTTGAACAATTCTGCTCTGTTTCCATTGTTTTTCAAAAGCTATGTTTACAAAATTAAAATTATGCCTTAAGATGTCAGTTCTTCTTGCTACTTTCTCTACTTTCATACTTATCAATGATAATGTAATAAAGTGGAAAATAGGCCGTGTGCATGTGCTCGCACACACACACCTCACATAGAAGTATTCTTAAAAGATCTTCAGGAAATGGACTATGAAGACCAATCAATAATACTTCTAGGGCTTCCCTGGTGGCTCAGTGGTTGAGAGTCCGCCTGCCGATGCAGGGGACACGGGTTCGTGCCCCGGTCCGGGAAGATCCCACATGCTGCGGAGCAGCTGGGCCCGTGAGCCATGGCCGCTGAGCCTGTGCTCCGCAACAGGAGAGGCCACAACAGTGAGAGGCCCGCGTACCGCAAAAAAAAAAAAAAAATAATAATAATAATACTTCTACTACTGGAAGAATTTTCCTGTTGAAATAGAAAAACGTTTGGTCTGAAGAAGGCTGAAAGAGTCAGGGCCTTTTACCTGTATAAGTCTCGTGCCACATCATCCTCATCCACTGCATATCCCTGGAGATGTTCAGTAAAACTGAAGCCTGTGCCCACCTGAAGGTGAAATAAATAAGCAGGTATAAACATAGAGAAACACATGTCCTGCTGAGAGATACCACCTGGGAAGGAAATCAATCTTATTCCAAAGGCCATGACTTTGACCTCAGATTTTTGCCATCACCCACATGCTCTCAGCCGTCCTCACAGGAGGATGCTGCATGTCACCTAGGTCCCCCTTCCCTCCTCCAAGCCCAAACAAAAGAGCAGCGCAAAGCTCTGCCCTGAAGTCAGTGACTGAGCTGTGCTGATCCTGCAGCAGGGACCCTGCCAGATGTTGCTTTAAGAACAAGAAATTCACCTTTCCTGGCTCCTGCTACAGTATCAAAAGACCCCAAGTTGTCTCCTCTCTGAAACCTGGAGGGTGCACTGCTCTGCCTGCTAAGAAGGAACTTAGGCTGGAGATAAAAGATAGTTATGTGTGTGTGTAGTTATTTTTTCCCATTTCTTTATTTATGGGAAATATGGCCACTAAGCCCTTTCACCTTCAGCAGACAAGGGGCTTTAAAATAAAGATTAGCTTTAAACTAATATTTCCTTATACCTAGAAGTTCATGGACAACTGAGCTGTAAATCAATAGAAGAAGCTACTACTTATTTTGGGTCAATAATATACATAAGGAATGCACCCCCTCCACACACACCAGTTGTAAATATTTTTGCTTTTGTTTTTTCTCCAAACACCCAAGAGAACAGGACATTTAATTAAACTTTTATTTAAATATGGTATTATAGACTAGGAAAAAGGATGGTTGACAAAACATGGGGGAGGGCAAGAATGTTGGATTTTTTTCTCCCTATTTTTCTGTTTTATCTTTGAACCATCTGGGAAATGAAAGAAGTTAAGAGGAATTAGTTAGAGGACAAAGAAGATACTCCCAATCTGCAGAAGCTGACCCTAAAGTTACTTTCCTATACTGCAGTTTCTAGGATTTAATTTCATAAGAACTTCCCAAGGAGAATTCCACCTTTTGCTCCCCCTGAGATGAGGCATTCTGTTCACTGTGATAAGTGACGGGGGCCAGTGTTGACTTTTTATATCTAGAACTCAGTTTGAAAGATTAGGACTTCCCATACTATATAATAACCCATGCTATAGCGAAACCCATATCATCAGGAGAAAGAAACTAATCCCTTATCCTGGATGGTATAATTCAGTGATCAGGACATTTTATAAGATTAGAAATGAGGCAAGGAGAGAAGGCAGCAACTAAAATTCCCAAACTTGGATGTAATGATACATGTTAGAAAAGTTAAATTTCAAATGTGTTCTTTAAATAGACAATTATATTTTAAAAAGAAAAAAATTAAATCTGTATTTTTTTCTATTTCTTAAATGTACTTAATGAAAGAAAAAAGACAAGAGGGACCAACACTGCCATTTCACAGGAGCCTGGGGATACTCACTGGATTATCAATGTAGAGCATGGAAAATATAGTGGTCCAAGGAAAGTCTCTGGCACGCACTAGCAAAGCAGAGAAGAGGTTTTAGACTGGGTCATTAATAAAACATCCCATCTAATGCCTAGCTCTGGTTAGGAGCCCAGCATGCCTACCTGTCCTCTTCAGGTGAGCGAACCCTTGGTGTACCTCTGACGTTGCATTATACTCTCATAGTAGGGAACAGATACCGGCACCTTTTTCTTCTCCCCTCCTCTCCTTTACTTTTCCCAGAACCAGAGAGTTTCTACATCTAAGATGAACTTTGGAAACAAAACCCCGTGCAACTGGTTCATGCAGAAACACCCATCAACCAGGGATGGAATAAACCCATCTGCCCAGTTGGGTGAATCATCCTTAATGTCCAATTCTCCAGAATCTGCTTCCTCCCATCCAATGCTGAAGAGAACCACAACTTCAACAGAATTGTGTACGTGAATATACTGAGTCACAAACTGGTTCACCCTCCACATTCTGACCCAGGGAAAGTAAACAGTCTCCCCTCCCCACCAAAAAAATGAGATGGAGGTAAACCTGGGTTAGAGCTGGATGTGGTTCCTTCTCCATTCCTTCCTTCATGCCAGCCCCAGCCCTCAGTATCTTGCTTCCAAGATATCCGATCATTCATGTGACTGAACCGTACAGTGTTCAGTTCATGTGAATAACTAGGGATATAATTCCACCCATTTGTCCTACGCAAAAGGGCTTACCCAAATACTAATAAATACCAACTGTTTTCATAAGCCCGGATTGCTTGAGTCAGTAGGAGACTGGCAGAACAAAGCTTGGAACCTTTCACCCAAATTTTAAGGGAGAAAGCAGCCCAGCCAGGACACGCACCCTGGTGGCTCCTCCTTCTTGGACAAACGTTGCCAGAAAGTTATGTTTTTATAATCTGGAACTGTAAAGCTATTACTAGTGGCTCACTGTTCACTCTAAGTTATTTCTAGAGCAGATATAAGGTTCAAATGAAAAACTCTCCATGGGAAAACAGAGTCCAAGCAGCACTTACCGGTCATGTTTCTTGTGACAATATAAGGTCCGTGTTCCACAAAGAGTCCAAACATGGATGAGCCTCCCGGCCCTCCCTGCAGCCAGAGGACGACTGGAGCATTCCACGGATCTATCTAGAAGGGACAAAGAACCCAGTGACTAAATAGAGTGCTAAGGCTGCAGAATACATCCAAGCAAATTTACCCCAACCCTCTGTCTCTCACAGCCTTGACTCATCTAAGTCTCATCAAGCCTTCTCAGACCCCAGTGACCACTCTCCACTGTCATCTCTTGTTGTTTTGATTTAGTATTTGTTTCATATGCCGGTATCTATCTTGTGCAGTTAAGTCTTTTCTCACTAATGGCCATAAAAGCCACAGATTGTAGAAGCTTAGCCTTTGTGTGCCCCTAGACACCCAGCATACTGTCTAGGGCACGGTTAGATTTTTTTAAAGCTCTTTAAACTTTCTGGGGACTCTTCCATTTGACCAACATATTCCCAAAGAGGCACAACAAAGAATCCATCCTCCTCAGTGACAATTTTCCCCTTTCACTGAGAGCCCAAATTGCCTTTCTGATTTTATTTACAGAGAAGGTGACCACGGAGATAACAGGAACTTCATTCAACATGATGAAACTGAGAAGAACAGAGAGAGGCCCTGAGTCATCTAGTCCATGCAAACAATAGCAACAAAACCCTGAACGAGGTATGGATTTATTTAGGAGATGTGGCTGATGTAAATAAGGAAAGGTCACTGGCAGGGTTGGGATGCTGGAAATGAGCCACTGGTAGTGGTCAACACCGTCACCCCTGATGACAGAGTGGTCTTTACTTCTTTCACGCAGCACCTCGCAGGGGTCGGCACCACGCTAGGAGGAGGTCCTAGCAGAGCAGTGAGTGAAAAAGACAATTCCTTGCCCTCTTCAAGCTGACATTTCATTGGAAATACTGACAGTAAATGAATGAATAAATACGAGGATTAAAGAGTGTGGAGAGGAAATAAGGGTGATGTTAAAAGAGCGAGTGAGGGCAAAGAAAGAGGCATTTCCTTTGGACACAGTGATCAGGGAAGTTCTCAGTGAGATCCTGAGAGTGAAATTGAGACGTAGAAGCTGAGAAGGATCCAGCCACAAGGAGAGCCAGCGAATGATACTGTAGATGGAAGAAATCCTCAAGACAGAGAAGAACTGGGTGGGAGAGCAGTGAGCATGGAGGTTGCCTGGCCCTACGTGAAGCCTTGGGAGCAATCTGAAAGAAGCTCCACTTGGTCTCCACAAGGCTCAAAGCAGAACCTGATAGTGAGTCCTCATTGGATGTCATGGCTCATCTGATGTGTAGTCAGTCAGGTCTGGCAAGAAAGGATCCTACTGCTTCAGCCCAGAATGAAATCCTGCAACCTCTTACTTAGCCCAGTCACACAGAGACAAATCAGTGTTGCATTAGAAGGTCAAAGTGGATTGGCTCATCCATCTGGATGATGTGAGAAGGCCGTGGGCAGAAGGCAAGACGAACTCAAGGGGAGGGGATCTGGCACCCACAGCCAAGAACCTGGAAGAGCTGATCCTACAGGGTTCTAACCATGAAAACAGCAGGGACAGAGGGATTTCTCTTATCTAGTCACCAAATATCTACAGAGTCCTTTGGCAGCTTTAGGGAGGGGTCAAGGGAGCGGGCTGAAAGAGTGGCAGCGGTCAGAACAGCTGTGAGCTGGAGAAAAGCCTGCCTAGGAGGGGCCACCTGGGATCCACTCTCCAGTGTTAAGGAATTAAATGAGATAATATAATATTTGTAAAGCCCTTGGAGCAAAACCTAATGCATGATGAAAAGCACATTAAGCACGAATGATTATTATAACTAAGGAAGCAGGTAGAAAAAGTTGGAGCCCAGAGTCAGACTGGGAACTCAGATCAGGGCTGTAGCTCCAAGTGTCAGCACAGTGTAATGGATAAGTCTTGTGAGCTCCTGTTCCAAACTGGATTCCAATCTGGGCCACTAGCTGTGTGACTTTAGGCAAGTTGCCTAAGTCCTGTGGACCTCCGTTTCCCCACCTGTAAAATGGGGATCAATGATAGTACCTATGCCATGTGGTGGTTGGGAGGACTAAATAAATTAATTTTCATAAAACCCAGTGAGTGGCATATAGTGCCTGTTCTACAGATGTTAGCTATTGCTACTGGGTTGGCCAAAAGAGTTAGTTCGGGTTTTTCTGTACCATCTTATGGAAAAACCCAAAGGAACTTTTTGGCCAACTCAACATAATAGAAAAATACTAGGAATTTATAGACAGTTTTCATGTAAAACATCTACAAATGAGAGAATAGGAAAAGTGGGTTGTTTGCTGTTTATTCTCGCTCCTTTGGACATCTTCCCTGGTCAGTTTTTCGCTAGTTGGTTCTCTTGCCTCAAGTGTTGCAAATGTCTATAAAGAATTCAAGAGAACCAGGAACTTATAAGTTGAAGCAGAAAAAATTAACATCAAAGCTGGACTTTTAAAGCCACTGTAGGGAAGGAGAGTGACCCTGGAACTGGTAGCCAGACAGGTGCTGGTTCTACTTGGCCACGTAATAGCTGCGTAATCCTGGGCCTCAGATTCTTCCAGCCCTCTGCTGCCTCGTCCATCAAAGGGCAATAAATGCTCACCTCACAGGCTTGCCCAAGGACCCTAATGAGAAAATGTATCATGAAATGATACTGTCAACTCTACTGTGCTGAATAAATATAACTACCTCTGCCCTAGACTGCCTGGCCCCAACTGTGTGTTTTGTTTGAACAAGTGATTTTTATCTCCCCTCCAATTCGTTATCTTGCTATTCAATAGGGGATTACTCAGGACCACCTTCCACTTGTATTCACTCAGCAGTAGGAGAGTATTAGAGGTGGAGACAGGATGGAATCTAGATGGAAGTAGTTCCAGCCTCCCGGGCGTGTGAGATACTGTGAGTCCATCCATTCCAGCGGACCTCCAGCCCCCCATTTCCTTCCTATCGTGCACATGAGCTTCTAGAAGCCCTGGAGAGCTACCCATGAGCCAGTGGTTCTCAACCTTGGACACCCATTAAAATAACTCGGAGAGCTTTTTTTTTAAAAAAAAAAACTACTGCTCAGGCCCAAATCCCAGCGATTCCAATTCAACTGGTCTGGGGTGAGGCAGGCACCCGTCTGTTTTAAAAGCTCCCAGGTGGTTAAATGTACAGGCAGGGCTGAAAATCTGTGAGGGTGATAGAGAGTTTGCCCTCTTGGGTGCCCGGGGCCCTCTGATCTCCACCCTATCCTCCCCTGCTTTTCATGTCCCTTCCTGTGACCTGGCACAATGATGGGACCTCCGGGCTCTCAGAAAAATAGGCTGACCCTGAGAGGCCACACTACAAAGTCAAGTCTAACACCTCAGTGCCAAACATCTTTATTATGCGACTTTGAAGCACAGGACACTGAATTCTTGGAATGCTTAAATAATAGGAGATCTGCACACACCCCTCCAACCTCAGCTGACCCTGCTCCTCAAATTTACTTTCCTGAAGGAGCTCCTGAAGAGCTCAACAACCTCTGAAGAAGCTCATTTTTTAAAAGAAAACTCCACGCACACATCTTCTTACTCTGATGAGCCAACCAACCTGTGAGCTAATACTACCCGTATCCAGAATGAAATGCAAAAGTCAGATGCTGGAAAAGAAAGGTTCACATGTACATCGCAAAAAGTTAGTTATAACACAGCCTGCGGACTTCTGTAATATGCTGTGACATCACAATGTCATGACATATAACAATAATTATGTCAATAATAATGGCATAAAGTTATTATGTGATAATTCCTTGGGTGATATATTCAGCTCTCAGTTGTGAGAATGAAACCCTTCTCCCACTCGCTACCCCCCATTTAGGAAAGAATAAAAGTAAATGAAGACACCCTGAACAAAATCACACTGCAAAACTTAGGATCAAATGAAGTAAGAAACAACTGCTTTACTTCATTTACAGATTTACAAAATTCAGGACTTTTAAAGTACTTATTATTTTGAAACTATAATTCAAGAGTATATGAAATGAGAGAGAATGTGTTTATTTTTGTCCAAATTTTGAAAAATTTTACTTAAAGCTTTTCATATTATAAAGAAAGTACTTATTCTTAATTTTTTTCCAAAGAGGGTATAAAAAAATTCCCCCTTGCCCCACCAATCCTATTCCCTAGAGATGATCATAGAACTATTTAGTCTTCCAGATTTTTCTCTATACCCCACCTCACCTCCCCACATGTACATATACACGTATCTTACAGATGTTACATATGCGATATACATAAGCACTTTTTTTTTTCAAAAATAGAATCAGGCTATACATAATATTCTATATTTGCTGTATTCACTTAACAACATGTTGTGGAAATATCTTCGTATCAGTACATATTATCATTTGGCTGAATAGTCCGACACTCTGAATTTACAACAATGTATTAATTCATTTAACATATAACATGAACAGGCATTATTCTAGGGCTGGGGATTCAGACCAGCTCCACTCATGGACAGGAAGGATACTTAATGATTAAGAGCATAGGTTTTGGCACCAGACTGCCAGGGTATGAATTCTAATTATGTGATTTTAGAGCTGTGTGACCTTGGGCAAGTTACTTAACGTCTCTGTGTCTCAGTGTCTTCTGCTTGAAAATAATAATAATAATGTCTATCGTACAGGATTGCTGTGCAGATTCAGAGTTAATACACGCCCAGCAATTGAACAGCTCCTGACATGTCTACTTAAGTGTTAGCTCTGATTACTTTTCTGGTAAGGTGGGAAGACAGGTAATAAATAAATAAGCGGGTGATATGAAAGAGCAATGGAAAGACGTTAGATTGAACACTTAAAGAAGTCCTCTGGTGATGGGCTAACATTTGAGCTGAGACCGGAAAGGTGAGTAATCCCCAATTGATAAAAATTTATATATTTAATTAAAAAGAAAATAAAATCTCTACTAATGACATATAGGTCAGAGTAGTGTAGCAAGAACTGATGATCAAAAAGAAGGGACAAGGTAATTCTAAATATAAAAGAAGGGACAAAGGAATCATAAATAGTTAAGTGAGAAGTCTTTCTAACAACAGAAGGGTGGGCACGCAGGTCCCACAAATCTGCCCTCTTCTTGGTGAGCAAGAAACTATGGCTTTGCCTCAGAAGTCCTTTCAATTCTTCTGGTGACCCCTGGTGGCCAATTCAAGAACTTGGACATTCCTCCCTCAGGGTTTGTTCCTAAAGGAACAGCCCAGAAGGAGGCAGGTTATCTACTGTTTTTTAGATCCCTACTGAAGTAAATTTCAGTCTCTTACATTAGTAGATTCCATTATTTATTCACTATGATAGTGAAAAAATCTACCCTATGCCTTAATATATTGTCATTCGAAGTAAGTAAAACATTTATTTGGTTTAACATTCTGTACTTAAAGAGATTCTTAGAAACACCCAGCTTTTTCCTTTCTCCTTGCTTCTAAGTGAGCGAAGAGGAGACTCTATATGGGAACACTAATGAAATGAAACCAGTACTCAACCCTCCTGCCCTACTGCTTCCCACATGGGTAGCATCCCCTTATGTTCTGAGTCTTCCTTTTCATCCCTGCTCCCCATCAAACCATACCCATCTTCGTACCGTCCTCCCAGGCCCTCCTCTATATCACGTGGTAGAGATAACCTTCTACTCAGGCCTTACACATAATCACTGAAGTAGTACATTCATACATCAGGGCCAGGGGAGCACTAAAGACTTGCCGATTTCAGTACTCTCAGGTAACAACACTGTATTTTACACAGAGGACTTGCTGGAGCAACTCTAGGGAATCTTAGGTACCCAACAAGTATTGGGGCAATATTTTCTGCCAATGCCTAGGGCTGGGTACATATTCTAGCCACCCTCTTCCTGAACCCCCAACAAGGAACACCACACTTTGTAAGAGAAAACAGCAACTTAACCACTATAGACTCAAATCAATGTACCACTTAAAATAAGAAGTACAATTAGTAAATTAATTAAGGCTCCCTTCACACTTCTACATGCAGAGGCTGATCATTTTTGGTTTAAGCAATGTGTTCTGTCATAATGGAAGTCATTAGTACCCCAAGTAAATGTTTTGAAATTCCCCCGAGTATGTTTGAATGGACTCGCATTTTGCCACACAGATCCCAGTTCAGCTGCTACACTAATGGTATTAATCAAGACACAGCTTTTTATTTAAAGCAATTGGTTTTTTGCCTAAAATTGTTAACTAGGTACCTAACAAAATTTTTTAATAGTATTTTTAAATTAATTTATTTATTTTTGGTTGTTTTCGGTCTCCATTGTTGCACGCAGGCTTTCTCTAGTTGCGTCGAGCAGGGTCTACTCTTCGTTGGGGTGCACGGGCTTCTCATTGCAGTGGTTTCTATTGTTGCAGAGCACAGGCTCTAGGCACGTGGGCTTCAGTAGTTGTGGCACGCAGGCTCAGCAGTTGTGGTGCACGGGCTTGGTTGCTCCGCAGCATGTGGGATCTTCCCGGACCAGGGATTGAACCCGTGTCCCCTGCGTTGGCAGGTGGATTCTTAACCACTGCGCCACCAGAGAAGTCTCCATAATAACATTTAAATTCTACATACATACTCCCAACACAGGCAAACAACTTGCTTAAGACATTCAGTGCTTTTCAGGGGAATTTTACTTACAGAGGTTGGTTTCGGCCACTCACTTAAAACTTCCTACACAATGACTGTTGCCACTGCACTGTCATACAGGCAACTAACTTTTCCAAACTTTTTTCTGTTTCTGAAGCCTCCTTATATCACTCTCAAGCTCCCACTGACTCTCGACAAGCTTTGAATTGTCTCATTAGTTTGAGCCAACTCACATCCCACTAGAATTCTCTTTACCTTTCTCCTCATTAACCTTTCTACCTGGCTCTCATTCCTTCATGAGGTAAATCTGGCTTCTCTGTGCCTCCTTCAAGAAAGCTGGACATTAGAAGGAATGGGGGGAGGGTGTTAGAGAAAAGGCCTGACTTTCCTTTCTTAATGCATAGAAAGAAATTGCTGAAAAGGTTGCTTTCTTCTCCATGTTAAAATTTCATTTCTCAGGGTTTCCCTGGTGGTGCGGTGGTTGACAGTCCGCCTGCCGATGCAGGAGACGTGGGTTCGTGCCCCGGTCCGGGAAGATCCCACATGCCGCGGAGCGGCTAGGCCCGTGAGCCATGGCCGCTGAGCCTGAGCGTCTGGAGCCTGTGCTCCACAACAGGAGAGGCCACAACAGTGAGAGGCCCGCGAACCCAAAAAAGAAAAAAAAAAAAAAATTTCATTTCTCAAAGGGAATCAGGCACGCAAAGGTTTTTTCAAAGATTGAATATATCTATGGATGGGATTATCTGTAATTTATCTTTTGTAGCTACTTTCTTTTTGATTTGTCTCACTCCACCTACCTTCTACTTTTCTAGGTCTCTGATGCCATTAGTACATAGCAAAGAGAAGATAAACAGTGAAGGTTAAGAAGATAAATGTCTGTGACTTCCACAGCTTTACTGTTACTAGTGGATTTGTAGCCATCCGTGGTAGACATATTTTAAGAGATCTGTCCAGACCACATTCCCTTCTCTAAGAATTGATTCTCCATTCACCAATGGAAAGAGCCCATTAGCCATGTTTATTATCACATGACCCAGCAACCTCAGCCTCAGCTGATTGAACCAAGAAAGAACACCTGACCCAAACTGGGCTAATCACACTTTGCCCCCAGGAGAAGTGCTAGTTAATCTCTGTTGATTGTACAATCCAAGGACAGATAGGCTTGGAAACTGTAGGTAGCCATCTTCTGCCAAATGCCTGTAGAAGCAAAGCACATTGATCTGCCACGAAGCACAGATGAGTGATCCACTGGTCTTGACAGAATAAGGCTGAGACAGAAAGACTGGCTGCCCTGGCTCCTGACGCCTTCTCAACAAACACACAGTAAATTTTTCTATTTTTTTAACTATTATTTTTTCAACCTGGAAACACTGACCTTCAATTCTGTTACAAGTCCTAGTGTTTGCCCTGGCCCCCATCAGCCATGAGTATCATATCCAGCCCAGGGCAAGAGTAGGGGCAGAATGCCAGAGGGGTCTGCTCCCCGCTGAGCCACTTCCTCAGTGTTCGCCAAATGCCAGCATGCTAGGTAGGCTTCCTGTGTCCACCAAGGAACAGGGAGATTTTAACATAAAGGGGTATTCATTATAATGGGAGAATAACCATAAATATATAAAGAGAACTCTAAAGTGTATTCTGGGCTGAGGGAGAATGTCCACGGATGGACAAACTCATAAGGTGGGGCGCGGCCCTTCCCAAGGCTACGGTCCAGACCTTGTTGGGTAGCTGAGAAGTTCACTGAGGTGCCCAGGCAAAGCTGGCCAACAACCCCTGGGCAAGTAGGAAAGGCCTCCTGGACAGTGGGCTGTGGTGGCAGGGCCGGGAGTGCAGAGGAAGTCAGGATGTTGGGAGCCTCCTTGCTTGAACGAAGGCACAAAACCAGGAGTGCACGGTGTCCACGTCAGGAGGGCTGTGGGAAGCCACTCTCCGGGATGCAGGTGGTCCAGGCTGGTGAGAGGGTGCCAGAGAAAGCTGGGCTGTAGGAAGCCTGCTCGCTGGCGAGACCTGGGATGAATGGTGTCTATCTTGCAAGGGCCATAGTCAGGTGGTCACTGGGACAGAGTCCAGACTGTAAGCTTGCTGAGGGTCTTCGCGGTCTGGGTGCCCAGCTAAGGCAGAGCGCCACTGGTTGTCCCTCCACACACACTGCTGACAGACTGAGCAGCAGGTCCAAGAGAAAGCAAAACGCAGGACAAGGGGCCAGGAAAAGAAGCCAACTTCCTCCTGCAATGTCCCTCCAGCACCCTCTACTGTCAAAGCTTAATATCGTGTTCACTGAAAATTCAATACACGTTAAGTTGATCAGTTATTATTTGAACATAGGGAGTATAAGAAAATACGTTTGGAGATTACATTAGAGAAAAATGCAGGAACTAGTCCATAAGGAATCTGGTGTATTTAATAAAGTTGTTTAAAAATTTATAATAGATTATACTTGTTCATAGAAACCAATCTGGAAAGCATAAAACAGACAGAAAAAACAAGTTTTTTTAATCCTCCCAGCCTAAAATCATTATGAACATTTTGATAGCATTTGTATTCTTGCTTTTACATTATGATTTAATATGTAAATAAATTTGCTTTTGTCTTCAAAAAAAAAATATCGTGTTTGCTGAATAGGAAAAATATTTAAAACTCTAGTACTGTGGAGCAGGTAAGAGGGTAGAATTGGAGCCGAGAGGCAAAAAACACAAAAAACAAAAAAAAAGTACAAAAAACACAAAAGCACACATACAAACACACACACAACCAAAAGAAAACTGGTACAGTAGTCACCACTCCAGAAGTTCTAGATGTCACAAGATATCACAAACATAGCCCAAAAGTACATGACAAGAGGCTCTATGAGCTATCTAATGCTGCATAACATGTCTCTAAAATTTAGGGGCTGAAGACAATAATAATCACTTATTATCTCTCTTGCTTTCTGTGGGACAGGAATTTGGGCTATCTGGCTGGACAGTTATGGCTCAGGGTCTCTCATCAGGTTGTAGTCAAGATATCAACCAGGGCTGCAAGTTGTCTGAAGGCCTGACTCCAATGTTGACTGGAGGGTGGAGGCCTCACTTCCTCTCCAGAAGAGTTTGTCCATATGGCTGTTTTAGCATCCTTCCAGCATGGCATCTGGCTTCCCTCAGAGTGAGTGGTCCAAAACACCAAGGCAGAAGCAGCATTGTTCTTAATGGTCCAGGCTTGGAAGTCACACACCATCATTTCTGCTATTAATGTGTGGGTCACTAAGGCCAGCCTTGATTCAGTATGGAAGGGGACTACACAGGAGAACACATACCAAGAAATGAAGATCACTGGGGGCTCTCTTGAAGGCCAGTTACCACAGAGGCCACAAATTCAAGAGTTCATTCACAAACCAGAGTTCTCGGATGCTTTTATAACTTTGGCTGCACATTAAGGGAGGTTTTGTAGGCAAGCCGACTAAAACTGTAGATACCATAGAATGTAAGACTGGGAAGGGACCTTAGGAATCAACTTTAACATCTTTATTTCTCTATGAGAAAATGGGGGCTCAGAGAGTATAAATGCCCTGTCCCAAGTTATATAGTGAGGAACCGCAGACCTGCAACTAGAATCCCAGTTTCCTGACCTCTAGTTCTCTCTTCCTAAATTCAAGTGCACGGACAACTGCACTGGAATCACTGTGGAGCTTGATAGAAATACTGATCCCTGGGCCCTCTCCAGATCAAATGAAACAGAATCTCTGCTGGGAGAGACTGCACACTGAGCTGGGGAATCTATCATATTTGTAAAGCTCCACAGGTATGTCTGATGAGCTGTAGCAAATTTGGGAACTACTGCTTTCTACCACCCTGACTGTTACTGAAGCAGTCCAGACACCCAGAGGAGGGAGTGAACTGAGTTTGTGCAGAGGCCCCGTGGAGCCTGATTCCATGTCTGCACTCCCTGGGTGGGCTTTTCTACTGGCTTCCAAGGACCCTTGGGGACCTGCTCTCCTGCTCCCAGAGAGAATGCCTTCTGCTTTGGCCATGTGCATCAGAGTGGCTCACTGCCCCTGCACCGCACTGTGGATTTGTGGACCTGGACCGCGTTGCTGGATATCTTTTTCCAATGAAAAGGATGCTAATATCAAAAAATAATAATCCATATGTCTTTTTATATTCGTGAACATGAAAAATCCCAATTTCACTTTGTAATTTCCTTACCCAGTAACAATTAAGCCACATTCTTGGCTGGCATCCAACTCCTTCCAATTTGGAATTGCTCCTTATCTCTTGCTTCTTTAACCTCCCCAATTGTGTCTGGATTTTGTTCTGTAGAGTATTTGTGTTAATACGAGGAAAACTAACAATAATGATGATGATGATGATAATGACATAATAACAGCCACTCTTCTTACTATGTATCTATTTTTATTTTATTAAAATTTTTTTACATCTTTATTGGAGTATAATTGCTTTACAATGGTGTGTTAGTTTCTGTTTTATAACAAAGTGAATCAGTTATACGTATACATATGTTCCCATATCTCTTCCCTCTTGCATCTCTCTCCCTCCCACCCTCCCTATCCCACCCCTCTAGGTGGTCACAAAGCACAGAGCTGATCTCCCTGTGCTATGCGGCTGCTTCCCACTAGCTATCTATTTTACGTTTGATAGTGTATATATGTCCATGCCACTCTCTCGCTTTGTCACAGCTTACCCTTCCTCCTCCCCATATCCTCAAGTCCATTGTCTAGTAGGTCTGTGTCTTTATTCCTGTCTTACCCCTAGGTTCTTCATGACATTTTTTCCCTTAAATTCCATATATATGTGTTACCATACGGTATTTGTCTTTCTCTTTCTGACTTACTTCACTCTGTATGACAGACTCTAGGTCCATCCACCTCATTACAAATAGCTCAATTTCATTTCTTTTTATGGTTGAGTAATATTCCATTGTATACATGTGCCACATCTTCTTTATTCATTCATCCGATGATGCACACTTAGGTTGTTTCCATCTCCTGGCTATTGTAAATAGAGCTGCAATGAACATTTTGGTACATGACTCTTTTTGAATTATGGTTTTCTCAGGGTATATGCCCAGTAGTGGGATTGCTGGGTCATATGGTAGTTCTATTTGTAGTTTTTAAAGGAAACTCCATACTGTTCTCTATAGTGGCTATACCAATTCACATTCCCACCAGCAGTGCAAGAGGGTTCCCTTTTCTCCACACCCTCTCCAGCATTTATTGTTCCTAGATTTTTTGATGATGGCCATTCTGACTGGTGTGAGATGATATCTCATTGTAGTTTTGAATTGCATTTCTCTAATGATTAATGATGTTGAGCATTCTTTCATGTGTTTGTTGGCAGTCTGTATATCTTCTTTGGAGAAATGTCTATTTAGGTCTTCTGCCCATTTTTGCATTGGGTTGTTCGTTTTTTTTGTTATTGACCTGCATGAGCTGCTTATAAATTTTGGAGATTAATCCTTTGTCAGTTGCTTCATTTGAAAATATTTTCTCCCATTCTGAGGGTTCCCTTTTGGTCTTTTATATGGTTTCCTTTGCTGTGCAAAAGCTTTGAAGTTTCATTAGGACCCATTTGCTTATTTTTGTTTTTATTTCCATTTCTCTAGGAGGTGGGTCAAAAAGGAGCTTGCCGTGATTTATGTCATAGAGTGTTCTGCCTATGTTTTCCTATAAGAGTTTGACAGCTTCTAGCCTTACATTTAGGTCTTTAATCCATCTTGAGCTTATTTTTGTGTATGGTGTTAGGGAGTTATCTAATCTCATACTTTTACATGTACCTGTCCAGTTTTCCCAGCACCACATATTGAAGAGGCTGTCCTTTCTCCACTGTACATTCCTGCCTCCTTATCAAAGATAAGGTGACCATATGTGCGTGGGTTTATCTCTGGGCTTTCTATACTGGTCCATTGATATATATTTCTGTTTTTGTGCCAGTACCATAGTGTCTTGATTACTGTAGCTTTGTAGTATAGTCTGAAGTCAGGGAGCCTGATTCCTCCAGCTCCGTTTTTCGTTCTCAAGATTGCTTTGGGTATTCGGGGTCTTTTGTGTTTCCATACAAATTGTGAAATTTTTTGCTCTAGTTCTGTGAAAAATGCCAGTGGTAGTTTGACAGGGATTGCATTGAATCTGTAGATTGTTTTGGGTAGTAGAGTCATTTTCACAATGTTGATTCTTCCAATCCAAGAACATGGTATATCTCTCCATCTATTTGTATCATCTTTAATTTCTTTCATCAGTGTCTTATAATTTTCTGCATAGAGGTCTTTTATCTCCTTAGGTAGGTTTATTCCTAGATATTTTGTTCTTTTTGTTACAATGGTAAATGGGAGTGTTTTCTTGATTTCACTTTCAGATTTTTCATCATTAGTGTATAGGAATGCCAGAGATTTCTGTGCATTAATTTTGTATCCTGCTACTTTACCAAATTCATTGATTAGCTCTAGTAGTTTTCTCGTAGCATCTTTAGGATTCTCTATGTATAGTATCATGTCATCTGCAAACAGTGACAGCTTTACTTCTTCTTTTCCGATTTGGATTCCTTTTATTTCCTTTTCTTCTCTGATGGCTGTGGCTAAAACTTCCAAAACTATGTTGAATAAGAGTGGTGAGAGTGGGCAACCTTGTCTTGTTCCTGATCTTAGTGGAAATGCTTTCAGTTTTTCACCATTGAGGACGATGTTGGCTGTGGGTTTGTCATATACGGCCTTTATTATGTTGAGGAAAGTTCCCTCTATGCCTACTTTCTGCAGGGTTTTTATCATAAATGGGTGTTGAATTTTGTCGAACGCTTTCTCTGCATCTATTGAGATGACCATATGGTTTTTCTCCTTCAATTTGTTAATATGGTGTATCACATTGATTGATTTGCATATATTGAAGAATCCTTGCATTCCTGGAATAAACCCCACTTGATCATGGTGTATGACCCTTTTAATGTGCTGTTGGATTCTGTTTGCTAGTATTTTGTTGAGGATTTTTGCATCTATCTTCATCAGTGATATTGGCCTGTAGTTTTCTTTCTTTGTGACATCCTTGTCTGGTTTTGGTATCAAGGTGATGGTGGCCTCGTAGAAGGAGTTTGGGAGTGTTCCTCCCTCTGCTATACTTTGGAAGAGTTTGAGAAGGATAGGTGTTAGCTCTTCTCTAAATGTTTGATAGAATTCGCCTGTGAAGCCATCTGGTCTGGGCTTTTGTTTGTTGGAAGATTTTTAATCACAGTTTCAATTTCAGTGCTTGTGATTGGTCTGTTCATATTTTCTATTTCTTCCTGATTCAGTCTTGGCAGGTTGTGCATTTCTAAGAATTTGTCCATTTCTTCCAGGTTGTCCATTTTATTGGCATAGAGTTGCTTGTAGTAATCTCTCATGATCTTTTGTATTTCTGTAGTGTCAGTTGTTACTTCTCTTTTTTCATTTCTAATTCTATTGATTTGAGTCTTCTCTCTTTTTTTCTTGATGAGTCTGGCTATTGATTTATCAATTTTGTTTATCTTCTCAAAGAACCAGCTTTTAGTTTTGTTGATCTTTGCTGTTGTTTCCTTCATTTCTTTTTCATTTATTTCTGATCTGATCTTTATGATTTCTTTCCTTCTGCTAACTTTGGGGTTTTTTTGTTCTTCTTTCTCTCTTACTATGTATCTAATAGCAACTCTACTTACTATGTATCTGACACCATTCTGAGACTTTATCATATTATCTCATTTCTCTCAAAGCCATTGTTCAGAAGGTATTTTGATTCTCATTTTAAAACAAGGAAACCAATGCTCAGGGAAGTTAAGAATGTGCCCAGGGAAGGTCACATTTGGCATAAGGAGTGGAGCCAAGGTTTTATCCAAGCCTGACTACCTCAAGAGCTATACTTTTCACAGCTGTTATCTATTGCCTTTCATGACTAGTTTTCTCAGGATCAACATGGGATGATCAAGAGCAAAGATTTCTCCACCAGAGACCTCATTTTAAAATCTAATTCTGCCCATTTCTAGTTGAGTAACTTGGGG
This sequence comes from Stenella coeruleoalba, assembly GCF_951394435.1. Classification (NCBI taxonomy): domain Eukaryota; kingdom Metazoa; phylum Chordata; class Mammalia; order Artiodactyla; family Delphinidae; genus Stenella; species Stenella coeruleoalba. The sequence goes on from NC_137155.1 coordinate 58,475,970, forward strand.
CTAATTATCTAATCTCTGTAATCCTCTTCATCTGTAAAATGAGGACAGTAATTCCCTCCTCATGTGGCTTTAGTACAGTCTTAAGAAGAAAATGCACAGTGCTTTATTAGCACATAGTCAACGTTCAGTTAAGAACAGCTATTTTAATTGCTAACATTTTTATTGGCTTCATTGTACTTTTTTTTTTATAAATTTATTTATTTTTGGCTGAGTTAGGTCTTTGTTGCTGCACACAGGCTTTCTCTAGTTGTGGCGAGCAGGGGCTACTCTTCATTGCGGTGCGTGGGCTTCTCATTGCGGTGACTTCTCTTGTTGCAGAGCATGGGCTCTAGGCATGCGGGCTTCAGTTGTTGTACTCGTGGGTTCTAGAGCACAGGCTCAGTAGTTGTGGTGCATGGGCTTAGTTGCTCCGTGGCATGTGGGATCTTCCTGGACCGGGGATTGAACCAGTGTCCCCTGCATTGACAGGCGGATTCTTAACCACTGAGCCACCAGGGAAGCCCTTCATTGTATTTTTTATTCCATGCAAAATGCCTATTCATTTCTCTTGTAGATTGCATCCCTAACTGCAGACCGATTTCAAGTTCTGGAACCCATTACGCACTGATTTGTATATAATAACAGGGGAGCCTCACAGAAATAACAGGAAAAGAAAATTAATTTCAGAAACAGCAGTCCAAAAAAATACTCAGAGGATATGACAAGTGTGGCATCCTTCCTGGGTTTTTCATTTTCTCTACCTTCAGTTTTTTTAAGGGGTCACTTCTCTCCTGATGATCATATCAGCTGCTTCCCTGTGACAGGCAACGAACTAGTATTTCTGCCAAATGAAAGGAACTCTCTCCCATCTCGGTGACCACTGCTTCTCCTTCTCGCATGCTTTATCTCCTTCACCGAAACTTGCCTGGTCCATAATTTACAGCCTGACTGGCTCCGCAGGAACGGTTGCCTTGAGGCCTTGGAGACCTAACTGTGCGTGTGGGCTCCCCTGTAAGGAGGTCTTGGAAAAATCTATCCCAGCTGCCATGTGGTGACACCTAGTACCGTCTGTGGTGACAGCTGTCAAGGTACCATCTTTTCATCTCTGCCTCTTCCTGAAGCTCAGTCTATCACTTCCAACAGAATACTATGTGCTTAAGCATCTTCTTTCCTGCTGTGGTGGTGTGGTTTTTATGTCTTCTGGGATCATCTTAGAACGTATTTAGGGCTATAATTCTGGGCCCAGAAGAACATAATCTGGTGAGCGGGTGCATAGGTAGGTCTTCATTTAATTAAAAGGGGGGCCCCAATAGCACAGTTATTGTTTACTGCAGGGGGTTTCAGTCTGGAAACCAGGAGTGGGTACAGCAGATCCTAAGCCCACTTCCCTGACTAGCTTTATAGTCCCAGAGAATCACCAATATCCTAGATAAAGCTGTTCACCTCTCAGAGGCAACCTAAAAGGGAAAAGACTGGGTTTTTGTTTGGTTTTCATTTGATCACTTCCCTCAACATTAATTGCTGTTTTCACAAATCTGGATCATTACTAAAAAAAAGTCACCATGTAGAAGTCAATGCGGAACTTACTGGTATCGTAACCAGCCACCGAAGCAGAAGAGAGAGTAAGGAATCAGGTTTGGCAGGGCTGGGGTGGAGGTGGGAGCGGCAGAGGGTGCAGCGGAGGTGGAGCCCCAGTAGGACTTAGAGGAATAGGAAGCAGGATTAGGAGTGCTGACCCCACAGGCTGCACTCGCCGCCTCAGTCCTCCATTCTAGCCCTCATCCTAGGCGGATGAGTGGGACAACGTACCACCTCTATTGGGGTTTGCCTGCTCTAGGTTTTCCAATAAAAGAACTGTGGGCCACTTTGGGGCCAGGAGCACTGAATCCAGGGTGGTAGCCTGTAGGCTACAGTGATGGTTTCTCAAGTGTAGTCTACCTGCTAATTCTACAACTTGCTGGCCTCTCCCAGTTTACAAGTCAGAATCTCTGGGGGAACGTGAAGATCATTCCTAAGTACAATAAAATGTGAGGATCACTGAGAGAGAACATACTGCAAATCCCTAATCCAGGTAAAATTTTCAAGTATCCATTTTGCACAGAATAATGGCCTCCAAAGATGTCACATCCAAAACCCCAGAATGTGTGAATATGTTAAGCTATGCGGTAAAGGGGAATTAAGGTTGCAGATGGAATTAAGGTTGCTAGTCAACTGACATTAAAACAGGGAGAGTATCCTGGATTATCCAAGTGGGCCCAAAGTAATCCCAAGGGTCCTTAAATGAAGAGGGAGGCAAAAGACAAGAGGCACGGAAGGTTATATGAGTATGGAGTCGGCCAGAGTGATGCAATGTAAGAAGGATTCAACTCACTGATGCTGGCTTTGGAGATAGAAAAAGGAGCCATTAGCCAAGGAATGCCAGCACCCTCTAGAAACTGCAAAAGGCAAGGACATGCATTCTCCCCTGGAGCCTCCAGAAGGACCACAGCCCGGCTGACACCTTGATTTTAGGCCAGTGATACCGGTGTTGGACTTCTAACCTCCAGAACTGTGAAATAAAAAATCTGTGTTGTTTAAGCCACTAAATTTGTGCAAAATTTGTACAATAGCAATAGAAAACTAATATAACTCCTATTCATGATAAATGTCTGTATTCATGATAAATGCCTGTATTCAATGATATGGATAGATGTGATATCACAAACCATACAGTATGGTTTCTGAAAGGCATGGAGTTTAAGGGACTTCCAAGAACATGAAGAAAATTTCCACCTGTTAGAAACAGGTCATCTTTCTAGGCTTAATTTATCTCCTCAAGATAGCTGTGCTGGATATTGGGATATTTACTTGGTTGCTTCTGAAGATCCAGTCTCTACTCTGCTCTGTGCCCTGGTAGGCAGATCTCTATGGACCAGACTCCCTTGCCCTTTGTTTTCCAGCTGGGTTCCCCCAATGGGAGGTACCAGCAGGAGAGTCTAGAGGTCACTCAGGTACCAGCCTTGCACGTGTACAACCCTGAGAGTGAGTCTTTCCTTAAATTTTGTGCTCTAGGCACCTTACTTGCCTCACTCAACAGTAACAATGAGGAAGAAATATGTAAGGGGTCCAGGAGAAGCCTTCCCAGAGTGGGTGACAGCCTGAAAACTGCTATGAGCTCCAACTATAAAGTATTTAGAATTCCTCCCCATTTCTTATATGCCTCCTTCCACCCACAACTACCTGGTGAACTGTCAGAGGCTATGGTTGAGAAAGTAGAAAAGAAAAATCAAGAAAATATGATCCAACAGTACCAAGAGAAGCAATTTAGTTCAAGCAATTTACCCAGTCATTACATATGCAATGCTTTTATATGCAAATCACATGCAAATATAAATACTACCCTCCATAGGAGGGTAAACATTTTTTGTTTTCTCTGGCTTCTAACGCAAATTCAATTTGGAAAATAAAAATAGAAAACTACCCTGTGTTGGGATAAAATTTGTTTATGCATCTCACTACCTCTTACAATAACCCCAATAGTATCTATAAGCCTAAAGTAGTTTGTTCCTGCTGAAGAACTGTGTGACCTTGACGTGAGCTAAACAGAATTGCTAAAGTACAAGCATATACGAACTGTGTCTGTATGGATGTGAGAAGGTAAATAGCCCCCTCATCCAGGAAGCCATCCTGGGTCACTGGTCCTCCCCACCCCTCCCCTACAGGCCCACAGAGTGAGTTCAATTCTCTCTCCTCTGTATCCCCACAGAGCACTACTCAGTAAATGGGTATTGGATGCATGAAGGAGTGAGTGTAAGAATGATAATTGGCACAGCAAAATTCATAGACAGAGCAGCCAAATAAGACTACAATTGACTAAATTTAAACAGGCTTAGACATGCATCACCTGTGAACCTCAGGAATCTCCCCACTCCTTGTCCTTCCTTGGCTCCCCAAGGCCCAACCCTGCCCTCAAGTATTTTTAGAACAAAACAACAAAAAGATAGGAAGAAGACTGTGGCAGGAAGAAGGTGGCAGCATTAATATTCTGAACAAGGCTGCAAGGAATTTAAAAGCCGGACCTCCCCCACTAACGTTTGTTTCCTGCACATAAACAGGAACACCACGCAGAGTCACTGCACTTATTTTTAGAAAAAAAATCGAAAAGATTTAAAAGAAAAGCACCCTTAGGTTGGTTGAAGACCAATGTTTCTACCTGAAGCAACAGAGTCAGCTCTTGAGCATCAGTGTCCTGTGAGGGCGCTGTTGCGGGCCTACCTGAGCTGGAAAGAACCAGAAGAAAAGGTTGCTGTTGTAAGTCTTATTCACAGTGATGTAGCCGGAATAACTCGTCAAATTCCATCCTGGGAAAGGAGTCACCGAGCTCAACCGTCTTCCTAGGGGGGGAAAAATATTTACCCGAGGATTAGACAAATAATAAATACGGGGTGAGCCATTCCATCTTGGCCAGACTTCTCCCAGGGGCCAGGTCTGGAATGAAGTGATCAGAAAGGCTACAAGGGGATTGGTATAAAGGTGTTTACTGGTAGCAACTTCCAGCCTGCCCTGGCCAGTTCCACATATTCAAAATTCACCATTTAGCCAAGGGCAAGTGACATTTTAAACCTTTTTCTTTTGGTTCATACCTTATGAACTATAATAAGAATTTTTTTAAGAAGAAAAGAAAATCACCTATCCTTAGCTCCACTCTAAAGAGTAAACCAAGGTGTTCACATGGGGCCACCTGGAAGGCCAAGGCAGGATAAAGTCACCTAACCCCAAAAGGTGGGGCGGGGGTGGGGGGGAGTGAAAGAGAAATAACAGCTAAGGAGCTCTCAGCCTGGAAGAGGCCTGTGTTCTCCACACTCTTCTTGTGGTGAAAGCAAAGGGCCTGCTACTTCCACTAAGGGAAATGGACCAGGCATGTGGGGAGTAAGAATGACTGGGGCCGGCTGGGGAGGGTGGGGAGAGGCAGGCAGTGAGACTATGGGTGATCACGTGGCTACTCAGAAGGAGCCAAATAGGACAAGGAGCAGCTGTAGAGGGCAGAGGTCCTGGTTTTCTAAGGGCAGCAAAAGGACAGGGACAGGGAGGAGGAAAGAGGGAATGCTCAGAGAGGTGAAGCGCCCAGGAGTAAACAATACTACTATCAATAGAACTGGGAACACCTACAAGGCCACTATACCAAGGGCTTTACATTACGTGGTAGGTATAATTATTATCTCCATTTTACAGATGAGAAAGCTGAAGCACAGAGAGGTTAAGTAACTTGCCCGAGGTCACACAGCTAGCAACGGAGAGCTGGGATTTAAACCCAGAAGTCGGGCTGCGGAGTTAGCCCCTGCCCCTACCCTGCTACACTGCATCTCAGCTAGAGAGTTAGTCAAAAGGTATGAGAAGCAGGGAATGGAGGGGGAAGCAGTGATTAGGAAAGGAGTGGAGAAGGGACAGTAAACAGGTAGGAAGCAGGGTGTGGTGGGGAAGTCTGGGTGAAGAAGAGTCCTTTAGGGGGAACAAAGTAAGTGTCCCCAATAAAAACAAAATTGTTCAAGAAAAGCTACTTAAGTCTGAGACTTATTAAGTTGGAGACTGTTTAGTAGACAGTAGGTAAGGAAGCTCGATCCTACTCATGTGCCACCAACTAAAGATGTCTTCAGTGGGGTACCAGAGCCCATGGGCCCTGGAGTGCTAATTGACATCTTTTCCCAACTCGGCGTTCAGTGACAGCACAGACAGGATTCAGGAAGCCATGGTGTCAATGTGGATGCTGATTTGTCCACCCTGGGCTTTGTGTGAGGATCAAATGAAAACATGCATATGACCCTTGAGCACAGAGATGGACATAACATAAGGGCTTAGGCAATGAGAGGGATGATTCTCATTAGCCTGTGGGCCACCCCAAGAATAGCCTAGAAGACTTTGCCTTTTTGGGGCTCAGTCCAGTTCCCCCAGGAAAGATTGTTTATTCCAACCTCTTAACCTCTTCGCCATTCTCTTCCCAATGAGATCTATCCCTCCCCACCAAAAAAAAAAAAAAAAAAAAAAAAAGGCAAAGAACAAAGAAAGATTTTAAGGAAAAGAAAAGGGAGATGTTTTGGGGAAAGTGGTATGTGCCTGCCCTTCCCATCCCCCACCCTTCCCTCTTCCCATCTTTGCTTCCACTCAATTAGCCCACAGAAAGATCACCTCCAGGGCTGGGCAGCCTTTAAAACACTTCTTTTGGCCTTTTTTTTTTTTTTTAATTGAGGAGTAATTGACATACAACATGACATTAGTTTCAGATATATATAACATGATTGAATATTTGTATATGTTGTGAAATGATCACCACAATAAATCCAGTTAACATCTCTCATCACACACAGCTACAAATTTTTTTCTTGTGATGAGGACTTTTAAGCTCTACTCTCTTAGCAACTTTCAAATAGCAAGACAGTATTATTAACTACAGTTACCATGCTGTGCATTACATCCCTGGAACTTATGTCTTTTGTAGCTGGTAGTTTGTACCTAAAACACTTTTGAAATATTTTTCACAAAACTATTAATCTTCTCAAAATCCAACAGAGATCCCCCCCAACAAGGAGGGCAGAGAACCAAAGGCTGAAGCATTGGGAATGAGTGAGATGTGAATCCCAGAGGGCTAAGTGAGCACTTGAGAAAGACAGAGAAAAATGAGAAAGGTCAAAGTAGAATGAGAAAAAGAGAAAACATATAACAGAAAGGAGCTGGAGGGAATGGACTATGGGAGATGGGGTGATTGAATCTATCTATCTCTCTGAGACCAGCACAACACAAGGTCCGCTGGCCTGCTCTGAAAATGACTCAGATGCTTACCCAGTCCTTCCTTTCTGAGCATTGTAAAGCTGTTTCTCTGCTGCCTTGTACTGACTGGGGTTTACTTTCTACCTTCCCTCCTGGATCAGGGGCTGTTGGGAAGCAGGGAATTTGTCTTGTTTATCTTTGTACCCCCAGGGACACAGTATGCTGGTTTATACACTTAAGACATTCGATACACATTTTTTAATGAATAAATGTGAATGAATGAACTAAAACATGACACACTGGCAATGCACTAAGATTAGCTTACTTCTACAAAAACCTCCTAAGGCAGGCAGGCCTTATTAAGATCTCAAGAAATTTAGAAAGACTTTTCTCTGCCCCACAAAAAAGTGTTTCATCCTGTTTTAAATTTCCTTTAACTAAACCCCGGTAAAATAAAAGCTTTTTCAACTAAATTGATTTTTTGCATTTTCAAATGTCCCCGTTCATCCTTCTAGAATCTATTAATGGAATGTGGAAAATAAACTCCCAAGATGGAGGAGTTTTTCTTCCTGGAACCGTGACTCATAATACAAATGTTGAAAACAGTTGAAAAAAGGAAAAAGGTTTTCTTTGAAGCGACTTCACTTCCTACTTGTTATTTACTGTGCTTGTGACAGAAACACTTTCAAAAAGATTAGAGTATGACCAAAGAAGGGCTTGAACCAGTTAATCAGGTACTTCATATTTGCAAAGACTTGCATCATCATCAGGATGGACAGGACACTACCAGGCCATAAGTAATAATAAATTAAGACCTAATAGCAAAATATTCTTTAAAGTTGGTGAAAAGACAGTGTCTGGAAACATGCTAAAACTGGCCTCCTACATTCATTTTGTTTCAGAGAGTGAGGATTTATTCTAGCTGCAGAGAAAGCAAACATGCAATTACAGTTACATAAAAATAAGCCAGTTAGTTTATGTTGGAGATTTTTTAAAAAATTAAAATTTCCCTTGTCTTTTTGTCAATTACTGTTTATCTCAAAAATGTTCCATTACGATATTAAGACTCATGTTCCTAAGATTCTGACAGACTTGATAAACAAAAGGGATTCAGCGGAGTGAGCTGACCATCTGTCCAGAGCTTCCTGAACTTTCAGTAAAGCGGATGAATACAATTATCCTTAATTGTGTTGTCAGGACTGCAGTTGAATACCCAGATGTACCTGATTTTGGATTAGTCATTTAAAATTCTGTTCAAAGATTTTTGACAGAACTTTAGAAAGTGACATTACACCAGATTTAATATTTTAAATGTTGTCACTCATCAGATGGTGATCTATCAGGCTTAGCACAAAAAAGGACAGAAGATAAAACTATCTCCCTCAGAATCTTTCTTTACTACTGCTGACACCCATGACCGTGAAATGCTTGTAGGCGAGAAATCCAGGAATGGGAGGGATGTGGACAATCTCTCAGGCAGATTTCTCTGTATTCTTTGCACTTGTTCTACCAGATGTACGATTCAGAGACACCATGGCCACGTTGCCTTAATGCTCTGTTTAAGCTGTCTTACTCAGTATGCACAGGCCCTTTCTTATTTGCCCAAATCTTACCCTACACCCCCAAGTCTGGTCACATAGTACAGAGGTTCATACCTCAGGCTCTGGAGTCAGCAGAAATAGGTTTTAATTCCAGATCTGCCACTTACTACCTTTAAATGGTCCTGGGCAAGACACCTAATTTCTCTGGGCTTTAGTTTTCTCATTCGTAAAATGGGAACAATAAGTATTCATTTTTCATTAGAGTTGCTACAAGGATTAAAAGAGCTAATTTGTATAAAGCATAACGTCTGAAACATAGGTCTCAAATTTAAATTCTACAAATATTTATTGAGTGCCTATTACATACAGCCGCTGTGCCAGGTACTCGGGATACAATTACTACTAAATGTTAGCTATTTATTGATATTATTCTTACTACTACTACTACTACTGCTACTACTTTCTATTTGGATTATGCCAACCAACAGGGATAGCTTCCTTCTAAAAATTTCCAGCACGCCTTCCTCAAATGTAATACTTTAGAACTTTAGTATGCATTGCCTGATTCCATAATTGTTTCACGTGTGTGCATCTGGTCACTCCAAAAGAGGACAAGCTTCTTAAACAAAGGAAAATAAATTATAGCAGGCGAATTACAGAGTGCAAGTCAGAAAATTTGGGTCTTAGACTCATCTCTACTACTATTACCTATGTCCCCTTGGGCAAGTCATGTAAAATATTTGAGTCTCAAATTCCTCATCTGTGAATTGGCAGGGTTTGGTTGTAAGTATTTAACTCCTTTTCAGCTCCAAATGAAATGATTTGCTTTGATTTACTGTGAATAAACATAATCTAAGTTATCAGTATCCATGGAAGCCAAAAGAAAGGCATATGATCCAGTTTGGTGGATTTGGGTTAATGATATTTTGCCTCTTCATTTATGCCTAGTGATATCAGCCTATGCCATTGGGCTGCCATCTTTTCATGACTTTTCTACATCAAGCAAAAACGAGTCTTAAAAAAAAGACTACACAGCCTCACTACGTTATCACTGACTATATTATCAAAGTTTTTCATCTTTTCTTAGAAAAGAGATGGTGAAACATGGAGCCAATGTATATTTCAGACAAAGATATATGAGCAGGACTCCAATGCACCCTTAAGAGGGGAGAATAGGGCTTCCCTGGTGGCGCAGTGGTTGAGAGTCCGCCTGCTGATGCAGGGGACGCGGGTTCGTGCCCCGGTCCGGGAAGATCCCACATGCCGCGGAGCGGCTAGGCCCGTGAGCCATGGCCGCTGAGCCTGCGCGTCCGGAGCCTGTGCTCCGCAACGGGAGAGGCCACAACAGTGAGAGGCCCGCATACCGCAAAAAAAAAAAAAAAAAAAAAAAAAAAAAAAAAAAGGGGGGGGGGGAGAATATTTTGGTTTTAAATCAAACCAAAGACAAAAATGATGACAGCCTATTGACTATGAGAACTAAAGAAAAGTTGCTTTATTTTAAACTTCCATACAGAGTATGTACATTTATTTTAGATCTTTAAAATGATCATTTCCCTAAAATTTCCAGTTTCAGCTCCACATTCCCATGAAATCTACCAACTTATCAGCCTCATAAGCATTAACTCTGCCTTCCCACCTGTGACTAGGGATAAACTCCGAAGCAAACACCAAGATCTCCATCCATGGATTCTCATCTCCTTCAAGAAAATGTTCCACAACAGACGTCCCACCTCAATCTACTTTCCCCTCTCTACTGGACTATTTCCATCATTACCTCCTACCCTCCGTAACTCTCTTCCTGACCCTTCCTGACTCCATAACTCCCTCCAGCCACCACCCCATTTCTCTGCTCCCTTTTACAAACAGCTCTGCCTACATACCGGTTTATAGTTCAGGAGTGTCCTGAGGTCCAGAAAGATTACATAATTGATCCTACACAGTGATTTACCTAAGCATGAAGAAGCATTAAGGGCAGAGGCACGTCATAATTTTTAGTCTCTGATGACATCAGAAGACACTTTTTTTTGTATTAATAATAGAAAAACCCACAAACTCTAAATAAAAGCCATCAGCAAACACTAATATTTAGAGAGCAATTTACAGGTTATGAAGAGTTTTCACGTGCATTTCCTCATATGATTCTTTTAACATCCCTGAGACTTGGGTGGGTTGTTTTTTCTCCATCTTATTAATGAGGAAACTGAGTCCTAGGATGTTAAGTCAACCTACCAGGCAAAGGGGCCCAGCACAGTGGCTGTGAGCTTAGGCTTTGGAATGAAGCTATTGGGGTGTGAATCCTGCATCTACCAGCTGGTGTCTGTATGACTCTGGCAAGTAACTTCATCTCCTTCTGCTTTAGTTTTCTTGTGTGTAAAACAGATGCACTTCCTGGCTCGCTGCGATGCTAAAATGATTTTTATATCAAATGCATGGAAGCAGTAACTGACATGTAGTAACCAATTGTAGACAGGCCCTATATTAGTTTTATAAATAGATATGCAGGGACTCAACCACTGGTTAATCTGACCCTGATGAACTTTCATTTTAGCTCTAACCTCTGATACTATATGACACCAAATCATTAATATTCGAAATAAAACAATTGAGTAAAATACTAGAATGTATTTTGGATCCTGTGAGACAACTGCTAAAAAAAAAACCAACTGTTGAAACTATACCAGAAGGTAAGTTTCTGATTTAAACTTACCTTCTGCAAACTTCCCAGCTTCAATATAAGGAGTTAGAAATAATGGCTGTCCTGGATCTCCTTTATGTGGTGTGGAAACATGGGCGTTTCTGTATAAGGAGCGAAACAGCCCATCACCACCAGGGCTGAGCACCAACAGGGCCAGCAAAGCAAGCGCCTTCCACATGGCACCAACCGTTCTGTCTAGACCTAGGATGGAAACAATAACATTCCACAAATAAATACAGAGTAAAAATTTACCAATCCCCTTTACACGCAAGACATTCATTTAGTTACTCGAAGAAAAATACATATAAAGCTCTTTGCTAAGTACCTTAAATACAATCTAAAAAAGACAGACCCAATCCTTGCTCACCCTGAAATTAAGAGCCTAATGGAAGGCTATTCAAGGGATTTACAATGCAACTAAAGAAACGATTTATATTTCTAAAACTGTGGTCTGGAAAGTAAATTTGATGAAGGATTACATGAAGCATCAAGACAACAGGGACTCTGTAAATAGATCATGAAATGAGTGGGAGAGACAGTCATCTGCTACAGGCAGAGGACTGAGAACACATTTCAGGCCAAGAGAACCTAGGAAGGCCTTACCAAGGTCGGAGGTGAATAAAAGGTGGGTGGAACTCAGCTAGGCAGAAGAAATGGGGAAGCATCATTGGTGGGAGGCACAGCTTGAGAAAAGGTGAGACCTGAGCTGTCCCTGGGCATTTTGCATGTGATTTCTGGTCACGTTTCTATCTCTTACAAATCACTAAACTTTGCATCCAAGAACAAAAAAGAAAGAGACAGGGAGGGTCCTACAACAATTTTCAGGCGCCTGCCCCTATAGCTAGCTGACAAATGAACTCAAGAGTTAGACTTCACACTTTATTAACACAAAGTTTTCCAAGGATCTTCCACTCTGATGTTTGCTTAGAGTATTCATCTGAGCTGATAATAATAATGGTGTAAAATTTTACGGTGATTTCTCTAAACTTGTAAATACATAAATTGTATTTACAATGGGCTTTCCCATGTATTTTTAGCTGATGTGAACATCCTAATAAATCAAGCAGGAAAGCAAGGATTATTATCATCAATCTTAGACAAAGAAAACTTGACTCAAAGGAGTGCCTTATCCATGGACATCAAAGTAGAGAAATAGGAACTAGTATGCAATCAGGGCCGGGACCCGGGTAAGGTGAGTCTGGTGCAGATGCGGGGTGGGAACTCGTCTTTTTTTAAATTTTGAGACTTTGTCTATCATGGGGTTTTTTGGTACTATTTTTGATTTTTTCAAGTATTGCATTAAATACTATTTATCTTGATTACTGAGTTTTTTGGCACTCTTAAATTTTATATCCAAGGCAGGCACCTCACTTGCTTCCCCTTAATCCTGACTCTGCTAAGTATTATAATGCCTACATCAGTGCTATTACATTACTCTGCACTGCTGCTAGTTAAATACTCTGCTCACTCAGATTTCTGGATACAAAAAGAAATATACAATTTATGCAAATATAATGTCCGCTTTTGACTGTTTAGTGCTTTAAAATACAAAGCCACTAAAATACCTTAAAAACTCAAAATGTGTAGAAATCTATTAATCACATGCTTATCACAACCCAACTTGGCATAATAGGAAAATATTGCTTGTAGAAAATTTTAAAAGCTTTTCAGCCACATTTCCCCAATAAAATAAAAGTTTATAATTTGATTGAATACATAATCCTTGTCAAGTCTTTCATGGTTAACTTAATAGAACCCTCCAGACTTAATGTAAACAAGCCCAACCAAATAGACTATGTAGCTAAAAAATGCTTTTCTCTATTATTTACTATAATAAGGAACAAAATGAATTTAGAAACTAAATTTAGGTTCCCAAGAAGCCCAAGGGTAATTTAATGATCACTATGGCACTGATAATACATTTTTTTAAATTATGAGAACTTGTTACGCTAACGTTTTACTAACAGCTACTTTCAAGGAATGCTTGAATCAACAATCTTACTCTCTAACAGGTTCGCAGGGAAAAAAAAAAAATCTGTGGTATTAGAAACATATTGGAAGAAGCTCTTCCATTAAGAGGTTTTTTCCCGTGGGCAGAAACAAGAAACTAATCATACCACCTAATTTCTCAATCTTTCTGCTGCAAACATCCAGCCCCCGTTAATGGAAGTCATTAATATTAAAATAACCAGGGTAGTTACAGCACTTCTTCTGTAAGCAGATGTTGACTCAAAGATGTTAAAGACAGAAAGGTAAAACCAGTCTCATTTTAACTGACATAAATCTAACACATAGAAGTAAGAGTTGGGTCAATTTAGGAGCTCCCATTGACATTTAATCAAATAACTATTAGAGTCATGGTTTCCCATGTAGGTGAATTAAAGCAACAACATACTTCATTTCACTGTTTCATTTAATGGTCAGAATTCCTGAACTGTGCTTAGCTGTCATCTCTCCTAATGAAAACGAAAGCCATATCATGAACGGAGAAGTGTTTCTTTTTTTTAAACATCTTTTACAAATGTTTTTGCCTACCCTAAATTAGCCAGAATCTTTTTATTTATTGAATATTTATTGAGTACTTTCTAAACTAATAAACCCTGTACTGGAAGTTATTGCCCACAGAGAGTGAAAAAAAAAATTATTAACCCTATACTGTATCACGTGTCTACTTGAAGTGATATGAAAACATGCGTGCTATTTCCAGTTCAAATACATCCTACTGAAGGATTCAGGCAAACTGTTCCTCTTAATAAATGTTCAGAAACCGAATAAAATCTAGGCAGATACAAAACAATATTGGCAGACTCAAATAAGCTAAAGGTCAAAACCATGTGATTCACTAAAACTGTCTTACTAAGCCTTAAATATTACAATTGGAAATCATGTGTCTAATGTAAATTTTTTTTGATATAAACAAAGCTATTTATCACAGTGTTATTTAGAATAATAAAAACTGTCAACAATGTAAACAATTTAAGGTAAGTTACTGTACATCAAAAAGATGGAATTATATACAGCAATTAATATGACTACTGAAGAATGTTTTGGAAAATATACTAAAATATTAGGTAAAGAAAAGCAGACTACTAAAATAGATGTATGGTATTTTCTCCTTATTTAATACACTTAAGAATTTCTAAATTTTCTACAATAATTAACCTTATAATTAGAAGAAAATTATTTTCGGTTTTGCTTTTTTATCACACAGTGAAGCAACTGGTAGGCATGGCTTGTTCCTTATTCCTTATTACTACCTGGTTATGACCTCTCGCGTTTCCTAGGAGTAAGAGTTCTGTCTGTTCTTTTAGAATAAGTTCTGCTCTAACATTCTGTGAAGATGTGTCCTGATCTCCTAAAACCATAGAACCTCAGAGACTCAAAGTAAAGTCTGTCTTTGGTGAATTAGAAGGCTCTACACTAATGTGAGATGTTGTTCTAATAATAATTACTCTTATTATATTTATATTTAGTTCTGCCTGGAGTGGAGTCCATAACGAATGTGCATATAATTGGTACTAAGCAAATATGTGTTGAATTGGTGGGTCTAAATAGTGAATCATGGTATGTTAGACATATGGGCGATAGTACATGCTCGTATGGTTCAATTCCTTCATCTCACAGACTAGACAACTGAACAACTAGAGAAGTAAGCAAGTAACTTATAAGTAAGATTACACCACTGGTGAGCAGTAGGACCAAGACTCAAAGCCAGGACTCACTTATGGCTCTAAATCTAATCTGCTTTCCACTCTCCCATCTTTGGTTATGATTATATATATTCAAATATTTTGACTCTTATTGTCTCAGTAGATAGTAACAGTCTGTTATAGTCCTAAACCCCTTTCATTAGATCATTAGAGCATGCAGTAAAAAAATAAACAAATGAATATACAGAAACATTAATAAGTAAGTCTTTCTAGAGAAATTTGGGTTTTAGAAATGATTTGTACTAATTCAGGTTCTAACACGACTCATTCACTGAACCTTGGGCAGGACACTGACTTTTCTGGGTCCCGGTCAATGTGTTAAAACCAATGGTTAGATTTCCAGGAACTGTGAGAGCCAGCTGTTCAACACAGCCATTGTTTAAAATTAAACTATAAACGCTTACCATTAAATAAGTTATATTAAAAACATAAGTAATAAATACTCAAAACTCATCACTTCTTAACTATTTTACTACATTTTACCATCATCTATGCTCTAGAGTTATATTTCTCATATTTGTCTAATGGACAGATTATATAATGGTTTGCTACTGTGCATTCCTTTCCAACTTGCTGTTCAGTAACATCTCGTAGCTTGAAATCAGCCACAGTGGGAGTATTTACACCACAGAAATCAGAGACACCACAAATCAGGGCTTCCCCTGCCCACCCTACCCCAGGGAACTAGATGTTCAACATTTACCTGCTCATGTGAGTCTCACGTTCCTTATTTGAAAAATGAGCTGGAAACTACGTTCCATCAACTCACACCCCAATCTAATGGAAATGATCAGAAGAGACAAAAGGGGAAAATCTGGCAAGTTGTCATCCGTGTGTAGAAGCAACCAGTAACACGCCCAGATAGGCAAGGCTTAGAGAAAAGAAACCTGAAAAAGCCACTGGAAAGTGTGTGTTCTACCACGGAAAAAAAAGAATCAGAAACAAAAACTCCAGAATGAGGACAAAGAAACAAACAGCAAACGTGTCAAGCAGCCCTATGTTTTCCTCTTCTCTCCTTCCCATGTCTCCATTTTACATTATAGATTATTCCAAACAAAGGATAAACATCGTTCATGTAATAAATGTCATAGCTGCAATTAAAACAATTATTTGGAGTTCCCTCACATATTTAACTGGCTTTAATAGCTCCCAACATAAGAAAAACATTCCCCTGGACAAACAAACAAAAAACAGGCCAACTAGTAACAGACGTTTCCATGAAATCTGTAATTAAAGAAAGGGAAAAGAAAGTGATCCCTCTATTCAAATAAGACTCAGTCACCTCACAAGATTATTCAGGTATATCCAAAGCATTTGAATCCTGTAATGAAGGGCTATTGTGCAACCCTGAATTAAATACCAACCCAAATCCCAAGTCTAGCTATTTTTGTTAAAGGATTTCCATGCAAACAAATGGTAAAAGAAAATCTTTATTTCAAAGGATCCAGTATTCATTTTCCTTTGGACATCATTTTCATTTCTAAAATTGATATTTGAAGCACTCTTTTCCCAGAAAGGACTAGTACATGACACAAGGTGATGGGCAACCTTTTGCTGAAGCATCACTGAGACTTACATGCCTATCTCCTTTCCACAGGCCACCCCTCCGGCATCAGACAGTGGTGTCTAATCTTGCTAGTTGAATTAGTCATCCCTATCTCTGCCACCATATCCTTGGGCTCACAGGAAAGGGAAACAAACTCGAGTTATGTGGCAGGTAGAGAATAAAAAGAATCAGGAAGAGGAGGAAATAATACTATCTGACACTATAGTAGGGAGCTTACCTTGAAATCTCACTCCAACGAGAAGGAAAATTGGCATGGGGGTAGGAAGTACAAAGTAGACATGTCCCAAAATGTTAATACCAGCTTTGAAACAGAAAGACCATCCCCATGATCCAGGACATCCTCATGAGAACGATACCAGTAAAAGCTACCAATTATTCGATGCACTCCAGGTACATGAACTGTGCTAACTGCTTTCTATTTTTATTTCTAATCTTTACCAGGTAGGTACTATTATCACCCCATTTTACAGATGAGAAATTGATCCTCAGAGAATTTAAATTACTTGCCCAGGGTCACACAGCTAGAAAGCAGTAGAGCAACGAATTGAGGCCAGGACCAATCAATTTTCAAAGACCATTCTATAGTCCCATACCAGCATCTCCCAAAATGCGCTATGTGTGCCAGGGGCTTATCTCCCTATTCAGGTAAGTATGGAAATACAACACACAAAAACAAAATTTTTGCCAGAAGGTAAATGAGGATGAGAGAAGATTCTTCCCCCATGTTTCAGAGGGAACATGGTCCCACCAACACATTGATTTTGGACTTCCAGCCTGCAGAAATCTGAGACAATAAATTTGTGATGTTTTAAGCCACCCGGTTTGCGGTACTTTGCTATAGCAGCCCTAGAAAACTAATACATGGATAGCTGGGAAGACTGTGGAAGGAGTCAAGGTGGAGGGGATTACGAAGAGTGGAACTTAAACAGTTCTACTTTAAGTTATTATTAAGCGAAAATTCTGAGAGGTCAACAGTAAAATGGGAAAGGGAAGCTAAATTGAGTTTGCATTTAAGACATGTCTGGCATTCTGGTAAGCCAGGATTTCCCACAGAATCCTTTACGGAATACTAGTTCAGCAATATATAATTAGATTTTATAAGAACAAAACTTTGGGAAAATCTGGGCTAAACAAACTTAAACGGGTTTCTTGGTTACAGAATGAACATTTCCGAGCCTTTCACTTGCTACTGGATAGCATGTGTTTATTTGACTGTGTCACTATCCTTAGGCCCTAAGTTCCGAGATTTATATAAGACATACTCAGATGAGGAAACTAAATCCTAGGTTGACTAGTTTCTCAAGCACTAGGTTTAATTTTCTCAAGCCCCCGACTCAACCACTAGATAGTAAAGCTCGAATTTGAAGCCAGATCTAGATGATTCCAAAGTCCATGTATTTTTCATATATCATTATATAAATGACATAATACAACAAAATCTGCCTCCATGCAAATTTTGACAAAAGCAGAATTCTGGGTAAACTGGATTACCTTGGCACGCTATTTGCAAAATTTATAGATGCTGAAATTGCAAGTGATTTAAGGGCACGTTTATTTGCAAAGAAGTGAGACTCACATGACCAGAGATTGCTTCAAAATGAATATCTAGCTTCCTTCTGTTTTGAAAATAATTTGAGGGGATGGACGAAGCCCTCAATCCTCATGGCAAAAGAAATGTCTTCCACTGAGAAATTCCTTATTTTTGGTGAAGTAAATGTAGCCCTATTCTTTTTAAAACGATCCTCCTTTTTGCTATCTACTATGACTAAATTTTCCATACAAAAAATCAGGATACACAGTGTGGCAAATACAAGGATAAGACTGGGTATAATGGATAAGAATATTTTATATGAGGATAATCCTGGGAAATCACTCCATGTTGTCACCTTACCCAGGTGACAGGTAACTCCTTGATTCCAAAAGAGATAATGTTGTCATTGGGAGTAATCTCCATGCAACACTCCCTTAGATTATTCCAGTACTTCCCACATCTCTTCTCTACACATAGTCTCATTGGATCTTCACCACCACTCTTGAAAGGAGTTAATGCAGCTCTTCAACAGAGGCCCAGGTGGATGGAGCAACGTCCCAAGTAATGACACTCTAGTCAGTAGCAGAGCTGGGACAGATTCCAAGTTCACTGGACCAGTTATTCATTTGATAAACAAATGTATTTTAGCTCCTACTACGTGCTAGACTCCAATGCAGGCACAGAAAACAAGAGAGACAAAGTGTCTGCCTTCATGAAGCTTCCCATACAATGGAGACACGAGAGAGGAAACCTATTAAGAACATCAAAGCAGGGTGAACGGTTACAGAGGGATGGGGTCAAGAAGCGATATTATTTTATTTTATTTATTTTATTTTTTGCAGTACGCGGGCCTCTCACTGTTGTGGCCTCTCCTGTTGCGGAGCACAGGCTCCGGCCGCGCAGCCTCAGCGGCCATGGCTCACGGGCCCAGCCGCTCTGCAGCATGTGGGATCTTCCCGGACCGGGGCACGAACCCGTGTCCCCTGCATCGGCAGGCGGACTCTCAACCACTGCGCCACCAGGGAAGCGCAGGAGTGATATTATTTTAGATTGGGTGGTCAGGGAAGGCCCCTCTGAGGTGGTGACAGGTGAGAGGATCTGAAGGTATTAGAGAATTTCAAGTGACTATCTAGGGAGAAGAGAGTTCCGGGCTCGTGTAAGGAAAAAGAGGAACATAATATGTAAACAAGTGGGACAATGGGAAAAGCAGAAGATTGATGGAGTGAAACAAGCAAGTAAACAAATAAAAAAGAGAGCTTTTCTCTAGCTCACTTTAAAAAGAAATCAGCAGAGGACTGAAGGTGTGATCTTCAGGAGAATTAATGAAGTGATTGTTAAACTCAGCCTTAGCGGGTGGCATTTCTGAGAGGGTGTGACTCTTCCTGCAGAGTTAAAGAAGTTGAGTGACACAGACATAGAGAACAAACTTGTGGTTGCCAAGAGTAAGGGGGGTTGGGAGAGGGATGGATTGGGGGATTAGCAAATGCAAACTAATATATATAGAATGGATAAACAACAAGGTCCAACTGAATAGCACAGGGAACTACATTCAACATCCTGTGATAAGCCATAATGGAAAATATGAAAAAGAATGCATATATATATGCATAACTGAATCACTTTGCTGTGCAGCAGAAATTAACACAACATTGTAAACCAACTATATTTCAATAAAATAAATTTTAAAAAAAGAAGTTGAATGAAAATAAAATAGGGCAAGAGGGTAGATACCCCACCAATAATAACCAATTGAGCAATTTTGGTTTGAGCTTTCCTTGGAATTACCTACCAAACCAGAGGGATGAAATGAAGGAACCCACATGTGCAAACACCAGATATAATGCCTGGCACACAGTCAGCAAGTATTTGGTAAGGTAATACAGTCCAATGGGAGGAGCAGAAAGAATTTAGACACAGCTTCAAATGTGGCTCTGTCACTCAAAAACTCTGTACCACTAGACAAAGTACTGGTATACTGAGTGGACCCACACTACCACTCATTGTTATGGTGACAATGATATCGTACATATATAAACTCATACCGGGTATAGCAGAGAGATGAAAGACAGTCCCTGTCCTCACCTTCTGAGACCTTAGAACAGTCCCTGACCACAGAAGAGATGCTAATTAAATCTAATTTCCTTTGCCTTGTCAGTGAATTATTATAATAAGATGGGTTTACAGACCTGAATATTTATTCAACACATAGAGCATATATGAAAATATTAATATAAAAAGGGAGAGAGGAGTTTTAGTTGCTAAATATTTGGATAAAGGCTTGGTGACCATGCATTCAGAATGTGTCCCACCTGAGGTTTCATTCGGAAAATATGGCCACCATCACAATAGGTTGTTATGGTTCCCAGATTAAGTAGGCACTGCCTTCTGAAAAGATAGACAAATTCATTAAATTACCTGGCTTCCTGATATTTGGTTGACATGGATAAAGCTCTGTGTACTCTAAAAGTCCAAGATAAAAAATATTTCAGTTTCCCTCTTTCCTGCCGTCTGCTACCTTATTCTCCATCCTCTTTTCACACCCTCCCCCTGTGCCTCCTACAGGGGGAGTAGGAAAGACTCCACTCCATTCACATGGGTACATTTTTTAGTTTGTTATAAGTTATCAAGGAGAACTGTGGCTTCAATAATGCCGTAGATAGAACCATCATTAATATACAAACTGACAATTAACACGTATTTTTTTTTTCTGTTTCAAGAACTCTATATATTCAGATTTTCCTCAAGGTCCTGCCCTTTTTCTCTCCTTCTGTACATTCTCATTCAACCATCCCTTGATCACTGCTAGTCCAGAATTTTGTTCCTGACCTTGCTGTGGGGCTCCCCACACTCAGAAGGCTCCTTTGCATGGGTACCCAGTTGGTTCCTCAAACCCATCGAGTCTTATAACAAAACATCAACATCCCCCCTGAACTTCCCCCTCCTCTAACTTCCTGATTCCTAATGACACCCAAGGCTCATGTTAAGTCATTCACAAAATCCCACCTCTCTTCTCTTTTTTTTTCCCTTTTGGTTCATAAGTCAACCCTCACTTGCCCTGGGGACATTTGCAAAGCCTCCTAACTTGTCTCTCAGACCTCAGGTCCTCTCCACACCCATTCAGCCTAACACTGATGCTGAAGTGAGCTTTCTAAAGCGCAAGACACTTCCCTCCTCAAATGCCTTCAGTGGTTCCCAACTGCAACCAGAATAAAGTATAAACTTCCTGCCATGTAATTCAATGTCTTCCACAATGTGACTCTGGCATAACTTTCCAGAGCAAAGTGATACGACCCCTTCATAAACGCTATGTTCCAGCCAAATCAAACCCTTTTGTGTTCCCCAACTTTACTCTGCCTTCTATGTTTTTACCTCCAGGCAAATAGTAAGCACTAAATCAATATCAGTTGAATGATAATAGAATTTATGTGGGAGTATACAGTACACTGTAAAATTCTTTCAACTCTTCTGAATGTTTGAAAATTTTCAAAATCAAACATCAGTAAAAATATTAGTCCATTTAGGATGAAAGAATGAATCTCTTGGGAGGTGGGTTATCCTCCCCAGATACAGGTACAAGAAGATATGTCAAGGGGTCTTTCTGAAAGATGAGTAACAGAATATGGAGTCGCAAAAGGGAAAGGAGGAAGAGCTAGCCCCTAGATGCCTAAATAAATATTTTGGCCAGTAAGCAACCTTAGCAATTTAAAGACAGCCACTAACTAGAATCAGAACACAAAGAGAAGGTTAAGAGGTAAGACCTAAGGATACTGGAAAGATGTGATGCTAAGAATTTGCTTTTTCAGGCTAATGGATCTAAGGACATCAAGACTTATTACCACCACCCCGATGTTGCTCCCCAGATTCTAAGGTTAAAGTAGTAAAAGAAAAGCATGTGGTTTCATGTCCAAGGCAGTACCTGCAATATCTTCTTTGGTTCAGTTATACTCAGGAGCATAGGTTTTATGAAGAAAGCACCTGATCACTGTCCTGTGAACTGAGTCTATTGCTTAAAGCTTTGAACTTGCAACTATATAGCATGAAAGTTCAAACTCCATCACTTGTTTTGACCAAGTACAGTTCTTAGCCCTCTGTCCAGGTTACCCCTCTCCCGAATCAATATAGATATTAATGATTTGTTCTGCTAGAACAAATTCTAGAGGAACCTTTCTAATTATGGGAAACTTGTCCTTCTTAAGTTCTTCTTCTAAACCGCTGGGAACGTTAAACAAAAATAATCATGTTTGCTCTTTAAAATGAACTATACTTCCTATTAAGAATGGGTCATTACCTATTTACCTTGGGTATTTGGGAAAAGATAAAGGGGTATCTGGTGTTAGCTGGGGCAGTAACTAAGCTCTTCCTCTCTTACTGTCTTAGTTTCATGCACACCAGGGTAATATTCAACACAATTTTTCTTCTAACAAATCATACACTTTCCAAAACAAAAACAGTCATTAACAAAATACTGTTATGCTGTTTGCATTTTTTTCCTCCCCCCAAGGGCAGTGAACTGATAAGCCCAGTGGACTTCCGAAACACTCTTCTAAGTCATTTGAACTGCCTGTCAGTCAAAGCCCACTTATTTCTCAGGCTATAAAATCAGTCTAATAGAACCCCACTGTAAATTGGTTTATAAGCTGGATTCATAGGTAGTGTTGGGCCAATTACGTCCCTCCAAAAGAACCGACTCCTATAAAAGAAGAATAAAACAGCTTCTTGCTAAGAACACTTGCATCACATTATAAAGGGTTTCCACTGGACTTAGATTAGCCTGCAGTACAATTCTAGAAAGCCCAATCAGCTAAGGGGTTTTGACAACTTTTCAGACTTTCATATGCCAGCAAAGCCAGTGCAATCTACTTTTCCAAAAGCATTCCAATTCCTATTTTGAACAGCTTTCTTGAAAGTTATTTTTCAAGTTACTAAAATGCTCCTTGGATTTTTTTTTTCTCCTTACATCTCTGTTCTTCCTCATCCCTCACCAAAAAAAGTAAAAAGCAGTTGTACAAGTATCTTTCAAATGCGGAGACTGAAGCTTAGTAAGCTTAAATAATTTGTTCAAGGTCACCAACTCGCCAAAGGCAGAGCTAGGATTCAAATCCATACATATGCCAAAGCAGCTTTTTTTTCAGGACACCAAGCTGACGTGAAAGACACTGGATGTGTCCATTTACACACATCTCTACGTGTCCCTCTGGCTCCTATGAATTCCCCTGCAAGGACCTAATCCACTTGGCAGAAAGTTGCTTCCACCTGTGCCATGCCCCTGGTTTTCTTCTAACCCTACATTCCGGGAAAAACAGCCTTTTCGTGTGCCTTCCTTCACTCAAGCCAAGTCTCCTTTTGCGGGACACGCACTAATTAAAAGCATTTTCCGCTTTCCTCCACAGCACCCACGAAATAAAACATCCCAAAGGGACTCGGTGAAGAAGAAGGAGGTCGTGTCCGACGCCAACCCCTCGCACTGAGAGTTATGGCGGACCACACAGCTTCGCGCTTCCCTGGAGGGGCGCCTGGCCTGGAAGAAGCCCGGAGGCGACCTCCTCAGATTGTGCCAGAAGCCTTCGGGAGCACGTTCCGGGCTGGGCGCACACAGAGCAGAATACCAGGACTCCGATTTGGAAACTACTAGCCGGCCCAAACCACCTGACCCCAATCTCACCTCACCGGGCTTGCTTCCTCTACGGTGCTGAAGGCTTCTGAGACCGCCCTCCTTACGCTCCGTGCGTCCGGGGCCCAGAAATCCCCGCGGAGCCGCGCACTTACGCAGGGCACACGGCGCTCCTCCCTGCCTCGCGGTGCGCGGGGACCGAGTCCGGAAAGAGTGAGGCGGTCTCCCTTCGTCGCCCTTCGCAGTCACGCGTACCCTGCAGACCGCGAGTTTTTGAGTGCTTCTCTCAGGAGGAGGAGACCCACGTGACCTACACCTACGGAGCCAAAGGTAAGTCCCCACCTATTTCTCCCCGCGACCTGGCCGCGCCCGGTCAGCGCTTTCCGTCGTGGAAAAAGCCAGCAGTCGCAGAGTGAAATCTTAAAAATGAACAGAGAAAGACTGACCACGGTGCAGCTGCATTTGGTTTGTTTGTTCCTTTGTGTTCCTTTTGACTTTCTCGCCTGCTTTTTTTTTTTTTTTTTTTTTTGCGGTACGCGGGCCTCTCACTGTTGTGGCCTCTCCTGTTGCGGAGCACAGGCTTCGGACGCGCAGACTCAGCGGCCATGGCTCACGGGCCCAGGCGCTCCGCGGCATGCGGGATCTTCCCGGACCGGGGCATGAACCTGCGTCCCCTGCATCGGCAGGCGGACTCTCAACCACTGCGCCACCAGGGAAGCCCTCGCCTGCTTTTTTGAAGCTGCTATCTTAGAATTTCCACCGTATTTTGAAATAATGTCCCCACGCCCGTGCTTGCAAGCCTGGTGTTTGCACCTGGAAGCAGAGTGGGGTTTTACTCCCCCCGTTTAAAAGGCCCACATGCATTCCTGGATAGTTATTACACATGGTAATGGCGCTAACACTGGGGACACACTGAGAGCCAGTACTGTGTCCAGTGCATTCTCTGCCTTACTGTATCGGGATGTTAGAGCAACCCGATGTGTTCTGTGCTATAACTATCCTCACTTTGCAGGCGGGAAACTGGAACTTAGAGAGATTAAGGAGCCCATTCAGGGTCATCTCTTATAAGTGACCTACCTGAGTAGGTAGTATTAACCACCACCAGGTGCTGGCTAGTAAGCCAGACACTGGAGGAAGACAGAGACTTGTTTAAAAAAAAAGAAACAACAGACCCAAAATGGGGTCTTTTGTGCTAAGCCCCTGTCACCAAACCAAGACCTAATACCTAACCTGATTGCAATTCCAGCCTTCCCTATTAACATAATCTTAACCAGTCAGTCTGAAATTTTCTGGTCAGCACCAGTGAGGTAATTCACCTGATGGACCCTTTGTCCTCCAAAAGAAGGTGAAGTTGCCTGAAATAGCCTAAAATAATTCATTTTTTTTCATTTATGACTTCCTATCCCACCCCCACCCCCACCTTTAAAAACTTTTCCTTTTCTGCAGCTTTTTGGGACTCCTTTCTATTTGCTAGATGAGATTCAGATGGGAATCTACCCAGTTCACGACTTAACAAAGCCAATTAGATCTTCAAATTTACTTGATTGAATTTTGTTTTTTAAGACTAAATAGGTAAGGAGATTGCAAGAGCAAGGGGATAAGACAAAATACAGGAGTGTCATCATTCCCATGTCTAAGTCCCCAACAGGTCCCGTGGTTCAGAAAAGGCACAGTTATTAGAGCATCCCAGCCAGGCCACTTGGCTTTGAATCCTGGCTCTGCTATTTAGCTACTAGCTCTGATCCATTGTTTTTAAAGGTGGCCAAAACAACGTCACCATGCTCCTTTGCAGAGTGACTTGGCCGTTCGTCCCATCAACAGGTGAAGTCTCTCTTCCCTCCCCTTGAATCAGGACTGGCTTTGTGTCATGTTTTGACCATTAGAATGTGAGCAAGTGCCACTTCTGTCCCAGGAATCAAAAGGCCTTGCAGCTTCTGCTCTGAGACAGCTGCCTTGGGACCACCATGACAAGAAGCAGGTGTGGCTCCTGAAGAGTGAGAGGTCATGTGCAGGGGAACCGAGGCATCCCAGAGACAGGAGCACCAACTGGGAGACTGGTGAGAGAAGCCATTGGGACCTTCCAGCTCAGCCCACCCTGCAGCAGAGTGCAGCTGCATGAGCCAGCCCAGGTGAAACCAGCAGTGGAACAGCCTGGGCAGCCCACCAATCAAGGAAAAAAAAAATCACTGTTGTTTTAAGCCACTTCAGTTTGGGGGAGTTTGTTATGCCACTAAGGCTAACTGTAGCATTAACTTTCGGATCTGGAACAAATTGCTTAATGTCACTGAGACTCAGTTTTCTCATAAATACTTACTTTATTGGGTTGTGGTGGACAGTAAATGTAAGTCATCTGGCCCAGAGTGTGTGCTGGGTGGCTGCAGCCATTGCTATCTGCCATCATACACTATGCAAGGAAGTACATTCTACACAGTTATCTTTTTATGGAGAAAAATTTATTGGTGGGAAAAAATTTTCCTTTAAGACCAAAATCACACCACCCTTAACAAACTATTAAATAAAATAGGTGCAACCTTCCTACCTTGACAAATATACCTTTGTAATGACCTGCAAGGCCAGATACAAACTCCTTGATGATCTGCACCTGGATGTGGTGATGCAGGGAGAGCTGGTCTCCAGCCCCTGGTCTGCAGCCACTTCCCTTTTTCCCAGTAAGCTCCAGTCCCAGTATACTTTACTGAAGTATAGCTGATTAACAATGTTGTGTTAATTTCTGCTATACAGCAAAGTGATTCAGTTATACATATATATATTCTTTTTTATATTCTTTTCCATTATGGTTTATCTCAGGATATTGAATATAGGTCCCTGTGCTATACAGCAGACCCTTGTTGTTTACCAGTCTTTAAGAAACTTGGAGTTTAGCTGGGGGGGGCAGGTGGAGGGAGGCACTTAAATTGATCCTTTAATTGACACTTAAATGCTAAGTACTATCATTGACGCCTATTAAAATCGCTGTAGGAACAGAGAACCAACTGACTGCATAGGAGCCAGGGAAAACCCCTCAGAGGAGGTGACATGAAGCTGGGCATTAAAAATGAATAGACATTGGGCTTCCCTGGGGGCGCAGTGGTTGAGAGTCCACCTGTCGATGCAGGGGACATGGGTTCGTTTCCCGGTCCGGGAGGATCCCACATGCCGTGGAGCTGCTGGACCCGTGAGCTGTGGCCGCTGAGCCTGTGCGTCCAGAGCCTGTGCTCCGAAACGGGAGAGGCCACAACAGTGAGAGGCCCGCGTACCGCAAAAAAACAAAACAAAATAATGAATAGACATTGAGGGGAAAGGGTATAGCACAAGCAATAGCATGCCGTCTGTGAATTGATGCTGTGTTCTGGGAATGACTGACTGTTTGGAGCTACTGGATGCATTTGGGATGGATCAGAGGTTGGCTAAATGGAGGTTAAAAATTGGTGTGGGAAAAGCTTGAATGAAGTCTGATGACATTCAGAATTAGTAGACTGGAAAATCAATTTTCTTAATGAAATAGGATAGAATAGAACAGAACAGAAGAGCATGTGTTTGCCAGGACTGCTATAACAAAGTACCCAAAACTGGGTGGCTATAAACGGTAGAAATTTGTTGTCTCGCAGTTCTGCAGCCTTCAAGTCTGAAATAAAGGTGTCTGCAGGGCCGCATTCCCACTGCAGTAGGAGGATTCTTCCTTGCCTTTTCCAGCTTCTGGTAGCCCCAGGCACTCCTTGGCTTATGGCATCATAATTCTAATCTCTGCCTTGGTCTTCATAGGATGCTCCCCTTTTTTATAAGAGCACCAGTCATATTGGATTAGGGCCAGCCTAATGACCTCATTTAACTTATTACCTCTGTGAAGACCCTATTTCCAAATAAGGCTGCATTCTGAGGTGCCGGGGGGTGGGGGTTGAGGAATTCAACATATCTTTTTGAGGGGACATAATTAAATCCATGAAGATGGGAAAGAAAACATCAGAGTATATCATGTGTTATGAAACTGTTTCAGTGTGTGTACATATGTGTCATGGCATTAGTTTCCTGTTGGTACTGTAACGAATTACCACAATTTAGTGGCTGAAAACAACTCAAACTTACTGTTTTATAGTTCTGAAGTTGGAAGTCTAAAATCAAGGTTTCAGCAGGGCTGCATTCCTTCTGGAGGATTCGGGGAGAATATGATTCTTTGCCTTTTTCATCTTCTAGAAGCTGCCCACATTCTTTGTCTCCTGGCCCTGTACTTGCATCACTCCAAGCATTGCTTCCATCCTCACATCTCCTACTAATCATTCTGATCCTTCTGTCTCTCTCTTATAGTGGGCCCAACAGATAATCCAACAGATAATCCAGGGTGTAGGGAGGCAAAATTTGCCACCCCAAAGTGTGTCTCTTGAGTCTCATTTTTCTCATGGGGCCCTTGTAAGTATGTAATTAAATTTGATTTTCTCCTGTTCATCTGTCTCAGGTCAATTTAATTTTTAGACAAGCTAGAAGAACCTAGAAAAAGTATGAGGAATTTTTTTTTTTTTAAATAGGTGGTGTATCCAGCAGGATCCTTCACTGGCTGGAAAAACTGCTTTCCAGAAGACCACTGCAGATAAAGAGATCCTGGGACATCTGATAAAAGCTGGCAGAGGGTAAGATTTCCTATTACATCAGCCTTCCAGAATCTCTGTCTGTGGGATTTGGTAGAGCAAAAGTGGTGTGAATGTTTTCACTCTCTCTTTCTAAATATAGATTAGTAGGAGAAAATATCTGTGGAACTACAATACCTTGGACTTAGTGACTCTGGTCAATTTGGTATTTACCAAATGGCTTTAATGATCCATTTCCTCCCAGAGACAGTCAGTGTTTTTTCTTTGTCCTTGTCTTTTATGTTTGTCATAAGGAGGAAAAACCACAGAATAATTACAGAGGCATAGGCTGTATAGGGCCCTAGAACCTGCAGTTTGAGCCTCAAAGACTAGTGAGTTCACAGTTCTCAGCAGACTGGCATCTGTTTAGACAAACTTTGCTGTGGATTAATAGGCACATGAGGTAAAAGCTGTTGCTAAGGGACATCTTGGAAGCCAAAGCCACAAAATTGGCTGACATGGATTGAGCAATTAAGAGCCATTAGGGTGCTTGCCACCTCAAAAAGGCACCCATGAGAGGATAAGTTGGTCACGGAATGGGTTAGATCAACACTAGATCACCTGCCAACCTCAAGAAAATTTCCATGTAATGAGGTACTCTGTAAAACAACACATAACCCCCAACCCCATGACATATTCCTCCTAGGTACTTCACTTACAGGGTTCCTGGCAGCCTTACCAGGTGTGTAAGGATGGTCACTTCCTGGAAGGTACAGGAACCTCAAGGTATTTTGGGGACCTCGAGAAGAGAAGAATTCACTGAAATGTGTAGGTATTGCATGTGAGTCTGATGGCAAGTCCTTAGCTTGGCTTCCTGGCCTGAAGAGGCATTTAAAAGTCCAATCTGAAATTTCTTAAGAAAAGTTCCAACAAAGCAGATTAAAAGAGTTACATGGTCAATTGCTATTCTTGCTATACTTACATAAACAGGCCAAGTTTTTTGAAACTAAACTTGTTTTGCAAACAAATTAGTCCTAAGTTGTCTACCTTTGGTAAAAATTAGGATGATTTTAGAGAGAAAAATTATGTTTTAGTAATATACTTGTGGCTATAGATTCTAATACTGTCCCTTGTCTTCGAGGTTTGTTTTCTACCTATAAACTGGGTTGGATCCTGAATTCTTCCAGTTTCCTCCAATATTTGGCTACAACTCTCCAAGCTAACATTTCTAATTTTCTCTCCCACCCTTTTGACTTGAAATCATTAAGAACTAAAACTGTCCTTTTTCTGAAGCCATGCAAGCTAAAATTGGACAACCTGATATAAACTTCAGAGAAATCACCATGATAGCTCATATATAGTCTTCATATCTGTTGCCATATAAGCCACTCAGAAAGATCACAAGAGACATTCAAACTGCAAACTAGGAAAATTTGTCAGTTTGCCACTACCTGCCCTCACTCTATCTGAAAACGCTTTGAGCCAGACATCTAGAAATATTTACTGGGTACCCTCAGAACTCAGAAGCTGGGATTATGTTTTGCTCCAATCACTAGCCGTTATTCTACTTTGTTTCCACAGAAGTACCTCTTATTAAACACCTGATTGCTTGCACCATAGTCCTGACTCTGGGAGCTCACCTGCATCACCACCTCCTGAAATGAGTTTAGCCAAAGTGACCTATTGTCAGGGCTAAGAATCTGGTTCAGTGAGATAGAACATGGTTCAGTGAGATAGAACAATCTACCAACTCAACTTTTGGACTGTGAAACTTCTTGGGGAAGTTTCAAAGGCATAACTATAGGGAAGCAAAATTTGCCACCCTAAAATGTTACTCTTTGGCATGAGGATTATTTTAGGTTGATTGTCTTTAAGAAACAGAAGACTCAGGAAGTCTTTTTTTTTTTTTAGCCTCTCCCTTAAGCTGCCTAAGAGAAGTTAGATACTGGTCCTGGAAGAGCACCATCACCAGGGATATCTACAAAGAATATGGGTTATAGGTGTGGTAGGGGGACTCAGCAGGGCCTTAAGACCAAAGTTCTCTCTGGGTCCCATTGCCTTTGCATGGCATAGCAAACGTTTGTTTACCAAACATTTATTTTTCCATCTCCATATGAATTTCCATTCTCCCCTTTGAGGTTCCCAAACCCCTACCCCCTTCTCCTTCTCTCAGATGGCATATAAGCCTCAATTACTAACTTGTCCATGGCCCTCATTCTTCTTATGGGGTCCCTGTATATACATAATTAAATTTGATTTTTTCCTGTTAAAGTGTCTTATTGTCAGTTTAATTCTCACCAGCCAGAAGAACCTAGAAAGGGTAGAATGAACTTTTTTCTTTTGCCAACAGTCACATTCACAGCTTCTGGAGATTAGGGTATAGACATCTTTGGAGGGAGTGGCATTACTCAGTCTACTATAGTCATAATGCAAACCATATTTGTTACTAGGAGATGAGGTCAAAATAGCTTGAAAACCACTGAACTGGAAGTCTTCGGAATTTTTCAAGTAAGCTATATTGCTTATTTTTTTATTATGAACATAATACATTATCATTATAGAAATATGAGGATATATGAAAAGATCAGATAAAAATCCTGTTGTGACTCCTAAGAGATAACCAAATGATACATTTTTTTTCTAATCTTTTCTCTATACAAATATGTTTAAAACAAAACTGAAATTATATTATACAGAGTTATTTATCTTCTTTAACAGGTAGCGTATTATATCCCAGTTATTTTCACACATAGTTAATTCAAAAACATAATGTTAATGGCTGCATAATGTTCACCTATATGAATATACCATAATTTATTCAACCATTTTCCAACATTTGGTCATTTGAATTGCTTCCAATTTTTTATTGCTATTAATTCACTAAAACGAATCCCTGCAAAAGATGATGAGGGCTTGGGCCAAATTGTATGTGGTAGTTCCTATATTAGTTTCCTAGAACTGCTGTAACATGACCACAAACTGGATGCCTTAAAGCAACAGAAATTGATTCTCTCACAGTTCCGGAGAAGTCTGAAATGAAGGTGTTGGCAGGACTGCTCTCTCTCCTGAAGCTCTGGGGTAGGATCCTTCCTTGTTTCTTCCAGCTCCCAGAAATCCCCGGCATTCCTTGCCCCGTAGCTGCATCACTCCAATCTCTGCCTCCATGTTTACGTGACTTTTTCTCTGTGTGTGTCTCTTCATGTCTTCGCCTCTTCTTATAAGGATGCCAGTTATGGGATTTAGGGCCCATCCTAATCCAGTATGACTTCATCTTAACTATCTCCATCTGCAAAGACCCTCTTTCCAAATAAGGTCACATTCTGAGGTTTTGGGTGGATATGAATTTTGAGGGGACACTATTCAACCCACTACATTCCCTATGGAAAGGGTACAACTTTGAAAGATATTTAGGTGCATTGAGAGGATTTGGGGACAGCTAACCATGGGATGGGCAAAAAGGATGAACCCGTACATTTTCATGAAATAATCATTTCCCTGTCTTTATTCACACCCATTCTCCAGTGAACTGTGGCTTCTGAAATGACACATCTAGTGAATCCATGAGCAAATTCTGTTTGGAAACGACACTGCAGTGGAGGAGATCATCTGTAGGGTGTGCTTGCATCCAGACTGTGCAGGTATAATTGGCAGCAGCGTGGGAGAGATGATTTTGGTGCGTTTCTTTCCTTAGAGACAAACGTATTCCTTTTCTACACTATTCACTGGCATATTTTGGCATAGCTGGTCAAATATTACTAATACTTTAAAGAGTATTTCTTTACATTTCTCTCCAAGTGACCATAATTGTAATCAACCTAACAGCTGAAAAATCAAAATATATGACTTGCAGAGGAGGATCAAACTGCTAAAAATAGTATTTTTAGCCCATTTCTGTATCAAGAGTTCTCAAAGGTGGACAAAAGAATGGCTGTGTAAAAAGATTGGTTAAGCCTTCTTCTCTGATTGGCTTTTCTGAGAACAACTTTAAATTGGCCAGTTGATCAGTCCAGATGACTTCAGGGTCCCCTAAGCCCTTGTGTTCTCTGCACCTGCATATCCTGGGAAGGTTCTAGTTTGTTAAGCCCTGGTGGTTCACAGCATGAGTTGGACCCAGGTTCAGATCTAGGACCTGCCATCTGGTGACCTCAGCAAGTTACTTAATCTCAGCTTTTTCAACCATACATGGTAAAAATAATATTAGCTACCTCACAATGTTATTAAGAGGGTGAAATGAGAGTGTGTCCATCAAGTACTTGTCATATAGAATGGGCCCAATGAGCCATAGCTATAGCAATAGTAATGATGAGCATGACAATCTGTGAGATTTCAATCCTGTGACTGTCATGCTTTTCAACTGTCTCACCCAAGGTACTAAATTGTGTCCTCTCCCCCAGTGTCTTCCATGGTATCTGGACACCACAGAAAAGTGTGTTCCTCACTGATCTACCGCCAGAGCTTTGCAGTATGTCTTACATCCTGTCTAAGAAGATACAGAGAATAGCTCGTTTCCATGTCTCAAGCAGGTAAATACAATTTCAGTCGTCTTGGCTTTCACGTTTGTAGCTGCTGCCGCCAAGATAATGTGGACCCGGAATGAAAACCAAGGGAATTGATTAACCTTGTAGACAGCCATGCCGCTGTTGGAAGTGTCTTTGTCTCTCCCTACACTTGTCATGGCCTCTGCCATTGCTCCTTTGAAGTGTTGTTAGTATCTTCAACAGCGCCTCATGGCTTGAGAACACAGCTTGGAGGCACATCAGAAAGAGGAATGTCACGGCCTGCCCATTGTATTAACTTGCTCTATAAGCCGGTTGCTTCAGAGAAGTCAGATGTGTCGCATTCACACACTTGCAAAAAAAAGTCATTGTGCTATGAGGAGAGGAGAGGAGAGGAGAGTGGATCCAGTGGCTGAGACCCCACAGCTCTTCTGCCCCTTGGCCATGAGCTTTGAGAAGTAGGCCCAGGTGGCGCTGACCCAGCTGTAAGGCACAGACACGTGATAAATTTATGGAAGTGCTTCAGTCTCCTTACACTTAGTTAGGAAGGGCCACCTCCTAAGACCAGCCACAGGCTACAGCCTCAGGGAAGTTGGGGATAATTACATGGTAATTATTTATAATAAGTGCTTCCACTCTCAGCACGATTATCCTTCCCTGGGTTGCTTGCCTTCTTGTGCCTGGTTTATGTAGGGAAGTAATGTCCAAATTAATCTACATCTTTTGTAAGTGAATCTAGTGTCCTCTGATGATCCAGCACCCTCTGGCAGCAGGTGTTAAACCTTCCTTACAGAAGGCATATTTTCAGTTTCCCTTTGGTTATAGAGAAAGCCAGGCAAACAAGACTTTGGTGGATTAAGGATGAATTGTGGGATTAATATAGACTTGGTCACTAAGGACAGCAGAGCTGCCTCTGTGTAAAGCCTTGACAAATAATCACAGTGAAGCTTTGCAGGGCCTCATGGTTTGCCGAACACTTTTCATATATATCATCTCTTTAATTTGCACGCCAGCCCTGCAAGGTATATATTGATGTGATGATGAACCTGCCAGTACGCTCACTGGAGTATCTGATTAAGGGCACAGCATGGCTCATGGAGAAGACTGATGGGGATTTGAATCCCAGCTCATTAGCGGTGTGACCTTTGCTGTGTTAATTAACCTCTCTAAGCCTTCAGTTTCTCATATATGGAAAGAGGACAGCCCTACAGGGCTGATCTGAGGATTTACTAACTTGCATGTAGAGCTGATATAACAATGCCTGGCCCATTGCAAGCAAGTTATTCATTTGTTGAAGGCAAAAAATTTACAAATGATAAACAAAGATCAAAGGAACCTATTTTCCTCTGATGCTAATAGTGGTTAGTCCAGGGGCTCTCCTTACTAACAAAATATTGTGCCTGTGATTACTTGCATGATTCAAAGAAGAGTTGGCCTAGAAAAGGGATTCTCTATTTTTCTGGTTCTGTAACCTCTTGAGGGCTTCCAAGAACTTCAGGAACTAAGTAATATTACCAAATAAAGGGCTTCCAAGAACTTCAGGAACTAAGTAATATTACCAAATAAAGGGATACAAATGAAATAGGTGAAGGGTGGTCCTCGGCAAGAATGCTCAGTCAATGACATGAAACATCATGTTTTTTTTTTGCGGTACGCGGGCCTCTCACTGTTGTGGCCTCTCCCGTTGCGGAGCACAGGCTCCGGACGCACAGGTTCAGCGACCATGGCTCACGGGCCCAGCCGCTCCGTGGCATGTGGGATCTTCCCGGACCGGAGCACGAACCCGTGCCCCCTGCATCGGCAGGCGGACTCTTAACCACTGCGCCACCAGGGAAGCCCATGTTGCTTTTTATATAGGGTGGTTCAGGCTAAACTGCTCAGAACCTCCTGCTTGGTTGACTTCTATGGGTTTAAAAGGTTCTCCCTTGAATTTAAGATGGCTATACTCTCAGAGCACACAACAGTTGGAAAGAGAGGATGCACTAGAAGACCAGTTCCAAGGTCTCTTTCTTCTCTAGTCTCTGTCACTGGCTACAGCCTGTCTCTCAACTCTGGTTTCCTCATCTGAAAGTGGATGTTGTAACAACTCATCTACTCCATCCACCTTTACTACCATCCTCACCCCAGAGAGTGGTGATGGATGACTAAGTGAGCTGAGGAATAAGAAGAATGCACTGGGCTAATTGTGCAGGGCATGTCATGGGTGCCACAGTGATCACCAATGTGATATAAACTGGCAGTGCTTAACTGGTCCTCTTCCACCCCACACAGAGATCTGTCAGCAAAAAGAATAAAAAAGGAATGATCCCTTCCTCTTCTCAGAAGAACTCAACACTAGATTCTTCAAAATCTGGGCTTCTTTGCAACCGGAATGGTCAGGAGAGTTAGTAACCCCACTTTTCCTCTTTCTGTGTACCCAGTTGTTCATTTCTCTCAGGAAATTCTTGACAAAAACAAACAAACAAAACAAAACACAGTCACTATTCATTCTTTGTGGATTCCATATTTGCAGATTCGCCTCCATGGTTTGGATAACGCGGCCCTCAGAATTCCTTGCCCAAATGTCTGCAAGTCTGATTCCAGAGCCTGCATGCTAATCTTTTTTGGATTCTGGCTCCCCTTGGGGGGTGTCCAAGGAGCATACTTACAGATCTTGTATGTATAGGATAGGGTGTCAAGGAGCAGGACAGGCTAAAAGGCTATCCTGCCCTATACTACCATGTTCTGACATAGAGCATTAGGGAAGGAGTCGCGGAATTCTAAATTCAAATCTCATTTTCCAGGTTGTTATAAAGGCATATTTTTCAAGGTAAGAAGTGTCCAAAGACGGAGAGAATGAAGAGTGCCCACCACTGAACTAAGAAGGTATCTTGAGACTGAAAAATGAGGTAGGCAGTTGCATATAATCAGTAGATCAGTTTATTATAGGATAAATTACATATAGAGTGGAATTGGGTAAACGGCGATACCCCTGTTTGTACTGTAATTCTCTGCTCCGCTGAGGGGCCTTTGGGACGTTTTTATAGTTAAACTAGGATATGGGGGTATGTGCTCAGAGACAAGGAGTGTATTCCTAAGTTGCAATCGTATCTGACTTATGATGGGTAACTAGTCTTGTGGGTGCCAGAAATGCGTCAGTGTCATTGTTTGGAGACTAACAGAGCATAGAGGCCACCCGGAACTAATGAACATTAAACAATATCTATTAACTATAAAGCCTTTGACAGTAGAGAAGAGATTTACTACACAGTACAGTCCTAGGTAGGTTCAGTGGAAGGCCAGGAAGAACTGAACAGGTCCAAGATGGTGTTGGTTATGCTAACAGCCATACAAGAGGGTAGAACGTATTTTGTTTGTTACCTTGGTTTATAACTTTTAAATACTTAGACATATGGTACTTGGGGCTCCGTTCGTACTTTAGGCTTGGAAAGAAATGAACCTTTGGTGAGTCGGGTTACTAATATTTGGGACTATCATAACCTGGTTTATTCTGACTCTTATACCAGGGTAGTGGGTCTCACGGTTTCAGAACCTCTGTAGCCATATGATCTGGCAGCATGGGTGCCAGTAGGGGCTCAACCCAGCAAGTAGTGCTGGGAGCCTCTGAGAACGTGACTGTGTTCTGTGGTGAGGGCTGCCATGGGGGCATGTCTGTAATCTACCTAGGGCAGGGTGCCGACAGATAAGGAGCAACAGTCAGAGCTGCACGGAGTAAGTGACAGAGCAGTAGGACCAGAAAGATTGTGAATCCCGAAGATCAGGCCCCTTCCCTTATATATATAAGGGATAGCTACTAGCATGTTCTAGGATCTAAATGAGAGAAGGGAGAAGGGAGATTCCCCATCCCTTCTCCATATCCCTTTAAACCATTCGTTTTTGGACTTCTCTCCAAATTCAGCAAGGGTGAGCGCAAACTGGATTCTTTTTCAACAATATAAAAAGATAGGACATTTCTTACACTCCAGGTGTGACAAAACAGTACACATCTGACCAATATATAAAGTACTCTTATTATCGTCTAAACTTGGTTGACACCATTTCAGAGAAAACAAATACATTTTAACGGCCTAAATAAAAAAAGCAATTACCAAAAAAATAAATCTCTTTTCAAAGTTAGAGGGGAAGACAAGGACCCTTTGGTCCTTGAGAAAAAGGTATTGAACTCTAAAAACAAAAAAGGCACTGAGCCCTAAAAAAACAAAAGCTATTAAGCCCTTACTGTTAGCCAAAAACCATGCTAAGTGTATCACACACATTATCTCATTTAGACCTCACCCTAACCCTAAAAGGTAGGTATCATAGTCTCCATTCCATAACAGAAGTAACTGAAGAACAGAGATGTTCAACAATTGGTCCAAGGTCAAAGAGCTACTAAGGGCCAGAATCAAGATTCAAATTGAGGCCTATCTGATACTAAAACACCCATCCTTTTTACATCTATGTCTAGTGGCCTCCATTCTGGAGCTTAAAATAAATAATTGGATTATTCACATCACCTGCTCTGCTTCCCTGTTTCTGAATTCTGTCCCTTTAGCAAGGTCACCAGTGGACAGTCCTCCCTCATCTGGGACCAGGAAGTTAGGCTGGCTGGAGGGGGCCAGTTGACAAATCTCATCTTTGTGGTGGATTTCTTATAGGGTACAGAGCAGCTGGAGAGGACACTTCTTAAATACCCTCTGTTTGTGTTGAAACAGTATTAGGGCGTCCTGTCAGGCTCTGAGTGCTGGGCAATAAGCCATGAGCTGATGGGTCCATTGGAAGCCACATACCCCTACAGAGTGGATCAAGCATTCACCCTTTGGCTATTGGTTTAGCAGACTTACTTTTACATTCAACCTTGTTTTTTCCTCTCAGATGTAAAGAGGGCCAGGGGTAGAGCAGTGAAGCATGATAAAATGGAAGAAAGTTTAGATACAAGGTTATCCTGCACTTCAGAGAGAGATGCTTTGAAAATCATGCATGTACTTTGAATTTTTTGACATCACGATCTCTTTTGTCTTCCCTTCCCCTACCAGACTAGTCCATTTTCCCTCTATTTGTAAATTCTCACGTGGCATGTCACCTTCCTTGCAAATCTGTTGCGAAGTAATCACATCTCTGTATTAGGTTCCATTTCTAAAAATGTCAAAACAAATCTCAATGATTAAATGCAATGGATTAAGCTTTAAGCTTTTTACTTCTCTAAAATTGATATGATTTTAATTAGAAAATTATAAATCTAAGCCACTGTATCACCAAACCACCTCCAAAATATGTATAAAGCTCTAACTCTGAAAAAAAAAAAAGTTAAATTCTGTATAATGACAGTGATCTTGTTAAATAACCAGCCACATCTCGTTTTATTTCATTTGGGTTGAGATATTGCCCTGAGGCATCTGAGAGTAAGACATCTCTTATAAAGGTCGTCTATGAGAGAACCTCTGAATTTTTTCTCTGTCTGTAAACTCTAATTAAATATGCATTTATTGGTGTGATTTTGACCAGGGAGCTTTTTATTAGTATAGAAGTGACTATTACTCTCTGGCACAGTTTATCTGTGGCATTATGCTAAATGTTGAGATTTTTCGGTTCTGCATAGCTAAAGACAAAGTCCAAGAAGTCGTAATTCTTTATCAAAACTGACACTTGTTTTATGCATTTGGGGATCTGTGTAGAGAATGCTACCCTGCATTCTCAGCGTTAAAATCCTGTGGCTGCCAGTCACCAATACATCTAATTTTAACGCAAGAAAAAATGTCTAGCAAACATCAAAACAAAAGCTACCCTTTGAGCTTAATTTTCTTTTTCATGCATTTGTCCATTATGCTCCCTCTTGGTGTCAGCAGGAAGTAATCTCACTTTTGGAAAGGAAGTCAGTATCCTAGCTGTGCTGACAAATTGTAGGGAAATGATTGCTGAATTTTATCCCTCTTTATTTCCAAAAGAAGAATAATGAAGAGCTCTCTTTTCTTCCACTTAACATCCTAATGATCCACATCTGCAGTTTACATTGCAGCTACCCATACCTCTGCACAGGAAGAAAAAAGAATGAGCTGTGACACCCCTCCCCCTCCCCTGCCATACACATTGGAACCTGTCGCTAGTACATCCTTAATCAATCTCTGAAATTGCTCTGGGAACTATACAATCCTACCCCAGTCAATGCCCAGCCCCTGCTGGTTGAGGCAGCTACATAGCTTGTGGTAAACTGCTATCCACTATTCCTCTATATTTAGAACTTCTCTAGAGAAATGGCATTATCTCAGTCACTAAGCTGAAAGCGGCTTAAAGTTAGTTTTTCACAGTTGTTTATTCACAGTCTGTTTCATGCACCCTTCATTCACCTTGCTTTAAAAAACTTCCGATGGATGCACAACCACAGAAATGCAAGCTGTTGAAATATCGCCTCCTAGAAAATTGACTGTGATTTGCATTTTGCTAATGTTGGAGTGGGTCAAAATGTTATTTTTCTCTCTCTTCTCAATAATGTTTCATTAAAGGTAAATTCTACTCCCTTCTACCAGTGAAAAGCCACTCAATGACCTGAATAAGATCTGGTGATAGGAAACGTATTTTCAGTAATACTGAACTCATTTTTCTGCCAGAACAAATTAGTCAGTAGCTATCGTGTATGTCACAGAGGTTTTCAAGAGGCACTTAGGAGGATGCTAGAAAAAAAATCCTTCTGTGTAGATTATTAGAAATGTCATGGTGCTAATGGAAAAATGCTGTAGTAATCTTTTTGTTTCATTCTTCCCTCCTAAACTACTCTTTCTTGTTTGCAATTCAGCTCCTAGAAGATATCTTTTGAAAAATGGTTCCAAAGAGAAGCAGAAAGGAAATTTTATAATTTATCCCGGAAAAGGCAAGATAGAGGGGTAATCAGATAATGGAGGCAAAGATGCAACTGAACTAATCATTTCTCTGAGTTCCCATCTTCACTGAAAACTGAATAAGGAAAGGGAAGTGGGCTGGGTTTAGAGGATGCTTTCCTTAGAGTAGGGTATGTTAGAAATAGAGTGAGTCTCTGAATGAATGAATGAATGAATGACTGTAATCAAGGACTGTCTTAATGTTCTTTGGAATTTGAAGGAAAAGCAGTGTACAGCATACGCATAACCCCTTGGGACCTCAGTTTCCACCATCTTGTAATAGAGCAAACAATTGCTACATTCATGGGCTGTTGAGATTAAATACCGTGATGTGAATGAAACATCTAACATGGTGTCTGGTCCATAGTCATAGAAAACCAGAGTAATGCGTAAAGCTATGATGCAGGTATGTAGGGGTGGGGGTGGCTAAATCATGAAAATTCGGGCAGAAAGACTGACTTTATTTACTGTGTAGCCTGGTCTTTATGTGATTGCGTTACTATCAAAGTTTATCAGAGAGGAAAAGTGACTCTTTGGCATCCTCTGCGTGATCCATTTTCTCATGTGCGGAATTGATTGTGTATTTGTAGGGACAATTTATGCATTTCCCCCAACTCTCTGTTATAATGAGTTATTAGGCATGATTTGAGTTAACTTTTTTTATATTTATTTATTTGGCTGCGTCGGGTCTTAGTTGCGAGAGTTAACAGTTAAACATCAAAGTGTTCCCCGGGATTTTGCTGGTTCCTTTTGGCTTCTACTCGAACGTAACAGAGATTAGTAGAAGTAGTATGTGTGGTTTCATCCTGTCTTAAATATTTACAGATGCTTAACTCTTAGAGAGATACTTTTCGTTTTCCAGCAGATGTAAACTTTAAGTATAAACATTCCTTTGGGAGCTTTCACTTTGTTCTGAAAGTGAAAACTATCAGAGGAATGTGACTTAAACCTGATTTCCAAATGAGACATCCTCCAGCAATTGAAATATCCTATGCAGTTATTATTCCACTGGAAAGTACCCTTTACCCCCAAGGAATGTGCTATAAGAGGAAATTAAAACCTAGCTGCTCAAATTAAGGCCTGTTCAGTCATTAGATGGCTCTTTAGTCTTCGTGAGCCTCGTTTGCCTCCTGGGTTGCAGGGAACAAGAAGGCCTTCCAGAGCAGGTGAGAAGAGGCTACTGCAGACTCCTGTAAGCAGGAGTGTGATTTATCTGAGAATCACAGAATTTAGACCTGAGATGGATCTAGGGCATCATCCTCTTCAGCTACCTCAATTTGCGGACAAGGAAACTGAGCACAGAAGAGGTTAAATGGTTTTTGCAAAATCCACAGCTGTTTGAGGAAGACTCAGAGTTAACCCCCAAATCCCTACAACATCCTGAAATCACAGAGCCCACTAGTCCTGAAGGTAGGGTGAATTTCTCTAGACCCATGTGCTTTGGATGGTGGAATTTGAAAACTCTCTGGGTTGATGGTTGCCTCAGAAGAAATAAAAAAGCTACTCTTTTTAAAAGGTAGAGCAGTTACAATGTGTTTTGTTTGTAACATATCATGTACTATCACTGAGTTGATCCTGAGTTCCATGGTGCATTTAATCTGTATTTTGTATAAACAAACTGCTAGTGATCACTACCTAAAGTTGTTTGGAAAGCAAGGTAATTGAAAATTACGAATTTGACTCTTTTGAAAATGCAATTTTGGCCAAAACAAATGTCTCCTTTAAAGAAGCAGAAAGTGGAATCTGTGCATGGCCTGTTGAAACTAATTATTTAGAGTCAAAGGATCTGGGAGCTGGAAGGGATCACACAGATCAGCCAATTCGACCCTTTATTTTACAGAAAAGGACACTGAGGCCCATTGAGTTTACCTAAAGTCACACGAACCAGTGACAAAACTGGAAAGTGTAGCACTCCAAAACAAGACTGATCTCTTTTTCTACTTCACTGGAAAGTCTCACTTAGAGAACATCAGGGTAGAATCATGATGACTTCATAAATGTTCTCTAAATTTTTGTACAATTTATAATTTATCCAAATCTTAAATCCAGTGCATTGATTCAGCTTACCTGTCAAGGACTAATCATTCCCACGACACCGTCCAGGTTACAGTTCTCACAAATAAACATTAACTGGAAAAGTATATTAATGTGATAATAACAAGCAACAATAAAATTAAGGCAATTCGTCCTTAATCACTTAAACACAAGCACTATATTTTGGTGTTAAATGTGAAATGGCAAAGAAATAAGAAATCCACATCAGTGCCAAAAATCGAAATGGGCATACAGAGGTCCTCAACTTTGTTTCAAGGAGAAGCAGTGGCTCACTTCCCTGATACATTGAGATCTCTCAGGGAAGGTTTGGAAGGCCCATGTTTCTAGAGGGCTGGAGGCAAGGGTAAGTGCCAATAATAAAGTCCCTCGGTAGAGCAGGGAAATGGGATGCCTGATATTAGACACAGCCTTCCCACAAGTCCTCTTGGCCATCCTTCACCTCCTTGGCGAGTTTGTTCAGTTGTCGCCTTCTCAGTGAGGTGTCCCTGACCACCCTGTTTAACCCCTCCCACAGTGCCCACCCCAGGATTACTGACCCCTTTGACCCTGTTCTATTTATTTTCCATAGCACTTAATCACTTGCTAACTTAATTCACTTTGCAGGCTGTAACTTACTCATTATTATGCTAGAATATAAGCTCATGGGAGTAGGAAGTGTTTTGTTGTTTTTGTTCGCTAATGTATTGCAAGTACTTAGAACAGTGCCTGATCTATAACATGGTCTCAATAAGTATTCGCAGAAGGAACTAACGCTTTCTCCTCAAATGGCATTCTTTGGGCTGTCAAAGGTGCCCACCTTTTTTCTTCTTCCCATTGGTGGTCACCGTCTTCTGCCTGGACATGCCCTGTCCATCAACACCCAGTCATGGTGAAGAGCCAGGCTTCATTATCACCTTGCCCTCCTGAAAAATAAACACTGTGGATTTGGGCTCTCTGATAAAGATAGCCTACTTTCTTAATATCAGTGTGATTTTTCAGCCCTCATAAATATTTCTACATGTTTAAATCCTACTCAGTTTGCCACCTTCTGCATTCTACATTAACCTAAAATGTGTATTGAACACCTACAATATGCACAGTTGGTGCCAGACATTCAATGGTGACGGGAAACGTATGTAGTATATTCTGGAATTTATTAGACTAGTGTCCCATAAAGCTTCTCTAACTCCCTGATACTCCTCTGGTCAATTCTTTTGTACTTCTCTGGGGCAGACAAGGTTACTTGCTTATCCATCAGTCATTCCCCTTCCTGTTTGCTGTCTCAATTTAGTTTGGGCAGGGCAACAATGTGCTAGGAGTTGACTCATGTTTGACCTCAGTCAATCATGGCAATCCCTTTCCCCTTTGGCAGTGACTGTTCTACAAGTGGTCACGTAACCCAGTCCTGGTCAGTGAATTGTAATGAGAATTCTAGTGGAAGGCTTGGGATAGATTTTCCTCCCTGTTAAAAGATAGGGGAAGTTCAGCAATCCCCACTCCAAATCCCA
This sequence comes from Stenella coeruleoalba, assembly GCF_951394435.1. Classification (NCBI taxonomy): domain Eukaryota; kingdom Metazoa; phylum Chordata; class Mammalia; order Artiodactyla; family Delphinidae; genus Stenella; species Stenella coeruleoalba. Next base: position 58,518,793 of record NC_137155.1, read on the forward strand.
AAGTCTTGATTCCTAATTTGGGTGGTGTCATGTGAGAATGTGATACCTGGTGCTGTGACAGCCATATCGTGACCATGAGGAAAACCATCACATGTGCACTAAGGATGGCAGAGAGGAAGGACTGAAGGTGTCTGGGCTCTTAATGAGATTGTTAAGCCAACAAATCCAGTCTGAGACCACTCTTAATCTCCTAACTTACTGACCGCATTCACATATCTCGTAATCATTGATATCTCTTAATCACTGATATCAAATCTGTAGTCTTTTCTATTTTTGATCAGTGTTAAAAATTATAGACTATTTTTGTCTAAAAATGTCTGTCAACCTTGGGATAATAATATTAAGAAAAGATTTTACTTTCTTGAGCTTCTCCTCTATCACTGAGTTTTTCTTACTTTTGTTAACTTTATTTTCTCAACCTTCTTTTATAAAATCTTGTTTCTATTAATTTATTTTCTGTACAATAATACCTATAAGCTGTCTCGCTTCTTACGAGATATTATCTTAAGCCCCTTCTTTGTACCTTAATAACAAGATAGGGTAAGGTGCTCAAGGTTAGGGGAAAAACTTTAATGTTTTCAACATTATCCCAGACCAGGCTCTCATGGCTGAGAGTTTGGAGAGGGAAACAGGAGGAAGGAGAGGAGAGCATGGTTGCAACATTTCCAGTCCTCTTTGAACACTGCTACTAGTGAATCTTCCTAAAACACTGCCTGCAGTAACATCTTTCTCCTGTTTAGAAAGTCCCAAGGACTCTGTAGGGCCTGCCAGATAAGGCTTCCGCCCTCTTCTTAGTGTTCAGCATCTTTCACAATCTAGACCCAATTGACTGTTCCAGCAGGAGCATCTCTGCTTGTCCTGAATCTCACTCTTTACCCAATTGGATCTGTCTATTTGCCTGTAACTTTCCTTACCCATTCATGCTTCTGGTCCTGTTTATATTGGTCCCTCACCTGGAAGGATGCCCATCCAAATTCTACCCATCCTCTAAACTGTGTTATTTACTAGTTAGCGACAGGCTCCATGTGGGTACCTGAAAATTGCATAGTGAGACTGGCCTTTTTAATCCAATTTTTAATTTAATTCAATTTGAATTAAAAAACTGATAATTGAAAATAAAAAACTTTTGCTCAGTGAAAGACCCTGTTAAGAGGTTGAAAAGACAAGACACTGAATGGGAGAAAAAATTGACAAATTATGTATCTTATAAAGGATTCATATGTAGAATATATAAGAACTCTCTGAACTCAACAGTGAGAAAATAAAAAATTATTTATAAAATAGGTAAACGTGTTGAATAGATATTTCACCAAAGATATAAGGTTGGCAAATAAGCACATGAAAGTTGTTCAACACCACTAGCCATTAGGGAAATACAAATTTAACTCCTAAAGATGTGTATCAATACACATCTATTAGAATGTCTAAAATAAGAATTATAATAACAAATGTTGGCATGGATGCTGGGAAATTGGATCTCTCAGACATTGCTGATAGAAATGTAAAATGATACAGGCACCCTGGGAATCTGGCAGTCTTATTAAACATATGTTTACCACACAATTCAGCAATAGCACTTAGGCATTTATCCTAGAGAAGTAAAAATTTTAGAGTTGATGCTGGAATGAGTTAAGACTTTTGGGGCTGTTGGGATGGCATGAAAGTATTTTGTATGTGAAAAGGACATGAATTTTAGGGGCCCAGTGGCAGAATGCTATGGACCGAACTGTGTCCCCCAAAATTCATATGTCGAAGCCCTAACCCCCAACGTAACCCCAATAGGAGGTTAAGTGAGGTCATAAAGGTGGGGCCCTAATCTGATAGGACTGTGACCTTATGAGAAGAGGAAGAGAGCGAGATCTCTGTCTGCTGTGCGAGGACACAGTGAGGAGGTGACCGTCTGCACCTCAAGGAGAGAGTTCTCACCAGACACTGACCCTGCTGGCACCTTGATCTTGCACTTCCAGTCACCAGAACTGTGTGAAAATAAATTTCAGTTGGTTAAACAACCCAGTCTGTGGTATTTTGTTATGGCAGCCTGAGCAGACTAAGACAGAGCTTTTCAGATTATCTGTTTCTTCTTGAGTGATCTTTGGGAGATTGTTTCTTTCAAAAAGTTTACCTGTTTCATCTAAGTTGACAAATATGTTGGCACAAGGTTGTTCATAATATTCTCTTATCTTTTAGTATCTACAACATCTGTAGTGGTATCCTCCCTCTCATCACCATAATTGGTAATTTACATCATCTCTTTTTTCTTCTCAATCTAGCTAAAGGTTAATCATTCTTATTGGTCTCAAATAACCAGCATTTAATTCTAATGATATTCTCTATATATTTTTTATTTTCTACTTAATTTTCTATCTTTTGTTTTCACTATTATCTATATTGTTTCCTTTCTTCTCCTTACTTTGAGTTTAATTTGTTTTTTCTCTAGTTACTTAAGGTGCAAGCTTAGGTCACAGATGAGAGATTTTTTCTAATGTAAGGATTTAATGCTATAAATTTCTCTCTAAACATTTGTGATATTGTGATTTGTAATTAGAAATATGTATTTGGTCTTTGTCTCCATTCCTGGAAAGAGCTTCTAAAACTTCTGGAATTTCTTAAGTGATAAGAGTGATGAAAGTGTCTTTTTTTATTTAGAACAAATCCTTTTCAATCACACCTGAGTTTGCATTAATGAGGTGATTATAGAGAGCCCCTAAAGGTGGGGGCTTTTGCCAAGGCAATAAACCCTGTGACTAGAGGGTTGAACTTTCAGCTCCATCTCCTGACCTCCAGGGAGGGGAGAGGGGTTGGGGACTGACTTAATCACTAATGGCCAGTGATTTAATCAATCATGTTTAGGTTGTGAAACCTTCATAAAAATCCATGAAGTATGAGGTTCAGAGAGCTTCCAGGTGGGTGAACTCATGGGGGTCCTGAGAGGTGACAGGTCTGGAGAGGGCATGGAAGCTCCACACCCCTTCCCCATACCTTGCCCTATGCATCTCTTCCATAGGGCTGTTTCTGAGTTATATCCTTTGTAATGAACCTGTAAGCTAGTAAGTAAACTCTTTTCTTGAGTTCTGTGAGATGCTCTAGCAAACTATCAAACCCTAGGTGGGAGTCATGGGAACCTCCAACTTATAACTGATATGTCAGAAGCACAGGTGACAACCTGGACTTGAAATCGGTGTCTAAAGTGGGGACAGTCTGTGGAACTGAGCCAATAACCTGTAGGATTTGACGCTATCTCCGGGTAGATGGTGGTAGAATTGAGTTAAATTATAGGACACCCAGCTGATGCTGAGAATTGCTTGGTGTGGGGAAAAAACTGCTACATATTTGTGACCAGAAGTGAAGTATATTAAGAGCAGAATGTTGTAAGAAAGTAGAGGAGAAACAGGAGTGATTTTCCTTTACAATACTACTTTAGCAACATAACACAAATTTTGATATATCTTGTTTCATTTGCATTGAGTTCAGAATACTGTCTAATTTCTCATGTGACTTCCTCTTTGACCCATGGGTTGATTAGAACTGTATTTTTTAGTTTCCATTTTGTAACATGCTTCTTCTCCTAAAGGACTTTTTTCAGTGTTTCTGCTAGTGTTGAACTGCTAGTGAAGTATATCCTTAGCTTTTGCATCTATCAAAAAATCTTTATTCTCCATTTTTGAAAGATATTTTTACTGGGTAAAGACTTCTAAGTTAACAGTATTTTTTCCCAAATACTTTAAAGAGTTTACTCCAGTCTTCTGGTTTGCATTTTTTTTTTTTTTTTTGAAGAGAAATCTACTGTAATTCTCATCTTTATGCCTCTGTTGTAAAATGTGTCTCCCTTTCCCTTCCCCAACCCAGCTCCTTTTAAGATTCTTTGTTACTGGTTTTCAGCAATTGATTATGATGTGCTATGTTGTAGATTTTATCAGTTTAAAAAGTTCATTGAACTTCCTGAACCTGTATATTTATAGTTTTCTTCATATTGGAACAAATTTCAGGCATTTTTTATTAAAATATTTTTCTGTCTCCCCTTCCCGTGATCCCCCTGTGACTCCAATTATACACATATTAGGCCAGTTGGTGTTAATGTATAGACCACTGATGCACTGTTCATTTTTTTCCTGTCTTTTTTTGTGTGTGTGTTTCATTTTTTGCAGTTTCTATGTCTTCAAGTGCACTAAGCTTTTTTTTTTGTTGTGTCGAATTCATTAATCCCATTCAGTGGATTTTTATATCAATTATTAATTTTTCATCTCTAGAAATTTGATTTGGGTTTTTTAAAATATTTTTAATTTTTCTCTTCATTGTGTTCATGTTTTCCTCTACCTTCTTAAACTTGACTACTAATTCTACCATTTGTGCCATTTTGTTTTGTTCCTATTGATTGGTTTTTCTCCACAATATGAGAAGTATTTCACTGTTATTTTTGTGTGTGTGTGTGCACAAATAAACAAGAGTGTATATAATGTATACATAGAAGTTAAAGAATACTAATAAAATAAACACATGTTTAAAGCTCCATTATTAAAATAATAATAAGCTTATTGTTCCAAAAAAAATATTACTACCACCTTATCAGTCCCTCCCTGATCACACCCCTCCCTCAGTCCACTCAGAGGTGACATTTGTGTTGAATTGTGTGCTTCACTAAGATGTATTTATTTATTTACATATTTATTTATATTCCTAAAACAATATATTATTTTTGATTATTTTAAGCCTTTCCCAAAACACCACAGTTCTTGACATATATTTTTCACTCAATATGATGTTTTTGAAATTGAAATGAATAAAAGTGTATATCTTTTATTCATTCATTTTCCATACTGAATGGTATCTCATAAATAAATATTCCCAAAATTATCTATTTTACTGTTTCTGCATGTGAAAGCTATTTCCAGTGTGATTTTTATTTGCTTACCAATAGTGCTGCTATAACCACATTTCCAGTTATCCCCCTTTCCAAGCACAGAGAAGGAGGAATTACACTTCCTGACCCCTTGTGGTTGGGTGAGTTCATGTGACTTGTACTGACTAATGAGTTATGAAAAGATGTGTGCCGCTTCCAGGCTGGAGCAATTAATTGCTGATGCAAATACCTCCCTGACTCTCTTCCCTCTGGAAAGGAGACCTACAACATTCAGGAAGTGACTGCCATATGACCTTTGGAACATGAGTGACTATGATGAATAGAGCCTCCCAACTGACCTAAAATGGCTAGTTAGTGTGAGTGAGACATAAAATTTTGTTAGTATAAGATTCTTGGGTGTTGGCAGCAACAATATAACCTAGTCTATCATGATGTAGGAAATATCTCATTGTGGTTTTAATTTGCATTTTCCTGCTTACTTAATGAGGCCAAACATCTTTTGATATTTTGCTGGACATTTTTTGTCCCTTCATAGAATGCTCATTGATGGCTTTTCCATTTTTCAATTGATTTCTTTGTCTTTTATTGATTTATAGGAATTCTTAAAACATTTTGGATTCTTATCTTTTGTCGGTTGTGTTTCAAATTTCTTTCTATAATTTATGGTTTTTCTTTTAATCCTATGGTTCTTTAAAAAAATAGCTTTTCATTTTAGAAAATTTCAGACATATACAAAAGTAGAGAAACTAGTATAATAAACCCTCATGGAGCCATAACCCAGGTTCAGCAGTTTTTGACTCATGGCCACTCTTATTTCATCAGTAATCCCTATTCATTTCCCTCACTGGTGGATTATTCTGAAGAAAATTCCAGTCCTCACATAATTTCATCTCTGTATGTCTGAAGAGAAGATCTCTTTGCTATTTGTAGACTCAGCTTTGTGTAAACTCTGTTCCCGTCTCCCACCTTGCACAGGCTGAAGGCTTTTTCCCCTTCCCCTCAAACCAAAGCTGTAGGCTTCTGAGGAGCATTTGTGTTTCAGCCCACCAGGTGGCTTTAGCCATCCTTTCAATTATATTGGGCTAAAAGCACTATAAATAATTAAGTTTAGTATATACTCATGTTGCTTAGATATTTACTGGTAGGTGTGTTTTATGCTCATATGTTTTTTACACTGTGTGTGTTTACCACTGTCCATTTTAACCTATAAGTTTCTAAAATGTATGAATTGTTCCTATTGGCCTTGTTTGAAATAATGCCCAGCCCAATGTGATTCAGAATTAAATATAGAATAAACTGTATTTGGTGAAAGTGGACATCCTGGTAGTTGTTAGGATATCGTGAGGAAAATGAACTCAAGTTACGGCTTGATTTTCATAGACAGTTCTAATGGGTATAAGAAGAAATTTATCTCACATGGAACAAAATGTTTCCGTGTTCTACTCATTTCAGTTTTCTTTTTTTCACACCTATTCTAGGTAGTCTATGCATTGTATGTTCAGCACTGTTGTTTTTTAAAGGTACTTAAAATATGTGGTCCTACTATGGATAAAGGCACTATACTGATATTACCACGCTACAAGAATCTGGAAGGAGCATTCTGTCATTTAATCCCTTCAACTGTATCATCTAATCAAGTTGCTTCTCAATTATTTGTGTACAGTGTACTTTGTCTTTCAGAGTTTAACAATTCCGTTTGCATACCTCTCTGAAATAATGTTTTTAATAGTTATTTTAAGCAACACTCCGTTAGTGATTTCTGTCCTATATTTTTTATAAATGCCTAAATACAATGATTTTCTGTTAATTAAAAAATAAATACAATGGTTTTATTGCTTTTATATTATCTTTCACTTAAAAAAGGAGAAAGAGCAGATTAAGTAGCTGACAGTATATCAAAGAGTAACTGAAAAGACCAACACAGGATCACTGCCTTTTCCTGCTTTTTCTCCTTTGGTTTCTACCAGTTCGCGTCCTTTGCAGGGCTGTCATTGCAGCGCTGTCTCTTTTCCTTGGGGCTTGCTTAATACGTTTGATCCAGAAATACCCCTCCCTTCCCTCTGACTGCTGCTTGCACAGGTGGCACGCCTATAGCTCTGCTTGCCCTTATTCCATGGTTATCTGGCAGGGATAAGAATTGTGCATCCCTTTGATCCTTATATTTGACCTTCTTGATTAACCCAGTGCTTCCAGACTTCCAGCTGAAGCCCATGGTCTAGAGTTGTGCTCAAGGAATCTCACAGAGTAGAGAGGCTTCCCTGAGCTCTTGCACCTGCTTCTAATGTGCTTTCTTGGCCACTTTATGTTTAGCAATTGATTGATGGTGATACTAACGAAACTTTTTCTTTGTTTTAATATCTGACACATTTTTTTCCAATCTTCATTACCAGAGCAACTCTAGGGAACAACGAATCTTCAAAGGCAAGATTTTAATATGCCTTCTGTGTTAGGGTTCTCCTGAGAAACAGGACCAATAGGATATAGATATAGAGGTAGAGAGAGAGAGAGGAGAGAGATTTATTATGAGGAATTGGATCATACAGCTATGGAGGCTGAGAAGCCCCACAAGCTGCCCTCTGCAAGTTGGAGATCCAGGAAAGCTGATGGTATCATTCAGTCGAGTCCAAAGGCCTGGGAACTAGGGAAGCCAATGGCGTAAATCCCAGTCCAACGGCAGGAGATGAGATGAGATGCTCTAGTTCAAGCAGTGAGGCAGGAAAAAAGGGGCAAATTCCTCCTTCCTCCACCTTTTGTTCTATTCAGTCCCGAGTCTACCAATTCAAACGCTAATCTCATTTGGAAACACCTCACAGACATAGCCAGAAACAATGTGTAAGCTAGGCATCCAGCGGTCCACTCAGATTGATGCATAAAATTAATCATCACACTTTCCTTCATGCCAGTGTTTCTTTTATCTGCATCCTTAATAAAACATTTGTTCTATTTGATCCCAGAGGTTTGCCCTTCCTTTAAATTAATTTGGATGCTGTGAATGTTAGTCGCCCTGCTCCCCACATAGTTCATATTTTCACCAGTTGTTCATCGGATGGCTCATTTAAGTAATTTGTACCTATCCCCACTTTATACTGGCTTTTGAATGTTTAGTGAATATTTCTAAGAAAGACCAATCATTACGTGACAAATGTATGTCTTCTAGTATTTTTGTTCCCAAGCTCCGTGGACTCCTTCTGACTTTCTGTAATAATCTAACCTCAGGCAAAAACAACTTACAGTGCTCTGTAACTCAGCCGATCCATTTCTCTAATGGATACAAACCCACATTTCTCTTGTGGAAAATGACTGTCTACCATGTATGTCAATCAAGCTGAAAGGTGCTGAAAGTAATGAACTGCCAGTTTGGTTCCCAGTCCTGACTCTTGGTTGCAAAGCCCTGTTGCTACTTACATATGCACTGCTCTTTAATAACGGGCTCTGACAGCACCTTATAAGCGTCCCACTCCATTCTTTCTGCCACACTCCCAGAAACCAAAAAGCCCTTAGGAACACCCAGGGGATCTCACAGGTCTGTAAGAAGAACAACCTGTTAATTGGGCTTGGTTATTCTGTGGGGATAGCATCCAACATAATATGTGCGTAATGGGATAACGTACAGCATGAGCCAGTTCAGAGCCCTGAGGATGAGCTTGCCAGGAGAAAGAGCATCTCGCCCCAAATAAGCGAGTAGGGTGGGACCCCAGAGGGAAGGAATTTACCCAGACTCCTCTTCAATTCAATCCTGAGGTTTTTATCAAGAGTCTTCTGTATACAGAGTGTAAGGTCAGAGACTTTTAATATTTCATTCACATGCGGGCAGGGAAGACAAGCTCTAAAATCTTGAGATACTATTTAATCAAATTCCACAAACTAAATACCTGCCAAGAGACAAATCATTCAGAGCATAAACTTGTTGCAGCCAAATCCAGGCATGTGACGTAATTAAGAAAACTACCCGTGTGTCTCCGAATAATGCATGTTCGTTGTTCAGTATAAACACATGCCAAAAAGGAATAGGCCTCATCTCAAGCCAATACCAAGTTAAAATACTCATGTTGCTGTTTAAAAGTAGCCATTCCTTGATTTGGAAAATAAAAATATGGTTCCTTCTCTCATATGGCCTTTGTCTATAGGGTATGTAGTGTGACAAATAGACAGGAAAACAAATAGGTTCTGCAAACAGTGCAGAATAACAAACCTAGGTAAAACCTTTTCCAGTTACAGTTAAGAGGTTTTTGGTTGTTCTTAAGGTACAGATGTAATGGAGTGATAATCCTTTGACATAGAATTTAAGTGGTACCAAGGAAAGGATACCTAGTCCAAAATGTTTTCTCCATATCCATATCACAGTGCCTGAAATTCACTATACACTCTTGGGAGCTGAAGTACCTCCGAAATTTTAGTCTCTAGTAGTTTTCATGCTGAAAACTCAGCCTCTTTGCACTGGTGCCAAATCGAATCGCAGAGACGGAGTTTTGGGTGACGTAGAAAAGAATAGCTTTATTGTTTTGCCAGGCAAAGGGGGACACAGCAGGCTCGTGCCCCTCAAAACTGTGTGTCCCAACCCAGGAAGATTTGGTGTAGAGTTTTATAACAATAGTTCAAGGGTGGAGTTGCTAATAAGGATCAGGGTGTGTGCAGGGCCTGCAGTCCCTTAATCTGGCCTCAGGTGGTCTCCCGGTGAGATTCTCTGGTTCTCCAGGCTATCAAACCGTAGCCTTCTCTCTGGAATGAGAACTGCTTCATCAAGTAGTTTATCCTCCATTTGTTGGGGGTGTTAGTTCTGTAGAAGAGGTCAAAGATAGTGTTATGTGTATCCCTTGAGGTGGAACCAGGGCCTGCCCCAAGGCTGCACTATTGTTTCTTGACTGCTCCTCCCTTGTCTCTGCATCCCTTCCTTCCCTGATTAGCAACTGTTCGAATCTGCCTTTTGGAACTCAGGGAAGGTTATGGAGGCTAGAGTCTATTCCCTACAAACAAGAAACAGGGGACATGGAAAGTCTTTGTGCCCAGGAGCCCCACAGGGTCCTGCTTGGTTTCAGTTTCAATGAAAAAGGTTAATTCATGAGCACATTAATCAACATTATCATCTTGAGTAAGATTTTCCATGGCTTACATGTCTCCTTTTAGAGTCCTAAGAGTTTGAGATTGGGGGAGGACACATCTAAAGCCTGAGGTTTTCCTTGGGGAGGATTGAAAAATAAAACTAGTAATTTGCAGCCTATTATGTTCCAGGCATTGTGCGTTGTGCCTGAGGCCATCATGATCAGTTCATTGAGCAATCCAGGGACACTCATACTTTTATCAACCAGGCCTCTTGTAGTGGCAGGGAACACAGTCAAACTTAAAAGGCTCTTCTCTCTCTCTCTCTCTCTCTCTCTCTTTTTTTTGTTTAAATTAGGTAACTAAAAAGTCTAGAGGTTATTTCTTTCAGGTACAGCTGGATGTGGGTGCTTGAACTGTGCTTTCAGAATCTCTTAGCCTTTTTTTCCTTTGGAGTTATCCTTATGAGATCTCCCAGTTTACATGGCCTCTGTTTTGGTTTGTCATCTCAAGAGGAGAAACATACTCTCTCTCCCAGCATCTTATCAATCCCAAATGGAACTTATAAGGGACTTGGATTGGCCTTGCTCAGCCCTGTTGTTCACCTGGGTAGTGGGGCTCCCTAGACCATCACAAGAACCCAGGAAGGCACTGGAATACCTGGGTAGAGTCAGTACAGAGTAAAGCATAAAGTGGGTAATGAGAGACATGAGAACAGGAGGCTGTGTTAGTTTCCTAGTGCTGCTGTAACAAATTACCATAAATCTAGTGGCTTCCAGGAACACAAATATATTATTTCATAGTTCTGTGGATCATAAGTCTGAAATGGGTCTCACCAGGCTATAATCAAGGTGTCTGCAGGGATGCATTCTTTCTTAAGACTCCTGGGAAGAGTCTCCTTCCTTGCTCATGCAGGTGTTGGCAGAATTCACAAGTTGTGTTCGTAGGACTGAGGTCCTCATTGCCTTGCTGGCTCTTGGACATGGTCACTCTCAGCTTTTGGAGGCTGCCTGGATTTGCTCTCTCACGGCCTCTTTCGTCTTCAAAGTCATCAGCAGTGGGTCAGGTCCCTGTCTTGTTCTGAATCTTTGCTGCCTCTTCTTCCATTGGATTTCTCTGACCACAGCTGGCAAAGAGTCTTTGTTTTTAAGTACAGCAGTCCCCCCTTATCTGCAGTTCTGCTTTTCATGGCTCTGTTACCCGAGGTCATGCACAATGAAAAATATTAAATTGAAAATTCCAGAAATAAACAATTCATAAGTTTTAAACTGCACACCATTCTAAGTAACATGATGTAATCTCGAGCTGTCCAGTTCTGTCCTGCCCAGGACCTGAATCATCCCTATGTCCAGTGTATCCTGAAAGTCACTTAGTAGCTGTCTAGGTTATCTGATCCACTGTCGCGGTTATCAGATTGACTGTCGCAGTATCTCAGTGCTTGTGTTCAAGTCACTTTTATTTTGCTTAGTAATTGCCCCAAACGTCAAGAGTAGTGATGCTGGCAATTCGGATATGCCAAAGAGAAGCTGTAAAGTGCTTCCTTTACAGGTGAAATCTCTCAACTTAATAAGGAAAGAAAAAATTATATGCTGAGGTTGCTAAGATCTACGGTAAGAACGAATCTTCTATCCATGAAATTGTGAAGAAGGAAAAAGAAATTTGTGCTAATTTTGCTGTTGGACCTCAAACTGCAGTCATGATAAGTGCCTAGTTAAGGTGGAAAAGGCATTAAATTTGTACGAGATATTTTGAGAGAGACACACCACATTTTCATAACTTTTATTAGAATATATTGTTATAATTGTTCTATTTTGTTAATAGTTATTGCTGTTACTCTCTTACTGTGCCTAATATGTAAATTAAACTTTATCACAGGTATGTATCTCTAGGACAAAACATAGTATTTATAGGGTTCAGTACTATCTGCAGTTTCAGGCATCCACTGCGAGTCTTAGAACATATCCCCCGTAGAGAAGCGGCGGGGGACCACTGTCCTCATTTGACTAAACTGGACCCACTCAGAATCTAGGGTAATTTTAAGATTATCTCATGATCCATAACCTTAATCACATCTACAAAGTCCCTTTGGCCACGTAAGGTAACTTATTCATAGGTCCTAGGGATTAGGGTGAGGACATCTTTGAGAGGCCATTATTTGGCCTGCCAGAGAGGGGTAGGGAAATGCCAAAAAAAACTATCGAATGCATCATTTTAAAGGAATGAAGTAATTGTAACTGAAGCTTTCAAGCATGCCTTCACATATAGTTCCTACAAATGGAACTTAAGAGCTGATTTGGAGGGAAGCCCCCAATTCCTATATCCTTGACTGTAAAGAACAGTCAGTCCTGTGTGAAAAGGTTGTCCTCAATTGAGCACTCAGTGTGCACAGGGGAAAACTCATGGAATAGAGAAGGAGGAAGAAGACAGCCATCCAGTCAGGAAGATCGACCAAATCAGATGTAGGGTCTAATGGATCATGTTAACATATTGGGATAACGTTACCTCCTAAATGGAATCCAAGAAGTAACTAGGTTTATTATGTAGGGAATTCACGCAATGATCCAGTCCCTTAATGAAACGTCTTACTGTAGGTCATTAAAAGTCAGCATTGGGCTTCCCTGGTGGCGCAGTGGTTGAGAGTCCGCCTGCCGATGCAGGGGACGCGGGTTCGTGCCCCGGTCCGGGAGGATCCCACATGCTGCAGGGCGGCTGGGCCCGTTAGCCGTGGCTGCTGAGCCTGCGCGTCCGGAGCCTGTGCTCCGCAACGGGAGAGGCCACAACAGTGAGAGGCCTGCGTACCGCAAAAAAAAAAGAAGTCAGCATTATCTTCTCTCCAGGATCTAGTCCCACTGCGGTCGTGGTAGCATAGGTGCTGTAGGCATCCTAGCTGATTTCTGTTATTTGACTGGTTGTATCTAGTCGATCAACTTTCTGACCCAAGAATCCTCTGACTTTCAGACTTAGGCTCACCTTTGCTTATGATGAGATCAGTGTCTAAAGTTTACATTAGTATACTATAACAACAGTCTATGAATCTGTCTATTTATCTATTGTCATGTAACCATCCACTCATCATTTGTCAAAAAATTTTTTCTTAAAAATAACCTTTTGGATTCAGGAAAATCCTCAAAATCAATTTTCTTTCTCTTGCAGTTGGAAAATGAATTCTGAATTATTCATGTTAATATCCTCTAGATAAATTGAATTTTTAGAGTATTTAAGAGTATTTAAGAAAAGCTTAGTAAAGTCAATCTTTTACATTAATGGATTTCATTTTTAAAATATTAATTTCACATTAACCATTGCTTTTTGACTTATGCAGCCTTCTAATCAACAATTTTGAGAATCATTCATCTTAATAAGAAAAATAGGAAATTATTAAAATTTTAACGTTATAAAACACTTCTTTTTTCAACTTTTGTTTCTGGCCATATGCCTTACTCGATATCTGGAAGAGACTCTGTTATGTATCACTTTAAAATGCTGGATAAGATAGTTTTTTAAAAAACATCCTTTTAAATGCATGTCTGAGCTTACAGAAAAATAAGGGAAATCGTCTCAGGCCAGCAAAATAAGACAGCAGGAATCCAGAGCGCTGCAGCTGGCGTTGCCCTGAAGGCACCTGCCAGATGCTCCTGGCTTTGAGCTTGGGCCTGACCTTCAGTAGCCACGTAGTAATTTATCCTCCAGACCGGAGTGCTTGGGAAGTGAAAGGTGGTGTTGTTTGGAGTACACTGGGAATTCCACTCCTGCTCAAGATCTGGAGAGCTGCTAGAGAGTGTCCCTCCCATCCTAACAACAGGAAAATGCTTAACGGTGTACAAAATCAGTCACAGTTTTCCTGAACTCATCAGAGGGCTGAGGTCACTGGCAACCAGGAAACTGAATTTCAAATAGTAAAAAGTCCCCCTCAAGGAGAGTCAGGACACATGGATTGTTTTACCTTTGACAGTGCATGGGAGGAAGAGGCGGCTGCCATAGGGTGGGGGAAGAAAAAATTAAAAAAAAAAAAAAAAAGAATTCCTAAAGGCTGAATAGGCGCTAGTATATCAATTAGAATAACTGGGTACCCCAGACACATGGGGATTTGTACCCACTCCCAAGCTCCTCCCCTTGGTCTCCACTGGGCGCTTCTGAGAAAGATTTCGGGTAGGTCAGAGGCTGGAGAGAGCCCCTTTTGATTGGCACAGGATACAGGGAGGAGGTCACTGTGGCTGTGCCCTGATGCTCCTCTCATGGTGCATAACTAAGCCTTGTCATATAGTAGGAGCTCAGTTATTATTTGTTGGATGAACATTTGACATTAATTCCATAACTTGGGGTAAAAAAGTGGTTACATCATTTCGTTTTTAATAATCAAATAATCTGGCCGGGATCCCATCTACCAGAGCTAACAAGAATTTCTACCCTCTCGGTTATTGTTAAGTGGTCTCTTGACCCCTTAGGGTTGCAGAGGATCCAGGAGTGTCTTGTGCTGTCAGGGAATAGGAAACCATTCTCTAATCTGTGCTGACACACTTATACCCCTCATGGTCCCTTTGAATGCAACGCTTCCAGTTTCTTTTTACCAAGCCTGGGCACGAGGCTTATTTGCGTTAGGTCACACCGCCATCTGGGAGGACCCTTAAAAGGTTCTGTCCCCTCACAGAGCACTGGGTGATGGTGGGCATGGGCTGCCATCCTTGAGAACTGCCACCCCCACTCCACGTCGTGGGGAAGTTTGCTCGCTTCACTCCCTGGAAAGATCACTTGTGCCTTTCCACGACCCAGCCTCAGCCTCTCGGTCAGCCTTGATGGAGAAAGGACTGCTGAAGGTTCTGCTCAGAAACCTCAGGCTTGAATTTTACCATATAAGAGTTGTTTGACCACCTTCAGACACTAGGGGACCCAGGAACCCAGGCTCAACACGAAGACTTCTTGTGGTAGGAAGGGAAAATTCTCACACTTATCCTAAGTCTCCTTCAGCAACAAGAATAAGGCAGACATCAATATGTCAATAGTTTATATATATCCTTTGTCAAACAGCATTATTGTGATATATGTAAATAAATACTCTCCTTTTCTAAGTAGAGGGACCAGGTATAATTACTATGCATTCACTTCTCAAATGACAAAATATAAAATACTTAATAACTATTCTGTATCATATGAACGAAAAGCAGAGTTGAGAACTAGACATTTGTTGGGACTGTTTAGTGTTCATTATGTTTATTTTTTTTATGCTAGACCTTCAGTGAGTTAGTGCACATGAGGATGTATTTATTATTTCCAGCAAATTAGCTTAGGTATTAAAAACCTCATCTAATCACTACCTTATTTTGAAAATATTAGAATAATTTACATTGCTAAGCGTTTGATTGATCTGTTGTCTTATATTTTCGAGTTACTATGTTCCCCTAGAGGTGGTAGAAACACCACTGAGAATTAAGATGTCTCTTCATTAATGATATAGATTATTTGATTTCCAGATATTCACATATTATGGTTACGTGTTCCATTCTTAATATTCCAAAGTCAGTTCTTCCTCTAATAGTTTTTTTTTTTTACTTAGAAAGGAAAATATCATTTCACACCAAGCATTTTAATACCTGAATCAAATTTTAAATATTTAAAACGTGACAGAGGGCTAATATCATTGTTATACAAAGAAGTCATGTAAGTTGATATGAAGAAAGGCTTAAATCTATAGTATATCAAGTTAAGGCAAATAATGAGCCAAGAAAAATGAATTTGCTACAAATTGGACCAAATATTATTACAATTATTATATAAAGAGTTATTACATACTAATAAGAGGAACACTGGCATAGCAATGAAGGAGCACTATAGTGCAATGATAAAGAGCCCAGACTCTGGAGTTAGAGCTAAGTTCAGATCCAAGTCCTATCACTTGCTGAGGGACCTTGAGCAAGATCCTTAACTTTCACACACCTCTTAGTGTTCTAATGTGTAACACAGAGTTACTAAAAGTGACTGCTTACCATGTAATTGAGAAGAGGTAAGTAAGATCATACGTGTACAACTCTTAGTACAATTACTGGAACCCAGTACCTATTGTGATTTTGGCAAAAGGCATGAATAGGCAGTTTGCAAAAGAAGAAATACAAGTGACTAATAGACATAAGCAAAAATTTTGATCTCACTAGTAATCAGAGATAAAACAGCAATGAGATACCATTTTTTTCCCTAGCAAATTTGAAATGTTCAAATGAAAATATGTTCTCATTCTTACTTTTGATATGTATGTGGTGAGTCCTGGAATGAATATAAATTGAGACAATTTTTCCAGCAGGCAATTTGCCAGTTTTTATTAAGGGCTTTAAACATTTCCTTCATCTTTGATGACACTCAACCATTGCTCTACTCCAACGGACTCAACTCACATTGTAGTTTGAAATTGCACCGTTTATATAGAACACACCGTGTCTGGTGCCCTCGAGAGTCACACATCTGGGGGCCCTGCCAGTGACGTGCACAACTTACAGCAACCAAGCCTAAGAAAGTAAACAGAAAGGCACCTACAGATTTATGTGCAAGAATTTTTATCCCAGCATAATTCACAAATAGCAGAAGCCATGGAATAATTTAAATTTTAATTAAGACTATGTAATGACATGGAGAATATTCATATAAATTTATTCCAAAACAAAGGTAGCTTTCTTACTGATTCCAATATAAAAGTAAAATATAATCGTTTTAAATGACACAATATAGAAAATTAAAGTAGTCATAATAATTTCAACACACAAAGAGATAGCCACTTTTGATATATGTCCTAACAAAGTATTTTACACGTGTATATTCATATTCCTACATAAACTGCAAAGAGCAGACTGCTAAACTGCTAATCCCCACAGGGAGAAAAATACAACAAAAGTATTAACATAGTTATTCATGCTGATGGGATTATGGACAATTTGTCTTTTCTTTTGCTGATCTCTTTTTTACTTCTAACATGTCTACAGTTAGCATGATTACTTTTTAAGAAAAACATTTTAAATAACAAATGCTGTAAATGACTTGATGTTCAGCTAACTTATAACTATTTCTTTCAGTGATTTGAATGCAGAATATAAAAAATAGACATATTTCTTTTGCAAAATGTGAAATAACATTCATTAATCACTTTGCTGTCTTCCTCTTAATGAAGACATGCAAATGCGTATGCAAACAAGCTGAACTTCTGTTCTGAGGCTGTGACAGGATGCTCTGCAAAAGAGAAGGTAATGATAGAGCTTGAAAAATAGGAGGGCAGAGGAAGGTTAGCAGTGATGGAAGATTTCGATTCTGAATGCCTTAAAAGAATTGTATGAGCTTATAGTGTTCTGTCTAACAATAATAAAATAAGATCACAAACAGCATTAAGAGAAGAAAGCTAGTCATTGTGGTATGACACACAGAGTGTAACCGAATGGGGAGACGAAGACTCGTATCAAAATGAAAGTGTATAAAGTTGCAACTTTGTTCAGACTTCTCCCTAAGTCTTGCCAGATCATCATTTTCAACTGCTTGACAAGTTCAGTCAATATTACTCACTTATAACCCTAGGATATTTTTACCCAGTATTACACATTTGGATCAAAATTGAAAAAGTCAGTTCAACATTTAAACATTTTATCTACACAATTCCATACATTTACATGTCTAGAAATATAAATTGAGTGAACTCGGTGTCCCCCAAGATCATTAGGGTTCAATAGAAAAGACTTCAATGTCACAAGAGGGTATGAAACATTAAGATTCTAGATATAACTGTCCCAAAAAGAATTGGAGCTAGGCTTATAGAAGGTTAAATTCTTTGGACAGGGCAGAAGAGAATATCAGACAGCATCCTATTGTGTTAATTCTACTCCTGCCTTTTTGTGTGGAAAATCGGGACAGGCTGCCGCCTTTAAATGGCTTGGGAAACCAGAACAAAGATAAACACTCAGCTGGATTTTACAAACATTTTTGAAATTCTATTATAGGAAAGGTTCTTGGGTTGGGGAAGGGAGATGCAAAAATGGCAAAACATCATTGCTGCCCTCCAGAATCTTCCCATCGCGTGAGAGCACCAGATAGAAAGAAAACTGCAAATCATAGTGGAATTTCTTTAAGGGCTGAACTGGTGGTATAAACACAGGAAGTGGAGATTAAAGGGCAGTCCCCTGGAAAGGGGCTGTGATCATTATTACAATGATGGTAGACCTCTTCACTCAGAGCAGGGTTCATGGAATAGCATCACCCAGGAGCTTGTGAGAGATGCAGACACTCAGCCCCTCCTCCCCGCCCAGACCTCCTGAATCAGAATCTCTGAGGGTGGGACCCAGTTTTAACAGCTCTGCAGGTAATATTCATAGGTTTTAAAGTTGGAGAAGCCACATTGCTCTGAAGTATAGACACCTGTGATGTAAGAGGATATGGTTCTTCCGGTTGTGCATTTAATAGCCCACAATTTAAAAATCAGTGATGATATAATCCCATTTTAGAAAAATATATGAAAATATGGAGAAATACAAAATATGAAAAAATTGCCCTTATGAATTAGTAGTCAGGGTTCTCCAGATAGAATCAGTAGAATATATATGGCCAAGCCAATTCCTTTATATATGGAGGCCGGTAAGTTCCGGATCTGCAGTGAGCAAACTGGAGACCTAGGAGAACTGATGGTTTATTTCTAGTCCAAAGGTCAACAGGCTTAAGACCCAGAAAGAGCTGATGTTTCAAGTCAAGAAACAAAGGCAAGAAAAGAACTGGTGTTGCAGTCTGAAGGCTTTGGGGAAGAATTCTCTCTTACTCGGGGAGGATCAGCCTTTTTGTTTTATTCAGGCCTTCTGCTGATTAGATGGGGCCCATCCACATTAGGGAGGACGATCTGCTTTACTCAGTCTACTGATTTAAATGTTAATTTCACCCAAAACCAGCCTCATGGAAACACCCAGAATAATGTTTGACCAAATATCTGGGCACCCCATGGCTCAGTCAGGTTGACACATGAAATTAACCATCGTACCTGAATTAACTGCTGTAAACATTTTGGTTTACCTTGTCACCTTTTCAGTTTCAACCCTGAGGAATGGGAGTGTATGTGGGTGAGGATAAATTCTTTGAGTATAAAGAGTTAGCTAAAATACCTTTTGCCTGCCTGCTGCTGCCACATAGGAAGTGGAAGTCAAGTTCATTCACCTATGTTACTACCTCTTTATGTCCAACCTGAGGGTTTCATTTTCATATATTCATGACGCATAAGAAGTTGAGGGGTTTTCTTCTCCAAAGCGATTTTTCTAGCTGTGGCGTGAAGTACTTCTCTGGCATAAACATCACTCTCCAACCCCATCTGAGCTGAAAATCCCATCTCTAATCTTTCTGATTGAGATTTGCTGGGAAACATCTGCCTCCCTGACGGCTGGTGGCTTTTGTGGGATTGGCCCTAAGGTCATAGCATATTGATGCTTATTCATCGAGAAGTATATTTTAAAAATCATAATGTGGACTAAAATTCAAAGAAGAATTGCCCCCATGTTGATTGAGAAAATTTTATCCGAATGTTAGATTATATTCTGTTTTCTTTCATCACAGTGGCGGGGGTCGTGTGGTCTTATAAAAGGTCTTGAGAAAAACTTGATTCTCTCTTTTTCCTTTATGACCAGAGACAGCCCTAAAAAAATCATTAAAGCAACATAGCCCTCCCCATTCCCAACTGACTCCTTTGACAGTACGTTCTCTTTTCTAAATCCCGTCTTTCCCATAAATGGCTCTAAATCTTAGCAGTACATTGGAATCACCAAGGAGTTACAAAAAATACCGATGTTTGGTTCCCACCCACAGAGATTTTCGATTTGATTTTCCTGGGGTGCAAGCTGGGCATTGGGATTTCTGAAAGGCTTTTAGGTGACTCTGATGTGCGGCCAGAGTTGCAAACCATTGCCCCAGGACCCTTGTTATTCAAGGTGTATTGATGCACCATCTGCATCACCTGGGGCTTGTTAGAAATGCAGAATTGGAGTCTGCCCCATACATGCGGAATCTGAATCTGCATTTTAACAAGACTCCTAGGTAATCTGTAGACACCTTAAATGTTGCATAGCCCTGTCCTGTGTATTGGTGTTAAAATCAATTAAAATTGGTATAAAATCCCTGGGTATTAAAATCAGTTTAGGGGATAGGGAAACTGACTCAAGTGAAAATAGCTATGGTTTAATGTCTTAGGTCCCCCAAAGGTGATTGAATTCTAGTAGGTGTTCACAGCACTCTTTGATTAAGTCAGAAGTGCAAATTCTCACCTGAAGCTAACACAACATTGTAAATTAACTGTACTTCAATTAAAATTTTTTTCCAAAAAAAAGTGGAAGTTCTACTTATGGGACTTCCAGCAACTGGAAGCTGGATAGGATGGAGTTTTTTTGTTTTTTTTAAAATTTATTTATTTATTTTTGCGTTGGGTCTTCATTGCTGTGCGCAGGCTTTCTCTGGTTGCTGTGAGCAGGGCTACTTTTCTTTGCGGTGCGCGGGCTTCTCATTGCGGTGGCTTCTCTTGTTGTGGAGCACGGGCTCTAGGTGCGTGGGCTTCAGTAGTTGTGGCAAACAGGCTCAGTAGTTGTGGCTCGCGGGCTCTAGAGTGCAGGCTCAGTAGCTGTGGCGCACAGGCTTAGTTGCTCCGTGGCATGTGGGATCTTCCCGGACCAGGGCTTGAACCCATGTCCCCTGCATTGGCAGGCGGATTCTTAACCACTGCACCACCAGGGAAGCCCTAGGATGGAGTTTTTGATTAGGAGCATTCGTGGTTCCCTGAAATCCCCTCACTTGGGCAAATGCCTTAGTATCCCCGACACTATGCCCGTCCCTGCCCAGGCCCTTGGAGTCAGATCCCAAGCTCATCCTGTGAACTGTCCAGAGCCCGGCCTGTGCAAAGGTGTGTGTTTCAGGCAAGGAAAATGATAGTATCCTTCTGGGTTCAAATAGAGAAACACCAGTGCTTAAAGCAAAGAAAATGTAAAGACTTCATTTCTCACCTGAGCAAAGGCTCAAACAGAAAAGTGTTTACCAAAAAAGCAGAAAGAAACTTCAAACAGAAACTAAAAAGTCAATTTTCTTTTCATGTGTTCTGAAAAGAATCAGCCAAAGTGGGGTTCAAATTGATGCCTGTAACCGTGATAAATTATGTACCCTCTCTCACTTTTGGTTTTCTTAACCAAATAAAGTGAGGATGCTAATACGTACCACTAGGTTTGTAGTTCATTTTAAGATGTAAGTTTTTTGGCCTCAGTTTCCCCAAATGGAAAATGGAGCTCACGACTTCAGACTTCAGGATTGTTGTGAATATAGGTTAACATGTACAGCATGGTCCTGGTGCACAATAAATGCTTATTATGTGGAAGGTGATTTTTCTGTATCACTAGTGGCAGGGAACGTCCTGAGTGGTGATAAAAGTAGCAGCAATAGTAGTCGTCAGCAAATATGAGTTTTCTCCCCTTTTTTCTTATGGGGGCCAGATTTAACAGAGTTTATGTAATCTGCCTACCTTCTTACCCTGAACCCTACTTTCAAATTCTACCAGGATTCTTATCCAAAGAGGCTGGTGGGAAAATGTCTCAGTGTGAGGCATTGCCATCTTGTGTAGGGGTGTGTGTGTGTGTGTGTGTGTGTGTGTGTGTGTGTGTGTGTGTGTGTGTGTGTGTGTGTGTGTGTGTGTGTGTGTGAGAGAGGGAGAGAGAGGACTTGAGTAAAACTTTTAATATTATACATGCCACTCCCTGGAGATTCTGAAACACTCTCCACCTAGCAAAGTCACCCTCTCTCCAGCTGGACATAAATATTATTGAGTACTAAAATAACGTTGCATACACTAATATCATTGCCTTTTACCTAAGAATAAGAGAAGTTAAGCTCCTTGTCCAAGGTTACCACATGATATGTAGCAGAATCAGGGTTTGAACTCTGATTTATCTCCAGAGCCCAGGCCTCTCTCACCTGTCTTAATGTAATCTCACACAAGTGATGGAACATAGGAGTGGTAGGTAGAGATGAAAATTACTTTTGCCTCAGACCATTATTCTTCCAGACTACTCTGGAGAGATAGGTGTAAGCACACTGTGCTTTGCTCTGAGGAATAGACACCCAGAACTCCTAACTGGGCTTCTATGTGGTAGACGCTGCATTACATCTGTTGTTTCATTTGGGCTTCACAAACTCTGAAGTAAGTACTGTTCACCCCATTTTAAAGATCAGGAGACTGAGATGCAGTAACTTGCTGAAGGTCTCACAGCTAATAAATGACAAACTAAGATTGAAATCTGGGTCTGTCTGACTGCATAGATACACATTCAACTTTTCCAGAATCATTTCATACCTTGTTTTACAAACAAATCTGGAATATTTGCAAAAGGCTAAAATATGTTTTCTTATATCAGAAAGTTGGCCCAGATATTGTGTCTGTTAGCTTTCTTCCAATGCCCACTTACCCTCCCTCCTTAAAAAAAAAAAAAAAAAAAAAAAAATTTGTTTCTGTTTTGTTGTTGAATCTGTAGCTGCCACAGGGAATGAAATGAGAATATTGATTCAGAACTTTTCTGGGAGGTGAGGGCACAGAACATTTAGAGTACAGTATCCTGCTTCGTTCTCTGAGCTGACAAGCTAAAACTGAATTGAGGAAATGCCAATTATCTAGAAACAGACTTTAAGGCTTAATTTTGGATGTTTTGTTAAAAAAAAATGCTGAAAATAAAGTTGCCACCAGCATAGGTAATACCTATAATTCCCAATTAGAGATAATTTTTGTAGCTTAAAACCTTGTCCCAGCTAAAATGTAAATGTTCCAGGGAGGAGGAGAGGCATCATACTGTAGGATGCCCCAGGGCAAGAATGTTGCTTTCCTCTTATCTTTCTTCCCAGCATACTTTCTTCCTAGCAGTACTCCCTGACACATGGTGAGTGCTCAGTAAACATCACTGAGTGAAGTGGTGAATGCATAAATGAGTGAAAAGTTAGAGAACAAATCCCTCTGATACTTTTATGAAAGCAAACTTCGATAATGAAAGCATAAAGCCAGAGGTACCCCAGAAGACATGAAAAACAAACTCACTGTACACATTTGCCCAGAGTAGGCTTAGAGCTCTCTTCAGTTTAGTTTATCCTAGATTTCTCTTTGGACATAGAGTGTAGAAAAGATTTTTGTTATCTAAAATGTCAGGGAACAAAGCCAGAGGTGAACTGTGGAAGAATGCATATTCAATGAGTTTTTGAACTCTATCACTGAATTTCTGAACTCTGATTTTTTTTTCCTTTAGAAAGAAAGAAAAGCCTTCATTTCTCTTTTTCTCTCTCAATACCTCTGTCTCTCTCTTCCTCCCCACTTCTCTCTCAAGTCAAAGAGGTTGTAGCTGACAGCCATGCCATAAGTGTGTGCCTGATCTCCCAAGTTAAGTGGCAAACAGGGAAACTCGGTGTTACCCCGACCCCTCCGCATCTCAGATTCAGGAACACTTGTGCTTGCGGCATGTCGCCACTAGGGGTCCCCAGCGGCAGGCGGTGTGAACTGGGACTTGGGTAGCCGAGGCGGCCTCCTTTGTCTGCACCCCAGGTGTGGACTCCTTTTGTTCAGAGGCTGGGCTGCTACCTGCGGCGTCTGAGCTGTCTGCTCCAGTCACCCAGCCCTGGGCTGCCTGCGCACCTCTTCGGAGGACGTGCACTGTTTCTCAGCTTCTGCCTTTAGTTACACCTGACGTTACCCCGGAAGAGCCAGTGTTTTCTCTTTAACAGGACTAGGTATCTTTGCATTAGAAACACGGCTTAAACTGCAAAGGGAAATATTTCTCACTACAACAGAGTATATCTATGTTGAGAAATTAATGGCAAAAGGACCCCTTTTCTATAGTAGAGTATTTGCCATAAAATATTTAAAACTAGTTGACAAATAGACCCACTCTTCTCCCGAAAGATGGCCCCTGGATTAATCTTGAAAGTCAGGAATGTTTCATTCTATGCTTAGCATGGAGAAGAGGAATGACCTTCACAAACACCCCCAAGTGCCTGAAATGTGGGAGCTCAGCTCCAGCCACAACAGCCGCATGTACCCTTCGGTGTTTTCACGTCTGCCTTTAAACTTCAAAGGAAGGAACAGTAAAGCAAAAATAAACAAATTACAGTAACAGAAGAGCGCCTCTGTAAACAATAAATTACAGGAGTTGTAACAGCTGGTGATGGGAGTGGGGGTGGGGAATGCAAACATTTGCTCCATGGAAATTTATTCTTGTTTTCACCATCTTAGTTTTTCTTGTTCACAGCAAAATAGTGGGTCCTTAACGTGCCCGTCAACTTTTTTGTGCTCCAGATGCGTCACTCATCACCTAGTTGCTCAGTGGTCACAGCTACTGATGTGAAAATTAATTGGTGTACATGAGAACCATTCATGGATTCATTTGTTCCTTGGTTTACTCACTTATTCCACAGATATCCACTGAGCACCTATTGTGTGTAAAGCATGGTAGAGACTACAAAGGCCGGCCAGACAAGGATCCTACCCCCCAGGAAGCTTTTAATAAAGTAGGGAGGTCAAATATGTTCCACAATTGCGACCAAAGCAAGACAGAGCATCTGCCATTTGAGAGGTGCAGAGAAAAGACTATAGGAATTCAACAGAAGGAGAGCCGATTTCTGGCTTGGGGTTCAGGGACGATTCCCCAAGAAGGTACATTCTTCTTGAACCTTCACGGTCTGTAGGAGGTCCAGCAGGGAGGGATGGGAAAAGGCCAGTGCTGGCAGCCCCAGCGGTTAGGGGGCGAGGTGAGGCAGGGTTACGTTTGTGACAGGGACAACAGGAAATATGTTTGGAAAGGGAAGGTGGGAAGGCTTTAAATGCTAAGCTAAGCATGAATGCTAAGTTAAAACAAAATGGTAATTTTTAAGCCTAAATAGACTAAGTTATCAAGACTCCTTTCATCCCATAAGTACTTTACTCTTTGAAGAAAGAAGGTAGAAATATCTTTAAAAAATCCCTGCTTCTCAAACAGACTTAAGATCTTTGTAGCACCAATATTCCCGTTTTTACCAGCAGATAGGCATTACCTAGAAATAAGGCCGTACATGAGTGAATAAAGTATATGAATGAATTTTCTTATTGCTTCATTTAGAGGAATGCTTTGGAAGGTCCACAGACAGGTTCCTGAGCCTACTGAGGAGGAGGTTAGCATCTTGTTTCCTCTACCTTCTGCTAATATATTGATATTAAACATTTTTGCAAGTGGCAGCGAGCCATTAAGCCTCTGAAACTATGTTGATGGTGAGCGATCATGCCTGCTGAGTTTTCTCTGTTGGTTATGACTTTAACAATCCAAGTTATTGATTAACTTTCAGATTTTAGTACTGAACCTAGAGCTTTCCTTTTGTTCTTCAAAATAATGGACTTCAGAGTTTCCGTCCATCTCCTACCAATTAGCTAAGCCTCCCCAGTCATCCCGTTTCTACTCAGCAAGCGTATTTGTTGGTCTTGTATTCTTCTGACCTCTGGACCCAGTGGAAAAAAAATTATTTTCCATCTTATTCTGCTTTTGTACACAGGGTGCCTTGGGGTGATGCCTTCACAGCAAGTGTCCCTCTGTCCCTTCATCTGTCAACTGGGAATAAAAAAATAATCTACTTCACAGGGCCATGCTTTACTTTCTCTAACTAAGGACTGTAAAGCTCTATGAGGGTAGATATCATCATCCAAACTGCAGAAATAGAATTTGACATCCCTTTGTGAGACTTCTGAGTGATGAAACCTGTTGGCATATTTCTTGATTTGGGACAAGAAAGATACAAACCTTGGGCCGAAGATGAGCATTTCCCCTGGTAGAACAGGTCACTGCTGATTAGTTATCTCCAGTTATCTCCAGATGCAGTGGAGAAAGCCAAAGTTGTTCAAATCATAGATTCCATCTTTCAAGTAAAAAATTTACAATCACTTATGGAGCACAAACTGTATACCAGGTACACTGTGACTTTACACATCTCATGTCATTTAATTTTCACCACGCCCTACATTATTAGGAGTTTGGTTGGGGGGTGGAGAAACTGAACCTCAGCAAATGTGAGTAATTTGCTCAAGGTCCCACAGCTAATAAGTGGCAGAACCAGAGTTTGAATCCAGGTGTAGTCTCCTTCAAAGCCCAGAGGGAGACAGCCCTACTAGGTGACATAGCCAAGTCAGACAGTCCACCAGCTAAAGATCTGGAGGGATACACAGATTACTAGTCAGAGAGGTAGATGATGCCTTTGGTCAGGAGAACTCTGAAAAAAACAGGAATTCTATTCTGACAGAGAGGTCAAGGTTGTGATGGGCCATATGTCCTTGAAGGGCTCCACATTAAGCTGCATCAAGGCTGCATTACACAAAGAAGAAGAAGAATGGAAGGGGGGCGGAGTGGAGGTGCTTGGGTCTCCGTATACCAGGCTGGGATGTTTCAAGTTCCATGTAGATGAGTGTCAGGAGGACTCAGTCCAATGTGACTGGAGAGTGCTCCGGAGCCCTCAACTATTCTGCAAGCTGCATTAAAAACAAAACAAGGGCTTCCCTGGTGGCGCAGTGGTTGAGAGTCCGCCTGCCGATGCAGGGGACGCGGGTTCGTGCCCCAGTCCGGGAAGATCCCTCATGCTGCGGAGCGGCTGGGCCCATGAGCCATGGCCGTTGAGCCTGCGCGTCCGGAGCCTGTGCTCCTCAACGGGAGAGGCCACAACAGTGAGAGGCCCGCGTACCGCAAAAAAAAAAAAAGCCTTATTGGGAACATACACTGGGATGGCATCCTGGAGGGAATTAAAAAAAAAAAAAGTTTAAATCAACTAGAAAATGTGACACGGGTGCATACTGTGATTATTCAACATTTATTATTCACTGTGTGTTAGGTGCTTGGTTGAGGTGGACCCCCTAGGATTGGCTGCTGTTCCTGTGTCACTCCTGATAATTTTTAAATTGACTATGTCCTTTTAACCATGTTTTTAAAAATTGAACAACCACAATGTGAACAATTTCCACTTTGCTACATAATGAGAGTACTTTCATTCCTTTAATGTTTGCTTTTTCCTTTGAACTAACAATTTCTGTTCAAATTTCACAGTTTTCTGTGGCTTCAGGAATGAAAGAACCGATTACCCTGCTGGGAGCGTGAAATAGACTTAAAAAATCTGCATGATATTTCCTCCCAGTGAAATTAATTTAGGTTTAAATACAGGAGTAAAGTACACACCTTGTGCCAGAGTCTCTTTCTCTCACACACCTGAGTAGTTCCTTATCCAGAAAGGGCACAATTGGACCTGCTGCTAAGTCTTAAGTCTTTTGTGAAGATCCTTTGCAAGACTGCAGTGTGAGAACCTCTTTTTCTTTGACACCCGGCTTTGTGTGGGCCTGATGGCATATCTGGAACGTCTCTATTTCTTTGAAGGCCCAGCTCAAAAGCCCAGTGGACCCGTCGGGCACTGTCCATGGCTGGGGTACTTAAGAGCAGCCGGATTGGCTTGCCGGGTGTTTTGAGGGTATTTTAGGAAACGCACCTTCTTGCAGGGCAGGAATCCTCAGCTCCAGAGTGACAAAGGACAATTTGGAGGGGAGTATAAGGAGCGCTCCATAGCCGCTCTGGCATCCCAGGCCCCCTTACGCCTAGCATCGTGTCCTTAGTGACCCCGCCTTCGCCCTCTGGATCGCACCCCGGCTGTCTCGCTGCTCCCGAGTCCGGGCGGGCGTCGCGAGTCCCGCCACCTTCCCCCACGCCCCACACCCGGTCGCCCTCAAACATTTGGAGCCGCGCTGTGCACCGCAGCCATGCTCACCCCGCGCCCCCCAGCGGCTTCCCCGGCACCTCGGGGTCCGGCTCCCCGGGCCAGTGTCGCCCCGCCCTGCAGCCCACAGCCTCCCCCTCCAGCCCCCGTCGCAGGAGCTGTCAAGCCCGCGGCAGCTGAACCAGCCCCCGAGCTCCCGCGTCTCCTCTCCTTCCTTTGTGTGCGCGCGAGCGGAGTTGGGGAGGAGGGAGAAGGGGGAGGTCGCTCTGTCTGTCTGTCTCCCGCCGCCTTTGCCCGGGCAGCTTGAAGTGCCGCCGGGGAGGCGGGAGCCGGGGGGAGGGTGCGGGGAGCCGGCGGGGCGTCTCGGGGCCGCCCGGGCGCCCTGGTCCCAGCCGCGCGCTGGGGAGCGCGCACCGCAGCTGGGGCTCAGCTGGAGGCACGATTCGTCTGGTTCGGCCGCCCCTCGGCCTCCCTCCGCTCCCACCTACCCTCGACACTCGCAGAAAAGCGTGCGAAGGCGCCGAGAGTGACGGAAACCACAAATAAATAGCGGCGGCAGCAGCGCGTCATCTGGCGGAGCAGGAAGTGCAGGCAGAGTCCGGAGGCTGGTGCTTTCTGCGCGTCCCCAGGACTTTGCCATGGGCTGGGGGCCGCGGAGGCTGCGAGCTGCCGGGCCAGGACAGCGGCGGCGGCGTCCGCACCGCGGCTGAGCGAGCAGCGTCGCGCGGGGCGCGCGGAGATGGCAGCGTCCAGCAACTCCAGCCTGTCCGGCTCCTCGGTGTCCTCCGGTGAGTTTCAGCCCGTCGGGCGCGATTGCCCCGCTGGGTCTGTCGCCCGCTGCCCTCGCCCCGCACTCTGGGATGGAGAGAGCCTACCTGTGGCCGTCTTGCCCGCTCTCCCGGGGTGAGGGCAGGCGGCCGGTGTGACACTTGTTTGGCTGGCCAGCACCCTCGGTGCCCACAGCACCTCCGCGCCTGGCGTCTGACAGCGCAGAGGTGGGGGAGCGGGGCGCCCTTAGTGTGCAGACGCGGGGGTTCTGGAGATTTGGGGAGCAGCAGGCGAGAAGCGAACCGGGTAGGGGCGGGCTCGCACTTTCTGGCGCCGCTGGAACCCGGGCTGGCGGGGCGGGGAAGGTTAGGGTGACGCTGGGCGCCCCAACCCGCTAGCTCTGGGGTGCCCGCTCCGCGGGATGTCCACATTCAAGGCAGTGGGGAGCAAACCCTCGCTTCTCGCAGACTTGATTTTCTTTGTTTGTTTCAGAAATTAGCTCCGTGGAGACCCACGCTTGGGGTATGGGTTTGAGATAGAGGTAATTCTCTCTGGTTCTGATCGAAGCGAGTTAGGGGACGCGAGGTCGAGCCAGCCTTTGACAATTTGCCCGTTTGCAAGTGTGTGTGTGTGTGTGTGTGTGTGTGTGTGTGTGTGTGTGTGTGTGTGTGTGTGTGATTTTCCTCTGTGGCCTCTTGGAATATGTTCTGTGATTTTACTTTCCAGGCATACATATTTTTTTTTTCAAGTGCGGCCGAGGAAGGAAGGGCTTCTTTCAGCTTTTCTACGTTGAACAGCGGGACTAATTGAAGAGAACAAATTGCTAATGAATCTGAAGGAGTAGGAATCAATAGAAGCAGACCCACTGGATTCTGAGTATGACAGGTTTCTAATCAGGATGATGCATTAGGTAGAATTCTTCTACTTCGCTAGTCATTGAAAACTTTAATGACAAACCCTAAAGGGTTAGCTGATAAGACATTTAGTGTAGTTTACAGCATTCATGGGTCAAGAAGGTCTTGAAGTCCTAATGGAAATGCTTAATATATCAATATTGTATTAATTCCTATTGTGTGTGTGTTTTAAATTATTACCCAAAAATTAAACTCACAAGAAGAAACACTTTGTTGGAGGCATTGGACAGCAAGCCAAGCATTAAGGAACCATATCTCTAGATGTGTGACTAATTAAATCATAAATGCAAGGTGATTTGACTAAGGTGCAGTTGTGACGTGGAACAAGGTGATCACTTGAAAGCCATTTATTATCTTTTTTGGCAGGTTTTAGTTCCAGGGAAATAGCACTTCCTTTCTTGATCACTGCCAACTAATGAAAAGCACAGTGTTGTTATGTGTACGATGTAGTTGAAGTTTCTGGTAGTAGCAACCAATGGGGCAGAACAGTCATATCTTATTAAGAGCAGCAACAAGTTGACCGCCTGTGGTTTTAATTCTGAGAACTCAGCAAATGCTACAGTTTATTTTTAGTACCCCCAAACCACTGCTGCTGCTTTTCAGTTCATTTTGGTTGACTAACATTGAATTTAAAACACAGTGATGTTAGCTTATGATTAGCATATGGTTATCCCTCTCCGAAAATGGCCCACAAGAAAATGAACTGGTGGGGGAGAGGTGACGAAGGGAAAGAAGAAAGGATAAAGGACAATAAGGCAGTGTTATCACGTGATTTACTGAAGGTATAAATTACAGATGCTGTGGCATCTGAATTTTCAGATCTTGATGAAAGATCTCCTTAAGCTTAAGGAATGTTATTGAAAAACCTAACTCAGCCTTAGGAAGAATACATGGGTTTGAAGCAGCACAGTATAAGCTTTAGATGATGTTAATTGCTTTGTAGATAGAATAGAGATGCTTGTGATGGTTCTTTTTTCTGCTTTAGTTACCACTGTTTTAAATCCTAATGGAAACTGGAAAATTTTGCGAAAGCTTAAATTCAAAAAGTGGGCAGAGGTATATTTTTTGGTATGACTCAACCATGGGCCATGAGCTTATATTGGCTAATTCACCAATTAATCAGGCACTTTGTCTTGAAAAATTTGAGAGCCAGCATTCTCTTTTTAAGCTCACCATCGTGTGGATCATGAATAATTCAGGTGACACAAGCAATTCACACCTGTGGGAGGTGTTGGGCAGGAAAGAATAGAGCCTGTTTGTGGTGGCAGCTGGGTTCTCTCAGGCAAAGGCCAGAGTCTGAAAAATTAGGACACTCCATCAATCTATTAATCACCGTTTTGGAGGGCCTACTATGTGCCAGGCAGTAAGTTATAAGCATCAGATTCAAGGAGGTTAAGTGAGGAAGATAATTTAAAGGATTTCTTCAAGTTCTGAAGTTCTGGGATTATTGTCCTTGAGTTTGGCTCCAGCAGTGGGTAACTTGGGGTAAGTTATTTAACTTCTCCAAGCCTCAATTTCCTCATCGATAAATGAGACTGATGCTAACAACAGGAACTACTTCATAAGAATGTCATGGGGATTAAGTGAGATAACGTGTATAGAGCGTTTAGCACAGGGTGTGGCACTAAATAAGTGCTTGGTGTGAATAAAGTTTGTTCCTTGGAGGAATGAAAAAGAAAGCTCTCACTGACTCAGACTTTAGGTACAGAAATAAGTCCAACACACATCAAGTCTGCCTCTTACCTTGCATGTTAAGTTTGGTCTTGCGGTTTGAGCTCCATTAAACAAGCATTTATTAAGTTTCTTTTAGGTTTCAGGCATAATCCCAAGTGTATGGAATAGAAAAATGCGTCAAGATCCTTTTCCTCTCCATCCAGCAGCAGAGATGGACAAGCAAATAGCAATCTATTTTCCATTTTGATAAAATAAATTATGGGGAGGAGAGTGCAGGGAAGAGAGTGATGACCTCAGTTGTGAGGGGTCAGTAGGGGTGACATATGAGTTGAGCCTTGAAGGATGAGTGGAATGTTTTCAAAAAGCAGAGCGCGGGAAAGGCATTTCAGGAAGAGGTAAGATCTTAGGCAAAGACCTGGAGATAGGGAAGTTCATTGCCTAATTTTCAACTCCCTCCTTAGGGCTATTGACCTGTTTTCTTGGTGGTTCCTCTTCTCTGGACAGTTTCTTTCTGCTCAGGTAGCAATGGGTTTAGTGGCACAGCTCTCCAGTACCTTAGGACATACTTGGGCAATTGAGCACTGAGAAAGGAATGGTTGATTCTGTAGGGTCCAGGATATGGAGAGGTGAACTTGAATAGAATACCATGGGTTAAACCTCTCTTAGAGGAATAGCCTCTATTTCTGGGAGGTTTAGGTTTGGATGGATTTGTGTGAAGAGTAAAAATCTAATAATTTACTCATATTAAGCTCAAAATTATCTGATTTTCCTGAGAATATGTTCTTACCTGCTGTTGTTGGACCACATTACCCAAGCATCTCATTTATTCTACATTACCAGCTGAGTCACAACAGATGAAATAATCAGGTTAAAATTAATTTTTAAATACATTTTCTGAGAACTCTTTAGAAATGTGTTTCTGAAATATTCAATTATGTGTAAAAGAAATTGCTTTGGGGCTTCCCTGGTGGCGCAGTGGTTGAGAGTCCGCCTGCCGATGCAGGGGACACGGGTTCATGCCCCGGTCCGGGAGGATCCCACATGCTGCGGAGCGGCTGGGCCCGTGAGCCATGGCCGCTGAGCCTGCGCGTCCGGAGCGTGTGCTCCACAACGGGAGAGGCCACAACAGTGAGAAGCCCGCATACCACAAAAAAAAAAAGAAAAAAGGAAAGAAATTGCTTTGCCTTTGTTTTTAAATCTTTTTATTTATTTTTTTTTTTTTTGCGGTACGCGGGCCTGTCACTGTTGTGGCCTCTCCCGTTGCGGAGCACAGGCTCCGGACGCGCAGGCTCGGCGGCCGTGGCTCACGGGCCCAGCTGCTCCGCGGCATGTGGGATCTTTCCGGACCGGGGCACGAACCCGTGTCCCCTGCATCGGCAGGCGGACTCTCAACTACTGCGCCACCAGGGAAGCCCTGCCTTTGTTTTAATGATAACTGCTGGTGATTAAATTTCACAGGCACCTAGGTTGGCAGGAAGGTTTGATTACCTGTTTTATTTTAAATCAGGGGGAAAAAAATCCCTATCCTTAAGTTTTTAATCTAGCCTGTGGTACTTGATTATATTCTGAAATAAACAGTGGTTGACTTGCAAAGTACTTCTCTTAATAGTCATGAATTAGATTTGCTTTTATAATTGAAATAAGAACTTTTTGCATATTAGTCATGTGATCACCAAATGGGTAATTTCATAAAGTAACGAAAAAAATCAACTCAAGTAAAGTAATAGATAAAGAAGCTATGAGATGTTTTCCAGTAACTGAACAAAGTAAAAAATTAAATAATAAAGGGACTCCTGGGATAAGAAGTTGTTAAGATTTTGAAAACATAAACACACTGTATTATAGAAATAATATTGACAGGGACTTTTGAAATTAAAATGCAAATAGAAAAAGATAAAAATCAGTGTTATGTGCAGAGTCATTGAAACCGTAATTGGGAAAAGAACATTCCTGAATGGATTGAGGGATTTATTTTTCCAGATTCTATACAACAGTAATTGTGTGCCAGGTAAGTAATGCCATTTTCTGCTGTCAAACTGGTGTTGATCCTAGAAATGATAAATAGGAATTTTCATTACTTGTTATTGGCGAGTCACAACCAGCGGCATATACAAATCTTTCACATTCCTAGATGCAGAAGGCAAAATTGAACTACAGTAATGCTGCCAAGACTTATATACGTGTAATTAGAAACTCCATGGATCCAATACTACAAAACAGGGTATCTTTGTTGAAACAGACATTCGCACTGAGAAGTCTTCTAGTCCTTTAGACTTCAGAAACATTCAATTACGTGTAAGCAAAATAGCTGTACCTTTGTTTTAGTGATAACCGCTGGCAGTTTAATTTCAGTCACCTAGAACGGCAGGAAGATTTGATCACCTTTATTTGAAATCGTGTGCACAAAAAAATTGCGATTTCAGAAACATTGCAAATATTTTTAAAATCACAATCTAAAAGTCAATCCCCTGAGAGAAATCATTCACTCAGTTGAAGAATATTGTTTTTTGCTGTTTTTCTGGTGACCTTTCCACAGCTTATTTTAACTTATTAGATTTTCACTGTACTTTGTGGTACCTGAGATGAACTCAGTGATATAAAATCTGAGAGAAAAGGAGGCTCTTCTTAAGCATGACAGCTTGTTTGCAGTGTTTGACAAAGGCCCACTGATTTGTGTACTTTTGTTAAAACTCCAGATGCCCCCCCCACTCCCACTAACCCTATGAAGAGTTTTGAATGACCTTGACATTTGTTCAACTTTTGGGGGATGCAAACCCCAGGTATTTTCTGAGGCCAGTCTCTGTGGGGTTTAACTGAACAATGTGTTCTTTGCACTGCCTCCTGGGGCTTGGCCTGAGTGTCAGTCCTGCTGAGGGCCTTCTGCTGCTCTGCAGGGTCTCCTGTTTTCACATAATGGTGAAAATAACCGGACATTAGGATTGGAAAACCTATACATGAGCAGTGTCATCTTGGTATGGTTTGGGAAAGCGTTTTCTGCCGGAAGGTTAAGATTCCTGCCAGGATAGTTAGATATAAAGAAAGAGAAAGGAACTGAGTGATAGACATAAGATTAATAGCACCATTCACCCATGATTTATCTTTTATGAATGTATTCACATTTCATGGCTCCTAAAATATGTCATTGAATTTTCAAAATGAATGGTTGGCTTGCCTCTCTCTCTGTCTCTTTCTTTCTTTCTCCCTTTTGGTTTTCTCATCAGTTATTATGTTGGTCACATTTCTATTTAGAGATGTTTTCAGAAACCCTGCCTTTGGTCTACTTTACTGTTAATAGTTTCCTAGTCCTCCAAGCACCTTGCTGCTTCTCCTTCCACTTGCTCAGTGGGAAAGGCAGCTACTGGTCTCACGTGGATTCTGGTCAGAGCATCAAGATGGACACCTCCATCTCTGGTGCAGGCTGGTGGGTGTGACAGAACACACTCATGTGTCTCAAAGTTACAAACGAAAGCAGAGGTTTATATAAAGTTTCCATGGCTAGAGGAAAACCCAGTTGGAATGTGCTGAACCCACATGCAGTCTGCTCTGCCAGGGGACCCGTGTGGCTGTCCACTGGGGTCTGAGGCTGAAGATGGCATGTGTGCACTGGGGGAGAGCCATCCACCAGCTGCTTGTGCAAATAACCTGCTTCTTCCCTCATTTATTACTAATTGAACACCATCGTGGGGACCAGTCTTCTAATATAGTCTTTAGAGTATGGCCTAATGACAACATGGCCTTGCTTCAGCAGTTTGGCCTGTCAAAGTCACCCAACTTCAGCCCATTCACAGTATCACCTCCACAGTTTAAAGTGTTATTTTCAATCATCCAATGTCTTAGTTCCCATAGACATTCTCTAAGAAAGGTGTTCAATTAATAACCTTATTTAAAATGTCATCATCACCTCAGGTCAGAGGGGACATTGATCAGATTCCTGGAATTGAGATATCGCCCACTCACTATGCAGGCCGCCAATCACCCCATGCCTTTGGTGGGCCTGTGGAGGAGAGCATTTTGTCGAGGAGAGAGGCTAGATGCCAGTTGCCTGGCATAATCAAATAGATCTGAATTGATACAGCTACTATGGAGAACAATATGGAGGTTTCTTAAAAAACTAAAAATAGAATTACCATATGACCCAACAATCCCACTACTGGGCATATACCCTGAGAAAACCATAATTCAAAAAGACACATGCACCCCAATGTTCATTGCAGCACTATTTACAATAACCAGGTCATGGAAGCAACCTAAATGTCCATCAACAGATGAAAGGATAAAGAAGATGTGGTGTGTATATATATATATAAAATGGAATAATACTAACTCATGAAAAGGACCGAAATTGGGTCATTTGTAGAGATGTGGAAGGAGTCTGTCATACAGAGTGAAGTAAGTCAGAAAGAGAGAAACCAATATCGTATATTAATGCATACATGTGGAATTTAGAAAAATGATACTGAATAACCTATTTGCAGGGCAGGAATAGAGACGCAGATGTAGAGAATGGATGGGTGGACATGGGGGAAGGGGAGGGTGGGATGAATTGGGAGATTAGGATTGACATATATACACTACAATGTATAAAGTAGATAGCTAGTGGGAACCTGCTATGTAGCACAGGGAGCTCAGCTCTGTGCTCTGTGATGACCTAGATGGGTGGGATGAGGGGTGGGTGGGAGGGAGGTCCAAGAGGGAGGGGATATATGTATACATATAGCTGATTCACTTTTTTGTACAGCAGAAACTAACACAACATTGTAAAGCAATTATACTCCAATGTAAAAAAAAAAAAAAAGAATCAAATAGATCTGGAGAAACAGTCTGCTTCCTTGAGCTGGGGAGAGATCCCACCTTCTGAAATGTGTCTTCGTTAGATGTTGTAGGAAGAGCCATAAATGTGGAATCAGAAGATTCCGGACATTTAAACCTTTAACCAGGATATTTAAACCCTTAGCCAGGGCACCTACATCTTTTACCAAAGCCCTTAAATCCTCTGTCAGAGCCCTTAAGCCCTTAACCAGGACCCTTAAACCATTAACCAAGGCCCTTGAACCCTTCACCAAGGCTCCTCAACCCTTAACATAGGCACTTTAACCAGATACTTAACGAAAGCAACTATCTAGCTATGTGGTCTTTGGTGAAGTTAGCCCCTCTGGACCTTAAATGCCTCGCTGCAAACTGCAGTTGTGAGAGTCTGTTTCTGGAGCTGAGATGAGCATCGACAGAGGTGATAGAAGCATCCCCTCTACAGACCTGGCCAGCACGCCTGCTTATTAGAGGCCAGTTCTCTTTTCCCTGTCTCCTTCCCTTAATGTCTCTGAGCCTCAGTTCTCTTGGCTGTAAACCAGAAATAGTGATATCTGGCAAATTTATCCCATGGGGTTGTCATTCCTGAAGTACTGTTTGGGAAAATGCGTAGTAAACTGTAAAAGCAACTAACACTACTGAATGGCTGCTAAGTGTCATTCTGTTTACATTATCTCACACAATTTTCGCAATATTTCTCTGAGGCAGACATTATATCCCATTTTGTAAACAAAGAAATAGGTTCAGAGAGGGATGGGGCTTGGATTTGAGGTGATAGGATTAGAGCAAAGTCTTCCTAATTTCAAAGATCATGCTTTTCCCTCTTGAAACATAAGGGGTTGGTTCATTTCTATCTATTTACAAAGTTGCTGACATTAGAGTTTACCGCTGAAATCCATGCTCATGGTTGACAGAGAAAATATAGTTACATACTTGTGCTTTATTTTGTTGCCCTCAGTAGTTAGCCAGACCCTCACCTCAGTCTGACCAAAGCTTATTCTCACCAGCAATAC
Organism: Stenella coeruleoalba; assembly: GCF_951394435.1. Taxonomy (NCBI): domain Eukaryota; kingdom Metazoa; phylum Chordata; class Mammalia; order Artiodactyla; family Delphinidae; genus Stenella; species Stenella coeruleoalba. The sequence continues at coordinate 58,555,590 of NC_137155.1, forward strand.
GAACTGGGAGGTGTTATCACGTCATTACTCTTCAGAGTGAACACCCAGGATATTAGACTTGTGAGTATCTATACTTGAGAATAGTCTTGCAAGGTGAAGGGTATATAGGTATCCATTGTACTATTCTTGCATCTTTTCTAAAGGTTTGAAAATTTTCTCAGTGAAAGAAAAAAATTAGGCAAAAAAAGAAAAGTACTACTTAGCATTCAGTTGATTTTCTTCACTGGCATTTCAAAAGCGTTCCATTTTGTGTGAGCATATCAAGTCCTGTTATCATCTCATGAAACTCCCAGATTCTGAATCCTCAGGCAGCAGAATGTCTATTTCTTAGCTTATATCTTAAGTGAAAGCATAAAGGAGCTGAAATTACAGAAGCAGGTCAGGCAGAACACACGCAACAATTTCTGCCTGAGAATTGTTGGTTTTTTTCTCCCGACCTGGATTGACCTGACTTTTCACTGTAGGTTTGGACCAAAGAGGGGCCTTGGAGGTTGTTTAGAAGATGCCAGCATAGTATAAGCAAGAGAATCAGGGTCCAAAGAACTCCAGGAACTGCCCAGTGCCGCTCACCTAGTTGGTGGTGGGGCTAGAGCTGAACTGTAGTCTAGGACCCACGTTTCCAGAACATCATTCTCCATCCTCCTTCCTGGCTCATCCTAAAGAGTAGTTACCATCCTTAGAGAACTTCTCGCAGATGTTTTTTCTGTCTGGCTTCATACAGGCTGTTCTATTTAATTATTTAATATTTTCAACAAAGAGGTCATAAAGCGCTTTGTATGTTAGATGGGCCTTAGAACTCAAGGCTGTTGTGTCAACAGAGACAGAGACTTAAGTGATCTGGTGTCTGCCCTAACTATATAGAGCTATGCTGTCCAATATGGTAACCACTAGACACATGTAGCTATTTAAATTTAAATTAAAAACATTCATTTCCTCAGTTGTAGTAGGCACATTTCAAGGGCTTAGTAGTACATATGGTACTACTGTGGTAGCTAGTGGCTACCATATTAGGCCACGCAGAAATAGAACATTTCCACCATTCTGCAAAAGATTCTGTTGGGCAGCACTTGTAGACAGGGTATGAAGTTCTAAGACAGGGACTTTACTAATGTAAAATTAATTAGCTAAGGATAGAAAATTTGATAAAATGTTCACCCATTCTTGTGTTTGCTCCTTGTGCTGCTTGGGTTGGATTTTACTAATTCTGCAAATTGGCTTTTCATAAGTAATTTTTTCATAACTTTGAGGCAAACTGTGGAATGACAGCTAGAATATAATGTTGGGAAGAGTAATTAAAATGTTGATAAACACTGCTAGTCCTGAAGTTTGATTCAAGCTTTTTAAAAAATGGTCTGTAGTTTCCTTAATGGCAGCTCCATTTCTTTTTGAAATAAACCCACAGTGAGTTGTAATTTCACCCTCCAAGAGGAAAAAATGCCATATCCAGAAGAAGTTTGGATCTTATAACTGCATTTCTTCCCCCAAATTATAAATAAAATAGGGAAATTGTGAATGTGTGGACTGAGGTTGCTAGTGGCATATCTAAGCTATGCTATTTAAGAGAGATTTTCTGCCAACTTGGCCATCAGCAAACCATTTGCCTAGAAGTATTTTGCTTCTGCAAAAGCCCACATACAGGGCAAAGAAAATGCACTGGTTTTTGGAAAATAAAGTTAGCTTTTGGAATTTTCAGCACATTTAATTGGGGGGAAATGTGTGCATATAAGATGCAGGAACATGACAGTTCCTACGAAAAGGAAGCTGCCCTCCTCCTTGAACTTCTGTTACCATCTTCAAGTGGAACAAAAAAATGGAAAGGTGGAGGGTATCTTTCAAGTGTCAAGCAGCTGTCAAGGGAGAGGTGGATGTTGAGGCCAGTGGCCTCAGAAACCACACTAGCCAGAAGCCTGTGGCATGAATGCTTGTTGTTTATTGATATGATTCAGATCACAAATTTCAGGCAGTATGAATCACAGAATCACTTGGGTGATAACCTTACATAGTTCTTTTCTCTTCAGAGGCCCAGTACCTAGATTTCATCATGCCCCATCACTGCCTTGAGGACTACCCTCAGTCCTGGCTGAACACTATCTTCTTCAAGGAAAGGAAACCTAGCACTTCTTAGTTATTTCACATAATGCCACTCTAACAATGTAAAGTGCTTTTTCTTAAATAATTTTGTTTCCAAGGAATAAACCTGAGAAAGATCAATTTTGGGGGCAGCAAGTAAGCAGGAAGCAGGGAGCATGGTTTTGGGGGTAAATCTTCTGCAGCATCTACTAGAGTGTGAGGGCTGCAACACTGACCTGTAAGGGTCTTCTCAAGACCTATACCTGCACTGTCCAATATGGTAGCCACCTGGGCAACTTAGCCCTTGAAATGTGGCTAGTCTGAGATGGGCTGCAAGCTAAAATACACACCAGAATTGAAGACTTCGTACAAAACAAAAAGAATGTAAAATGTCTCATGAATAACTTTGTTATATTATATTTTGAAATGATAACATTTTTTGGATATTAGGTTAAAAGAAAACATATTTTAAGAAACTTACTTAAAAATGTTTAAAGTAGCTGCCAGAATATTTAAAATTACATATGTGGCTCACATTATATTTGGATTAGACAGCACTGGTCTGGACAACTCCAGTGAGAATGTTCTAGCCTTTCTCACAGAATCCCTGCTGCTTGGCTCAGTGGCTCTCATGGTTGCCGTCCTGTCCACTTTCCAAGCCAGAAACTTACCCTCCCTCCCACCCCCCAGGTCCAGTTCAGCCCTGATTCTTAAGTCCCTGTTTTGGATTAGTCTCAGACACTGAGAGACATCCTTCATTTTTCTGGGTCTGTACAGTGACTTTGAAATGAAATACTATAGAGAGGGACAAACTGGGAGTTTCATCAGATTCTTGTTTATATAGGTTTTGTGCTTTGTTTTTTTTTTGGTTTTTGCTTCACGATAGTTCTAGACTTTACATATTTACTTGTGAGTTTTATGTATACCCCTCTTTCCAAAGAAAGCCTGCCGTGCGATAATGCTATGAAGTTGGAAAGAGAAGCTGAGAGAATAAGGAACACATTTTCTCTTGACCTGAAGCTTCTTGCCATGAGTATGCATATGTGTATACACGCATGTACATGCGTGGTATATGTCTGTATGTGTGTGTTTATGTGTATATGTATACACAGAAAGCCAAAGTGGATTGCGTTTCAAACAAAAGTTATTTCCCACCAAATGTATGTTAATATCAAGGGAAGTGAAAAGTCAAGCCTAGCATTACTTTCGGTAATGAAAAAATTCACTTGGGATTTTGCTAATGATGTGTAGATATTAATACACATAATTTGGCTGCCTAACATTGATTTAAGTTGCTCATTCAAATTCATTTTATTACAGAAAAATTAGCCATTTTGTTCTACAGTGTTTGTCCCTGCAGACAGTGAGACTGTAAAACCGTGTTTATTGGGTAAATACTATTTTGCTGACTTTCACATGCAAAGAGAGCGTTATGATGTCTCCTTCAGGAAGTGCTGTGAGCAGTTAGGTTCTCGTTGGGGGTCTGGTGAGTTCAATCAGGTGTCCTCTGGTTATCTCCCTCGTGATCCATATCTAGGGTTGAAGGTACTGTCAGTAACCTGGGCACAGAGGGTTTTTTTTTCTTATGTGATGTGCCTGAGGGTTGAACTTTGTCCCTGTGAGAACCCTATGCTTGTTTTAAGCGACCAAACTAACCCACGTGCTTTTATTTCTTTTTTTTTTTTTTAAAGCAAATGTGAGTTCTTCCTCAGAGGAAAAAGCAATTGACAGTGGCTTTGTCAACTCTCTTGAAATAATATCAGGTTCAGATTAGGAGCATAACCACAGCAAATCCTAGGGAATTATGAACGGAAGACATGATTTGGAACTAGACAATGTAATTTGTCACAAGAACATAATAATTGCCACCGTACTTATTTGGTTCTATATTCTAACCCCAGGAATAACATTAAGGGGTATTTTGTAAAAATGCACAGCAGTCTTTCAGGGAAGAGATGCCCTGCAGATATCTTATTTTTCATAAATAACTGAGTGTAAATCTGTCATTCAGGAATTCATGTAAACATGTTTCTGAGAGCATATGTAGCTCTAGCTTGTGCTGCTTCTTATAGTAATGAGTTCCATCCATTTTCTGTCCTCAGAGTGGACTTGTATTTCTTTTTATTGCTTTGAATGTAACTCTCTGAAACTTATTTTTAACATCCATTCTTGGCTTTGTAAATAAATGTGGGTTCATTTGAACCCTGGACTTCAAGGGTGATGTGTCATGTATCACGTGCTGTGAAGTTGGGGATCTGGCCCAAACACTAGCACCAACGGCTGTGTTAACTTGGCCCCCTCTGAATTTCTATTTTCTCATCCATGAAATGGGCTAATAATACCTGTTGTGAGAATCAAATGGGAATATGTTTGTGAAAGAAACTTGAAAATTGAAAATTTGTGAACAAAATATAAAAGTCTCTGGTCTTATGAAGTTCCCATTCTAATAGATGCTCCATAGATTTCTTTCCTGGGTGATAAGTTGATGATGCAGAGTTCATGATCATCTAATATAACTGGAAAAATCTCTTCTAAATGTATTATTTTGCTCTTCTTCAACAACCTTTCAAAATCTTGAAGCGTAATCCCGCCAGTTTAGAATTTCTCCACTCAGTGTGAGACTTCACTGTGCATCCCATATTCCCGTAAACATTTGAAATGAGCCTGGACAAATCTCTCATCCAAAGGCACATCACTGTTTATACTTTCCAATCCAGAGGAGTGGCTCTTTTATAAATCAAATTTGATGTAATAATTAATATATGCAAATGAATATCTGTAATAGACATGCAAGTTACAAAGCACAGCAAGGTAACTCACATAAGGAGAGCTACCACCCAACCTAAAACACTTTGTTCCCTTGCATCTTCCTGGGTTCTCTTCTCCCTTCTCCCTTCCCTCCCCCACCTTCTGTCTTCCTTTCTCTCTCTCTTTCTTTCTTTCTTTCTTCCCTTCCTTCCTTCCTTCTTTCTTTCTTTCTTTCTTTTTCCTTCTCTCTTTCTTTCTTAATTGGGGAATAATTGCTTTACAATGTTGTGTTAGTTTCTGCTGTACAACGAAGTGAATCAGCTATATGTATCCCTATATCCCCTCCCTCTTGGACCTCCCTCCCATCCCCCCCATCCCCCCCATCTAGGTCATCACAGAGGACTGAGCTGAGCTCCCTGTGCTATATAGCAGGTTCCCACTGGCTGTCTATTTTACACATGGTAGAGTATTTATGTCAAATCTAATCTCCCAATTCGTCCCACCCTCCCCTTCCGTGTCCTCCCTCCAGAGTAACCACTACTTTGAATTTCCTGCTTATTATTCCCTTGGTTTTCTTTCTTGAAATGATTTTATCACATATCACTAAAATACGTGCTCCGTGATGGTGGATATTTTTTGTCTGTTTTGTTCAGTCAATCCCCAGTGCCTAGAACTGTGTCTGGCATGTAGTAGGCACTCAATAACTAGTTGTTGAGTAAATGAATATGTCAGTATCCCAAGTCTATCAAAGGAAGGCCGCTATAGTCCCTCTTTTATCTCTTGTAGGTAAATCAGTTCTGTAAGTGATGTAAATTCCATCACTGTTTCACATTAGCTGTGTGCCTTTAATGATTTTTAGAAAATTAGTATTTTTTAAACTGATAATACAGATTATTTGCATTTAGTTGCAATAGGAGACTCCCAGAAAAATTACATAGACTTTTCTGAACCAGGACTTCTTTTTAAACTTGATTTGTAGTTCACAAGCAGTTTTCAGGAGTGAATAGTGAACACTCAAGGAACATAAGTAGTAAAGCTAGAGTTCAACAGGGAGAGCTGTAGAGAAATTTGTTTTAAACGGATAAAATATACGTGCTACAACAAGGATGAACCTTGAAAACATTATGCTAAGTGAAAGAAGCCAGCTAAGAAAGACCACATACTGTATGATTCCACTTATGTGAAATGTCCAGAATAGGCAAATCATAGCGACAGAAAGTCGATTAGTTATTTCCTCCTGCTGGGAGGGTTGGAGGGAAACCAGAGTGACTACTAATGGGGTATGGCTTTCTTTTGGTGGTGATGAAATTGTTCTAAAATTGATTGCAATAATGGTTGCACCTGTGTGTGATTACACTAAAAGTCATTGAACTGTACACTTTGTTTTTTCTTTTTTTTCTTTTTTGTGGTACGCGGGCCTCTCACTGTTGTGGCCTCTCCCGCTGCGGAGCACAGGCTCTGGACGCACAGGCTCCGGACGCACAGGCTCAGCGGCCATGGCTCACAGGCCCAGCCACTCCGCGGCATGTGGGATCCTCCCAGACCAGGGCATGAACCTGTGTCCCCTGCATCGGCAGGCGGACTCCCAACCACTGCACCACCAGGGAAGCCCTGAACTGTACACTTTTAAAGAGGTGAATTGTAGGTGTGTGAATTATATCTCAGTAAACCCGTTATTTAAAAGAGGCCAAAAAATTAATAGAGTAGGCATGAGAGGGTGAAAAGACTGGAATATACTTAAAGATCAAGTCCTTTCCAGATAGGATGCTTGTAATCATATGGGAGGCATTCACTCCAGTATTCACTGATATCTTTATCAACACATGGAGGTACCTCTCTTCTTCCCATTTTTGTTTGCACGTTCATCTTTTTCTGCTGCCAGCCTCCGATCTCCTGTAAAGGTTCCACAGAAACGTGTTCTCTGTGACTGGTTCTCAGGGTCAGCTCTGCCTGCACTAGGCAGATACCTCCTTCCCCAGTGTCCCCTAAAGGCCACGGTGTCCTCCCTCCTCTGGCTGAAAAATGAGGGACAGCAGCAGGTCTCTGCTGATGCTGGACAAAGCAATTAATGCATTTCTCATGACTAGTTAATTAGATTTTTATGCAGCTTTTCAAGCCCTGGGCACAACTCTTATGCCCTCCAAGTGGAACGGCGGTCATCTGGGAACCAAGTTTCCCACTGTGTACATGGTGCTGCTGGATGTTATCAGCGCAGTGATGCCTCTCTTCCTCTCTTCCATGCCCCACTAGATGGATGCATGTGCAAACGTTTCCAAGGGTATCATCTGTTGGCTCTTTTGTTGTTTCTAATCAAAGAGCTGACACCCTTTGATCATGTCAGATCACAGTATTGTACTGTAAATACTTTGTTAGAAAGACTAAAATATTACATGGGTACAGCTGTCTCAGCTGTTCTGACAGTGCTTACTTTCACCCTGAACAAGTAGAGAAAAATGCATTTGATCAGATCAGATGTAAAATATGAATATTACAAATATGAAATTTTCTAGAACCACATAGAGTTCACTACAATGAATCCAATCAATAAGCATTTTAAAAAGACCTGTTGGTTTTGAGTACCAGGTTGTTGTAGAAATCCTCCTTTCCCCACAAGTTTAGAGTCTCCTAGAGCAAGATAGACTTCCTGTTGGTTGGAGGAATATCTGGCTCTGGTGGGGAGCTTACGGAGATAGAGACTGGCATCTTTGGGGAGCAGAGTCCCTGGGTCATCACTTTCATGGGCAGGCTTCAATCTTCAAAGGCTTGTATGAATTTATACGATGACTGGCTCCCCTTCAACCTGTTCATGGCCTGTCCTCTTTCTTTCTCCCCATGGGAGAGCTAAGATGGGTACCCACACAAGATCCACATAAATACCCATTCATGGGAGTGTGAAGGCAAAGCAAGTACGGAAACGTCTTCCTTAGTTCTTTCCTTAAGATCCCATTTGCAGTATTTTCTTGGTACCCAGAGGAGGAAGTGGGTACGGGCTACAGTGGATTTGTTGTTCTGTGTCCTCCCTCGGGAAATCTGGATGCCCTGAGTCCCCTGCGACAACGTGGGCAGGGTATTGTGCCTTGTGCTGGCCTCTGCAGCTGCCCTCACGTCTCACCCCAGGTGTGGATTTTATACGTTGGTCCTCCTACTTGCTAATGTCCTTGGCCAAGCTTTCCCTAACAAAAGACACACTGTCCCTGGGACATCCTGTGCGTGTAATTTTTCTCATGCTGACACATTTCTCATGCTGACACATTTCTCATTTCTCATGCTAACGCATTCACACTTCCTAATTTCCTGACTAGAACATTCCAGGGCGTGATTATTGCATGGGTTAGGATGCTTCTGCAGAAAACCCCCAAAGAAGCGGGAGATAGGGATACTATACACTGTGGCATTCCACTCTCTCTGCTTCTCTGCAGTTCTGTGGGCTCTCCCTCTTGGTGGATGGGCTCTGTCCTCAGCTTTACTCTCCTTTTGGCGTCAAGATGACATCGGCAGTCCCTGGCATCACGTTTACAAAGAGAAAAGGGATAATATTTTCCTCCTGACTTGGTGGAAAGTAAGAACACCTGTCTCAGAAGCATTCCTCCCCCCAGCAGACTTCCCCTTGCCTCATCGGTCACAGTTTTCTCACATGCTCATATGCAAGCCAATCAGTGGCAAGAATAGGATTCCCGTGGTGCACACAGTCCAGTCATGACCCCCTTCCTGGAATGGAGATGGGGCCAGGCTCTGGAAAAGTGAGGACATCTGGAGGGAGCAGGGTTCTGTGAAGGAGGATGGAGGAACCAAAAGTGTCTGCCACAGGTATGTCAAGAATGTCTGCAGCCCTCGAAATCTCTAAGGGCACCTAGAAATACTGAGAGTTCTAAGAAACCTGGCCTCCCCCAGTCAAATGACTTATTTAGTCTAGTTGAGAACCTAATGATTAGTGAACCTATTCATTCTGTAATAATATTCAGTCCCTGACAAAAAAAATGTATCTGCTTCCCTTCCAAGTTAAGGTGACTGACAACTTTTACTGATGCATTGTTTTCACTTGTTAGTGCCTTATGGTTTGAAACACTTTGTTTTGTGGTTATGAGCCATTCATCAAAAAATGGATGGATTCTTCAGCTCTAATGAAAAGTAGGACAGTGAGGGTTGAAGGTTTTGATTCTCAACTGACTTTAACACCCCTGAGCCTGGTGTAAGTTGGAATTGTTTTATTAGAAATTCAGGGAATAATAGCAGCTGATTCAACCACTCCTGGTTGCTATGGTGAGGAATTTTTAAAGCTTTGATTTATGAGAAACGGTGATCATTAGCAGCTCTTTGTTTTTAAAACAGAAAGCCCCGCAAATTGTGAAGGCTTGAGTGGAATAGATGACTGGCACCTAATTGGAGAAAGAATCTCAGGTTATTTCCAAAGAAAAGAGAACAGGCAGAAGGCTTTTGGAGAGCAGATTCCTGTTTTTCATTTTTATGGCAGGCCAGAGTGTGTGAAGATCGTTGGACAAGGGGTCATGTGACCCAGGTCTATGCTAGTTCTGTCTCGGCATTTGCTTTTCATATGGCCTGGGGCCAATTACATCATCATTTTGTAAATTTCTGATGCTCATCTGTCGAATTATTAGGTCGGACCAGATCATCTCTGAGGGTCTTGAAAATTATTTTGTGACTGCCGATATCCTCTTGCCAATTTACAGTGTTCTGGTGGTGTGCTGAAGGGAACAACCCTCTGTCCTCCCACGCGTACTGCACATAGCAGTTATCACTGGCCCCATTTGCTCCTGGCACCTGGTCTGTAAGATATGAAGAATTACTGCGTACCTTTCCTGCACCCACTTTTCAGTCCTTACAGTAAGCCCAGAGATATCCCAACTGTGCTCCAGGGGAATATTATACAAGCCTTTCGGAATTTCCTACACTAAGAAATATATTTTATACTACAACTCAGAACACACAGACTGTGCGCGCACAAACACACACACACACACACACATAATTCAGTGTGTACTTATTGAGTATTTATGATGTTCTAAGTGTTAGAAATATTATTGCAGTGAACAAAACAGACAAAAATTCTGGTCCTTATAGAGCTTCTAAATACAGAGAAGTAATAAACCAAAGAAACTATATGTAATCTGTATATTTATGAAATATATGCAACATTATTATATTATATATAACTTATAATTTCCTTAATATATTAGAAGGTGGTAAGGTCTATGGAGAAAAATAAAGCAGGAAGGGAGATAGGAAATAGTGGGGGGTGGTGTCTGATTATTAAACTGTGTAGTCAGAGAAGGCCTTACTGAGAAGATGACATTGGTGGTGAGGGAGCCAGCACGCAGCTATCTGGAGGAAGAGCATTTCGGACAGAGGGAACAGCAGTTACAGATGCCTGCATGCAGGCGTGTGCCTGATGTGTTCCAGGAACAGAAGTAATATCAATGGGTCTGGGGTGAATAAGGGGTAAATAGGACTGAGCAGAAGGGGGATGGGGCAGATCACGGTGGGCTGTACAGGCCATTGTAAGGACTTGGGCTTTTACTCTGAGATCCATTATCCCTTGGTAATCCATAAGGTTCTAGAAGAATGACATGATCTGACTTGGGTTTTAACCAAGAACCATTCTGGCTATTGTATTGAGAGTAGACTAAACATAACACTCTGTGTGTGTGAGAAGGCTCCACAAGCTGTGCTGACCCCTTCATGTGTGATGTGCTGTATTTTCTTTTCTATTGTATTCTACTTCATTCATCTAAAAACTGGTCAGCGCCCACAAATTGATTTCACTATCAGGTGGCAACTGGCAGTTTGAAAAACAGATTATAAATTGGCCTAGAGCCCCGAAGATGTAACAATTGAGCTTCCTTGCTCAAGGCATGGTTGTGGTATACATGGCACCCTATGGAAACCTCGTATTTACGCTCAATAATAGTTTTCAAGGAGCTTTTGTTCATTTTTTTAACTTACACTGAATAGCTATTTTATTAAAAGCTGATTTAAAAGTTCATCTTTTCCTACATATTCAGCAGACTTTTATTACCAATTAGTTTTTTTTTGTTTTTTTTTTTTTTTGCGGTACGCGGGCCTCTCACTGTTGTGGCCTCTCCCATTGCGGAACACAGGCTCCGGATGCGCAGGCTCAGCGGCCATGGCTCACGGGCCCAGCCACTCTGCAGCATGTGGGATCCTCCCAGACTGGGGCACGAACCCGTGTCCCCTGCATCGGCAGGCGGACTCTCAACCACTGCGCCACCAGGGAAGCCCCCCAATTTGTATTTTAAATAACTTTCTTTTTATTGAAGTATAGTTGATTTACAATCCAGGTGTACAGCATAGCAATTCAGTTTTTTCTGATTATATTCTATTATAGGTTATTATAAGATATTGAATATAGTTCCCTATGCTATACAGCAAATCCTTGTTGCTTATCTATTTTATGTAGAGTGGTGTGTATCTGTTACTCTCATACTCCTAATATATTCCTCCCCTACTCCCTCTCCACTTTGGAAATAACTTTTATATAGAGCATTTTAAATATACTTAAAGTAAAGAGAAAAGTATAATGAACCAACTTGAACAATTGTAAACTCATGGTCTGGTGTCATCTAAACTCAACCCCTATAGTTCGGATCATTTTGAAGCAGGTCTCAGGCCTGGTGTTATTTCATCTGTAAAGATTTCAGTTGTTATCTTAAAAGATAAGAACTCTTTACATAAATATGCCACATTAGTATTCTCTCACATGAGCGCGCACACAGACAGACATGCGCGCGCACACACACACATACACGAGCAGTAATTCCCCGTTTAGTCTGGTCAGCAGTGTCTCTGTTCATTCACCTGAGGACAGAAATGCAAGTGACTTTAATGAAATGAAGCTGTGGTCATTGTGGTCATGCTTTCCTGATGCTGAAGATGGTGTTTCTGAATGCTGCCAAGCCCCTGTTGAAGAAATACTTTCTTACTTTCAAAAATGAGTCACTTCAGGGCTTCCCTGGTGGCGCAGTGGTTGAGAGTCCGCCTGCTGATGCAGGGGACGCGGGTTCATGCCCCGGTCCGGGAAGATCCCACATGCCGCGGAGCGGCTAGGCCCGTGAGCCATGGCCGCTGAGCCTGCGTATTCGGAGCCTGTGTTCCGCACCGGGAGAGGCCACAGCAGTGAGAGGCCCGCATACAGCAAAATAAAAAAAAAAAATGAGTCACTTCAATCCTATTCCCCTTTTATACCTTGGTTTCTTCTTAAGTGTGACCTCCTTTTCTGTGGCTCTTGACTAATCAGTAGTAAGCGCCTTGAGAGAAGGTGTTGGGTCTTATGACCCTTGTGCCACCCAGTGGCTTGATATGGCTCCCCACACACAGCAGCCATCACACTTTTGTTAATGTTCTTACTTCCTTTTCTAAATGCAGAATTGGGGTAGCCTTTCTTGGCCCTGTGGCCCATTACTCCTTTGGCCACATGTTGTAGCATCATTAACATCTGACTTTTCCAGGAAGCCTCACTTCTACCAGGATGGAAAGCTCTCTGGATCAGTATTAACTCTTTGACAGGAGACTTCAAGTTGACCTCTGTTCTTAAAGAACATTTTTTGTCCCTTCTATTCCTTGAGCTCATTATCCTCAATCAGTAGAGTGTGGTGTTTCTCTTTCTGTGATAGTGGCCCTAATCTCCACCAATTTATTGACAAAATTCTAATTTGCTATGGGTTACATTACTGGAAACATTGTCATTTCTAAATATGTGTAGTAGTCATAATTCCAGGTAGAGGTAAGTAAATATTTGTATGTTTGAGTATATGGTGTATACTAATTCAGTGTTGAGTATCCCTTATTTAACAAATTAATTACCCAAATATTTTATCTGTAAGATTGGTAAGGGAAGTGGCAATACTTCAAGCCTTATTCTTTTCATCCTTGCTTTCTCCAACCTTTTCCCCTTCTCTTTTCCATAAAAATTGAGTACATACTTGTGCCAGCCACCATGTGTGGCTCTGGGCAACACGAAGATGGGAAGCAGCATCCTTGTAATTTCTTGTTCAGAGTTTGTCCCCAGTGGATTGTCTGTCACTCCATAAAGGCAGGGACCCTCAAGTCACCAGCTACTAGCAGAGGGCCTGCCATATAATAGCTTCTTAAGAACAGTTTTTGGATGAATGGCTGAATGAATGGAGATATGAACCTCACCACAAAGGAGTTTACAGCCCAAGATTTGGTAGTGAGTGTGGACTTGGTGGAACTTGGTAGAACTTGTAAGGTCCTTATCATTTATAAATATTTGCAGTTTGAAACTTTTCCCTTAAGTTGCTACCCTTCCTGGCCACTATCTCCTGAGTTTTCAGTACCCTCTTAAAGATGCCAGAAGCTTGACATGGGGATTCTTACACACAAGAGCATAGGTATGGCCTCTGGACAACAAACAAGAAAGACTGAAACGGGGGTGGGGGGGGGAGGGCTTCGCTGTCTGCCTCTCCTGCGTATGTAGCTCTAGCTAGATGAGACACTCCCAGTTGTTCATCCTCTCTGGTTCTGGAAATGTCTCAGTCTTGGGAGGCCTCCCGGATGTCCTGATTATGGGGCTTGTTTAGCCTGGAGGCAGCCCTGTAGTTGTAACTCGTTACCATGAGGAAAGCACTTTCAAAACCAGCACACAGATCTACGTCTGTCTTTTCTTCTCTCCGAGTTACAATTTTATGTTTATGCTCTGCCAGGAGACGTTTACTACTGGTTAAAGAGGAATTAAAAATACTTGTTGCTCTGTCATTCCAGGGCAAGGATTCACTCTGGTGGAAATTAATGTTGTGTGTGTGTGTGTGTGAATGTCTGCATTTATGCATGTCAGGGTGTGTCTATGAGTTTCTGTATGTGTGCACGTGTGTGTCTATGTTTGTCTCGGTTTGTGTTAGTGTGTCAGTGTATGTCTTTGCGGGATATATGTGTGTCTTTGTGTCATAAAGCAGATTCAGTTCCCAGGGGAAAGAAAACTTTCAGAGGCCCACAGCCCATGGGACAAGTTTTCAGCTACTATTTTTTTTTTTTTTTTTTTTTTTTGCGGTACGCGGGCCTCTCACTGTTGTGGCCTCTCCCATTGTGGAGCACAGGCTCCGGACACGCAGGCTCAGCGGCCATGGCTTACGGGCCCAGCTGCTCCACGGCATGTGGGATCTTCCCAGACTGGGGCACGAACCCGTGTCCCCTAGGTGGACTCTCAACCACTGCGCCACCAGGGAAGCCCTCAGCTACTATCTTTTCTTGTGGTTTTGAATTATTTACTCCTCTTCCTGAAGTGACTGATTCAGAATATGAAAGAGTTCTCTCAGAGAATGGAAAAGATATCATTTAACATTTTAATGGTTATATATAATTAATCTTATTATGTAAACCAATTATTTTTAATCCCTGGTGGAGTTTGTAACTAAGCCTAAGTAATTCTCCAGGTATGATGAATGACAAGCCGCAGAGTCAGAATGTCAGAGAAGCAACTATTTTGGGGGGTTGGAACATTTTCTTTTTAAATAGACGTTTTTAGTTGCTGAAAGAGTCCTAGTAGATTCCCCTCAAAATTAGAAAAGCAAGAGGAAGAGGAAATTACAATGAATAGTCTTAAAATTCCAATTAATCTCTCAAATAGTGATTAATTTCCAGAGACAGGGAGACTCAGCAGTATATGGGAGAGAAAGGAAAAGACAATTAGGATTGGGGAAATTGGTAGAGGACACTTGGGTAGGTGGAAATCCCACCAGGATTGAAGACTGTGCTAGGATTGAGATAATTGACAAGGTTGGAAGCCTGCCAAAAACTATCTGGCATTGGCTCTTCTTAATGGGACAAATGTGGCCATTTGGAAACCCATGAACCATGTTTTCTAAAACTGTTGACTCTTTATGGGAAGCCTTAAATAAGATCTGTTATCAAATTAGAGTGCTTTCTTTGTCACCTTTTAGCTCATCCTTTGGCTGAAACGTTGGCCCCCTACCCTTCTTTGTGCTCACAGCATTCTTGGGGCTCTCCTCTTCCTAACAATCAACATTTCAGTGAGCTGGTTCAAATCTGTGTTGGTTTAAGATAGTGGATGCTTTAAATTTCTGAGACCACTGATGTAGCCTGGAAATCACAAAAACCAATTGATGCATCAACTTTTTCCTCTATAAAGGCAAAATAACACCATGGCAGTTTTTTGTGTGTGTGTGTAAATTATTGAGGACAGGATAAATTGGAACAAAGAAAGAAATAGCATGTTCTCATAGAGCTGGCTATACTTATGAAAATAATACTTAGTGTAACATGCAAATGCTAAGATCGAGTGGATTCAGTTTTAAGTCGTTTGGAACTTACTTGTATGTACCTGAAGTTTTAATTACAGGGTAATGAAGATGGTGTTAAACTTTTAGAGTAGCATGGCTTTTGATCTGTTTCTTCTTTCCAGTCTCCTAGCAGTACTTATTAGGGGGAAAAACTCTCTAGAGAGTGAGGAATAAACATCACAGTCCCTTAAATTTCTATGTGTATGCAGCACTTTACAGAAATAATGTTAAGTGAAGTAACCATTTGTGGTCAGCTGGAAAATGTAACTTTCAGAGGGATTTGACCAGCTATACTGACCTAGAAAACTAAATAAGCAGTTTGGAAAATCTGGTTTGTGTGTATAATTATTTTTATATTATCTCAGGCTGTGCCTTGCAAAGAGCAGACCACAGTAGTTATCTGACCTATTGCTCTACCCTTGCCTTTTCTTCAACACGGTAATTATGTAAGACTCAGCATGTTTTTCACTAACTATGAGCCATATGCACATTCCTTAACTTCAGCAGCCCTCTATCTGGAGGCGACTCAAGTGCTCTGTAATCTCTCAGTTTGAATAGGAAAGATATCTTAAATTGGGACCAGTGGTAACATTTATAGACTGGGAGGGCCACTGGGAAAATAAAAGCATTTGGCACTTTTTTAGCTGAAAATGTCTTGAAAGTTGTGAGGTCTCAGCTATTTTTAATTAAAACAGAAAAGTATCTTCAAGATCAAAGAGTCCTAACAATGCTTTTCATTTGAATATAAATATTTAGTTGGGGTATAGGTTACAGGATGTCTTTAAGGACCTAAGGTCCTTTGGGCTTACTGTTTTTAATTCTGGTTCTTCCTTTAGTTGCTTGGAGCACAGAAAAATGATTTCCTTTAGATTGTATGCATGCTCCTAAGGATATCTGAATAAAAGATACATTTCTGATAATTTGCCATCTCAGCTTCATCCCTTGGGCAGCAGGCTGGAATGCAATAACTTAACCTGAATGTGAATGAATGCATATGTGCAAGAGGGTGTGTGTCTCTTCCTGGATTTGAAGGAATTGGCATTAAAGCAGTTTAATCAGGATACCTTGGATGGCTTATCATCTTGATTAGCTAGCGTTGCAATTAGAAGACGCTGAACTTTTGTTTAAAACATGAAAGTGACTGGTGGAGTTCAGATATTAATAAAACTAGGCTTAGCCTATAGTTTTAACCCTCTACTATCTTACATTAAGAAGAAATAAAAAGACGATTCAAGGGAAACAAGGAACTGGAATTAACTACAAAGCTGTAAAGGGTCCTGGGTGATTTTAGTCTTATTTGGGATTGTGATATCCCCTCCCACCCATCCACAACCCTGACCCCCTCCAGCACAGCAGCACCTCTGTTCTCAGCTCCTGAGTTGGTTCCTTTTTCTTCTTTATTGTAACCATAAATACTAGACGGTAGAAGTCATGCTTAGTGAAGGGAGGCATGAGGAGTAGTGGAATCACACAATATCTGTGTTAAAAGGTTATGTCCTATTAAGATACGCTTTTTAAAGTTAGTTCTTAATATAGACAGGACATTTAGATTGTTTTCGATGAGACAGGCTCTGTCAGAGATTGATCCAGTGGTCCTTAGTCCTGATTCACCAGGGATGGTTTTTGAAGAAACAGTGGCCTAGGCCACATTCCAGATCTAAAGAATCTTTTAGAGATAAGACTGAGAGATACACATGTGCAGTCAAGGTAATGAAACACTCTGTGTTTCCCCAACATTGAGAATGATGAGTCACCTAGAGCCTTGAACAGTCAAAGGATGGTCCCTGGTGACTGCATCACCTAAAGTTTGTTAGAATTGCAAAATCTCAGGCCCACCCCACACCTACTGAATCAGAATCTGAGTTTTAACAAGATCTCCAAATGATTTTTATGTACTTTCAAGTGTAAGAAGCATTTATTAAAAGCCCTTAAATACATGAGCAGGAAATAGGGTCAGAAACACAGATGATTAGGACCATGGTTAAGTGAGGAAAAAGATCTCCATACAATGGATTGCTGCTAGCTTAAATGAAGTTTGGGTAGAGTTTTTGATGACTTAAGAAATGCTTAGGGCTTCCCTGGTGGCGCAGTGGTTGAGAGTCCGCCTGCCAATGCAGGGGACATGGGTTCGTGCCCCGGTCCGGGAAGATCGCACATGCCGTGGAGCGGCTGGGCCCGTGAACCATGGCCGCTGAGCCTGCGCGTCCGGAGCCTGTGCTCCGCAACGGGAGAGGCCACAAAAAGTTCGAGAATTGTATCTGTAGGAAGACACTGTCTCTACTTAAACATTAAAGAAAGAATTTCCACTTTTGAGGTCCCGGGCATAATGGTATAAAAGGTACTGGACTTAGCCTCCTGTTATGAAAAGCTGTGAAAACTGGATAATATATAAACAACTCATTCAGGTATTGGAAAACAACCAGAACAGAAATGCAGTAATTGAGTGAGAGGTGGAGGAGTTCTCTAGGAGATCCCACATGTACGATGACTTTTTCTCTGAGACCATTTTTCAAACCAATATATAGGAAAATAGGACCCAAACAGAAAACTTCAGTCTCCCTAGGCAGAAGAAACAGAGTTCAGAGTTTGAGAGCATCAAGGATTTGAGAGTCAGAGTCCCAGAGAGGAAGGAGCTAGAGAGAAGGAGCCCTAAATATCTCCATAAAAATTTTAGGATCTTTGGTCAACTACTAAGCTGGGCATGTGCAGGGTGAGAGGTGGGAAGTAGCAGAGAGAAGGCTAGAGAGAAGACTAGAGATTTCAGAGGCCATATGGTGCTAAAGAGATGTTGGAGTTTGGGCTTAATGAGAATAGACAGACCTAAATGAACACTCTGAGCATTCATGTGAGGCTTTAGAAGACCAGGGTGAGGTCCTAGGGAGGGAGGATTTCACCCATGCCTTGATAGGATCAAGGTGATCCACAGGTAATTTAACAGGTGAGCAAAACAAAACTCAACCCTCTGTAAGAAAAATGGCATAAGACAGAGTTCACATGCTATCTATAATGTACATCATAAAATTAAAATTATTTCATCTGTGAAGAAGCAGAAAACGTGACCAACAGTCAAGAGATAAAGAAAGCATAAAAACAGATCTGCAGATGATCCAGATGTTAGAGCTACTAGAAATGGGCCTCAAAATAATCACGATTGGTACTATTAAATTCTTTAATGGTTAAAGAAAACGGAAGACTTGTATTAAAGATAGTTCTTTAGGCAGAAGGAAAATGATCTCAAATATAAAAATATAATTGCAGGAAGGAATGGAGAGCTATTAGAAATGGTAAATATGTGCATGAATAGAAATAAATATTGATTGTTTAAAATAACAGCAATAGTCCTTTTGTGGGATTTGCAACATTTATAAAAGTAAAATATATAACAATAATAACACAAAGGATGGCAAGGGTAAATGGAGTTAAACTGTTCTAAGGTTCTTGCATTGTTTAGGATGGGGTAAAATTACTAATTTAAAGAAGACTGAAATAAATCAAGAATGCATTTTGGGGCTTCCCTGGTGGTGCAGTGGTTGGGAGTCTGCCTGCCGATGCAGGGGACACGGGTTCGTGCCCCGGTCTGGGAAGGTCCCACATGCTGCGGAGCAGCTGGGTCAGTAAGCCGTGGCTGCTGAGCCTGCGCGTCCGGAGCCCGTGCGCCGCAGCGGGAGAGGCCACAGCAGTGAGGGGCCCACTTACCGCAAAAAAAAAAAAAAAAAAAAGAATGCATTTTGTAATTTTTAGGGTAACCTAAACCTAAAAATTTATTTTTAGGCTAAAATAATAATTTTAAAAAGGTATAACTAAAATGCTAACAAGGGATAAAAATAATTTTTAAAAATTTTGATTAATTTAAAGGGAAGTGAAAAAACAGGAACAAAGAATAGATATAGATGGGACAAACGGTAAACAAATTGTAAGATGGTCAACTTAAAAGCAACTATATCAGTAATTACATTAAATGTACATCAACATTCCAACAAAAATATAAAGGTTGTCAGAATGGATAAAGGAAACCAACTGTAGCAGGTTTAAATTTTAAGATACTTTATAAAGACACAAAAAGGTTGAAAGTTAGAGGTAGATTTACCATGCAAAAACTAAACAAAATATTAATATCAGACGAAGCTGATTTTAAAGCTAGAATTATTATGAGACATAAGAAGGGACATTTCTTAATGAAAAAGGGAAGTTAATAACAATCCTAAATTTGTAGGCACTTAATGATACATCTTCAAACATCGACAGACTCAAAGGGAAAAATAGACAAATCCAAAAATCATTGTTGGAGATTTAAGTAGATAAAAGTCAATAAAAAATAGAAGACTTGAAAAATATGATTATGTAACTTGATCTAATTGACAAGTATAGAATGCTACATCCAGCAACTGCATTCTTTTCAAATGTACATGGGCCCTCCTTTTAAGTGCTCATGGGACGTTTGACAAAATAGATCACATCTTGGCCATAACATATGTCTCAGCAAATATCAAAGGGTTGGAATCAGTGTATATGATCTGACCAGAGTAAAATCAAATTAAGACTTGATAACAGAAAGATACCTAGAACATCTCTAAATATTTAGAAATTAAGCAAAACACTTGTAAATACCCCACACAAGAAAAAATTACAATGTAAATAAGAAAATGTTTTGAAGTGAATAATAAAGGTAATGAAAATGCAACATATGAAAATTTATGAGATGGAACTAAATCAATACTTAGAAGGAAATTTATACTTTTAAAATGTATACAGCATAAAAAAGAAAAAGTTGAAAATCATTTAAACATCCATTCAAGAAACTGGAAAATTAATAGCAAATTAATCCCAAAAGAAAAAAAGAAAGGAAATCACAAAAAGAAGAGCAGAAATCAAAGAAACAGGAAAAATATATATAATAAAAAAATCGACAAAACCAAGTGTGGTTCTTTAAAAATGTTAATATAATTGATAAATTCCTTGAAGACCAACCAAGAAAATAAGAAGAAAAAACACAAAGAATGTCAGCAAAAAAAATGAAGGGGTCACAACTACAGGTCAGAGATATTAAAAGGAAAGTAAGAGGATATTACAATCAACTTTATGACAATAAAGTTGACAACTTAGAGAAAATTGATAAATTCCTTCAAAAACATAACTTACCAAAGTGGACATAAGAAGAAATAAAAAATCTAATAGTCCTACATATTGAAATTGAAACCAAAATTAAATGTCTTCCTACAAATTAAATTCCAGACCCAGACTGTTTTAGTGATGAATTATTCCAAATATTTAAGGGAGAAGTAATGCCAATCTTATACAATCCTCGACTCTTCCAGAGAATAGCAAAAGATGGAACATTTCTTAACTCATTTTGTGAGTTCAGCATAATCAAACTCTGACAAGTACTTACTAGGAAGGAAAATTACAAGTCAGTATCTCTCATGAACTCTAAAATTGTTTTTAGCAAGTAAAATTCAGTGATTTATAAAAGGATAGTACATTGTGATCAAATGGGATTTATTTCAGGAATCCGTGGTTGTTCTAACTTTTAAAAAATAATCAAAGCCTCATTAAAAGAATAAAGGAAGAAGAAAAGAGATGGAGAATTTACACTGCCAGAGATATAGATTTACCATAAAACTACAGTAATTAAGATAGTGTGACATTGACTCAAGGTACATGAATAGAACAAAGGAATAGAATAGAGTTCTGAAATAATTGTTACAGATATCTGTAAATCTGACAGAGTTCTTAAATCCAGAACACATAAAGAATCCTATCCTACAAAAAATTGGAAAAATAAGTCAACTCGATTAAAAATTAGGCAAAATACTTGAAAGGGCCTTCACAGAAGAGAATATCACAGTTGCCAGTAAACATGTAAAATATGTTCAACATCATTAGTCGTTAGATAAATGCAAATAAAAATACCAAAAAGATACCATTACGTACCCACCAGAATGGCTAAAGTTAAAAAGGCTGACAGGGCTTCCCTGGTGGCGCAGTGGTTGAGAGTCCGCCTGCCGATGCAGGGGACACGGCTTCGTGCCCCGGTCCGGGAAGATGCCACATGCTGCGGAGCTGCTGGGCCCGTGAGCCATGGCCGCTGAGCCTGTGCTCCGGAGCCTGTGCTCCGCAACGGGAGAAGCCACAACAGTGAGAGGCCTGTGTACCGCAAAAAAAAAAAAAAAAGGCTGACAATATCAAGTGGATGTTTTAGATTTTTTGGTGACCTGGAGAAAGGAATTCACTCCGTCCTCCCTGTCCTTATAGTTAAAACTCTGTATTAGCAGCTCTTCTTCCATTTTCTTGGCTGTAGCATCCCAAGTCATCTCCCAATTGATTTAGTCTTTTATTTTATTTTAATTTTTATTTTATAATGGAGTATAGTTGATTTACAATGTTGTGTTAGTTTCAGATAGATGTACAGCAAAGTGATTCAGTCATACATATACACATATCTGTTCTTTTTCAGATTCTTTCCCCATATAGGTTATTACTCTTGAGTAGAGTTCCTGTGTATATAATTCCTGTGTATATAGTTCCTGTGTATATAATTTATATATAAATTAGATAATCAAGAAGTAGGTCCTTGTTGATTATCTAATTTATATATAATAGCGTGTGTATGTTAATCCCAACCTCCTAATTTATCCCTCCCCCCGCTTTCCCCTTTGGTAACCATAGGTTTGTTTTCGAAGTCTGTGAGTCTGTTTCTGTTTTGTAAATAAGTTCATTTGTATCATTTTTTAGATTCCACATACAAGTGATACCGTATGATATTTGTCTTTTTCTGTCTGACTTACCTCACTTAGTATGATAATCTCTACGTCCAACCATGTTGCTGCAAATGGCATTATTTCATTCGTTTTTATGGCTGAGTAATATTTCATTGTATATATGTACTACCTCCTCTTTATGCATTCCTCTCTTGATGGACATTTAGGTTGCTTCCATGTATTGGCTATTGTAAATAGTGCTGCAATGAACATTGGGGTGCATGTATCTTTTCGAATTAGAGTTTTCTCCCCATATATGCCCAGGAGTGGGATTGCTGGATGATATATAGTAGTTCTAGTTTCAGTTTTTTAAGGAACCTCCATACTGTTCTCCATAGCGGTTGTACCAATTTACATTCCCACCAACAGTGTAGGAGGGTTCCCTATTCTCCACACCCTCGCCAGCATTTATTATTTGTAGACTTTTTGATGATGGCCATTCTGACTGGTGTGAGGTGATACCTCCTTGTAGTTTTGATTTGCATTTCTCTAATAGTTAGCGATATTGAGCATCTTTCCATGTGCTTTTTGGCCATCTGTATGTCTTGCTTAGAGAAATAGCTGTTTAGATCTTCTGCCCATTTTTTGATTGGGTTGTTTGTTTTTTGACATAGAGCTGCATGAGCTGTTTGTATGTTTTGGAGATTAATCTCTCGTCAGTCGCTTCATTTGCAAATATTTTCCCATTAATTTAGTCTTGCCTTTTGCTCAGAGTCTTCTCACATCACCCAGGTAGATAGAGCCAATCTACTTAGGCCTTCCAATGAAACACTGATTCGTCATTATTGCCATTCCCCAAATTAACCACTATTCTGACTTTCTCACCGTAGATTAATTTTGTCTGTTTTTGAATTTTATATGCATAGAATCATACAGTATGCACTTGTATACTCTTTTATATCTAGATTCTTTCACTCAACATTATATCTTGAGATTCATCCATATATTATGTCTACCCATGGTTCATTCTTTTTCACTTTTGTAGAATATTCCAGTTCCTATATGTTTATCTCTGTATACTTATGTATTCTTTTACTGATGGATTCTTGGGTTATTTCCAATATGGGACTACTACCAAAAAGTGCTGCTATGAATATTCTGTACGTGCGCCTGTGTACATTATCTGTTATCTATATACCTGAAAGTAGAATTGTTAGGTCGTGGGGTATGTATATATTCAGTTATATAAGACACCGCCAAATAATTTTCTAAAATTATTTTACCAGTTTATATTTCCACCCAGAAGTGTATGAAAATTCCATATCTTCTCCACTTTCATGTCCCATTTCTTGTTGACTTAAAATTCTTTTGAAGGTAATCACATTTGACTAGACTGTTAAAACCACCACAGTAGCAGAAGCAGCAAACAAACATGATAGGAGAGACAGTCCCAACTGATATTCCCAAGTCAGATCATGCTAAAGGCTACTTAATGAAAGGAAAACTATTAGGTGAAATTGCTGTCCCATTCAAGAAGGCATTACCGCTTAATCATTAACTGAATTCTTATTTTCCCCTAGAAATGTCGCAATTATGAAAAATTATGAAATGATTCCTGATTAAGTGACACTACATGTGAAACAGTAAATATAACTGAAAAGGGTAGACTTTTAGGCTTAGTCAGATACTACTATTTTAACTAAGTTACGTATGCAACTAAGTAACATAACTAAGTTATGATGAGAAGAACTCTCACAATACAAACATTTTTTTTCCTGTTCGTTGAAGGCATAAACTGGGTTTATTTCTAAAACCCTTCTTTGCTTAAGGAGAGGTCACAAGAGAGAAAAGTCAGAAGCTGTTTCTGCTGTTACTAACTTTGTAATCCTAGTCACTTAATATCTTTTGTCTCAGTTTCAAGTGTCTGCTAAAGCTATGGAACATTATACCTTCTCTGTTTACCAAAAAGATTATTGTGAGAAGCAGTTGAATGCCTGTAACAGCTAATCCATATGTAGATTCAAAGTCAACAAAGCATTTTCCACATATTCTCATTTCTATATTTAAAATAATCTTATAATGGGTAAAATGCTATTCTAATGGAAGTTTTTTCATACGATAAATCATATTTTTCATATGATAATCTTATTTCTTATACATCTTATGTTGTAAGCAGAGCCCAGTGCGGTGCAGTCTAGAAGTCCATTTGCTCATTCTCTTTTGCCTCAGTAGAAAGGAATAGAAAGGATGATGCATAATGAGTAAAACACGTATCATCTCCTGGAGATGGAAAATAAGGATAGAGGCAGATTTCCATTCAGGAGAATTTATTTGGGCTTAGGAAGTAATTTAAAATGGCTATTCCCTCTATTGGCAATTTGTAGCCTGCCTGAGTTGACACCTCCATTTTCAATCACAGCAAGATTGCTTTTAGTTGCAGGGAATTGCTAAAGCCAGAGCTCTGAAATCCTGAATCTGAACCCTTTTCAAACTCGTTATATTAAAGCAAATGGAACAAAACATAGGATCTTCTCTCGTAATTGTCATCACATGCTTTAAAAATTATTTAAATTAATCCATAATTTGTCTAAATCAAGAGGGGGGAAATATGGCCCAATTATAATGTTGACCTATTATATCTGGACATGGCAAATTTAGTCCAGAAAGATATGTTAGCCATCAAATATGCAAACTTAATGTGAAGTAGTTGTTGGGCTTTTATATACATGTGAGATCTAAGAAAGACGATATTATTATACATACAGTGACTAAGTTCCCAGATCAGTCAATCCAAACCAATATATGGAAAACTCTGTGTGTGTGTGTGTGTGTGTGTGTGTGTGTGTGTGTGTGTGTGTCCGCGCACACATACCTTCTGACTGTCTATCTGTATGGAGATATGTACATATCTGTTTAGAGCAAAATCTCCAAAGATTCTCTTTGTAAAACTGAATTAGATTCTAGAGGACATTAGTGTTGTAGTTTAGCATCTCTCTTGGCTTCCTATCTATACCGTGGAAAATCTCTAAGGCAGAAGGAGACCGAAGCTGATCGCCTGCTGTGAGCTCTTTGAGACCCATTTTGAGGAATCATCACCAATCACACTGGGGAAGGCGACTTACCTCACATGGGGGAGAGTTATAATTATTGAGTGGGTGTTGTAGTCACCGAGCTTTCGTGTAGTTAAAACATTATTCTGAGACATGTACTATAAGCCATGGGATTAGGCCTTTATTAATAAAACTCCCCAAATGGTATTTGCAATATGTCATTCCACTTGAGAAGATAAATAGGACAGAATTAAACTAACACAGAAAGATTACTTATCTTATAATTAAGAACATTGTAGGAGAATGAATTTTGAATTTATAGCAGATACTGGGTTGGCTGGGGAGACATATTAAATAACCTTCCTTTTTTAAAAATATCTTTTGAGACATAAATTCTCTGTGGGGAAAAAACATAGAACAATGAGCTGTCTTTTCTCAACTGATTGCCTAGTGTTCCAAACACTTTGAAAAATGAAGGGAAATTTAACATTTTAAAATGATCTTTTAGAAATCTTTTATTATGAGTGGGGAAGAATGAACTAAAGTCCTAAAGTATTTAGACTTTTTGGAAACTTCCATGATGTAAGCTTAGGTAAGTCTGAGATAGTCCAGCGCACAGAGCATGGTGGCATGAAATGCAAACGTGAGTCACCGATTTTTATAGTCAGCTAGAAAAGCAGCGCATTTTTAAAAAAGAAAAATAGACAATATTTCCTGACATGAAGACAGTTACTATCTTAGTTTCTCTTTGGAAACTTCACAGAGCTTTATCCTGTTTATTTACTCTGTAGCAGTGACCCTGAGCATCAGCTTGGGTCTGTATTTTAAGATCTTGGCTAAAATGCCGTATGTTCTTAAGCAAACCAAAGTAGAGAATTCAACAGTCACCCAATTTATACCATTAAGGTTAAAAAAAAAAAAAATCAATTTATGCAAATCAGAATCAAATTCATACCAATTTATCTATGGTACGAATTTTCAGGTTTTCTCTGAAATTATCCTGGGGATCATAATTTTGCTTTTAACTTTCTCAATGTAGACCCCAAATAAGAAGAAGATAATTTTATTGTAAGCATAGAAAATAGATTTTGATGACCCATTTTTTTCTTTGTTCCTCCTAAAATGAATTTCTTAAGCTGGTCTTTACTTTTCCCATCTACAAAGTGGAGAATATAAAAGGTTTCCTGAAGCTGTGAAATATGTAGAGGGCATTCATGTTTTCGGAAGCAAGTTGGAATGTATAATTACACACAATTCCCAGCATTTTGTGCTTATGAAAGGAGTAATAGCAGTTCCCTGATCTCAAGTCATTAGATCTGTGGGGAGATGTAATGCGATGCTGCCATTTGTTAGAATATTTTAGGACTATACTACTTCACTGTTTGGTATGACATTGCGACCAGCTGTAACTGTTTTGGCAGAGTTAATCGGACTTGTTTCCCCCTGGCTCCCACCATCACAGCATCCCACTGGCAGCAGGAAGCTTCTTGAGGAGATGTCTTCATGCTTTGCTGGGTACTGTAGCCCACATCAAGCCATCAACATTTCCATTTTCATACTTTTCTGACTTGGAGTCATTTTCCCAACTCAGTGATTTCCTTTCTGCCATTAGCCACCTGCACTCCATTAAGTTGTCTGTTCCATAGAGATAGAAGCATCGAGTTTCTTGATAAGGGTTGTCTACTGTCCACCATTACTCTCCCTTCTTGTAGCAAAGCCCCTGATTTTCTTATGGGTGCCCACTTTTCCCTGACTCTCTCAGTCCATACACGTTCAGAGCTTCTGAGGGTGGCCTGTGACTCCAGCTTCACAGAAAAGAGCTTCAGGGATTGGGCGGGAAGGGGCACAGGAACCATCAGCCATTTGCTCTGGCTTTTGCTTGCGGATTTAAACTGTAGCCACCTTGCAATCAACCACGTGGGAACTGAGAGAGACCACACCCACGTCGGGGCAGAGGTGAGAGATGGAGAACTGAGCCCTGCATCACGGTGTCTGAACCTGAATGGAGTTGTGGCTGAAGTTCTACCTCTGGCCTTTTAGCTACCACAATTTTTTTTTTTCTTTAGCTCAAACCAGTTGGAATTGGGGCTTTTATCATCTGTTACTCTCAACAGAAATAACCCTGAGTAATCCAAGCCTAGTATCTATGGTCCAAATTCAAAAGAATTTCACTCCTTTGTTTTATC
The DNA here is from genome assembly GCF_951394435.1 of Stenella coeruleoalba. Lineage (NCBI taxonomy): Eukaryota > Metazoa > Chordata > Mammalia > Artiodactyla > Delphinidae > Stenella > Stenella coeruleoalba. The sequence continues at coordinate 58,582,634 of NC_137155.1, forward strand.
CTGGGTATTCCCACTAATATATCAAGGCTTCAGAACCTTTCTTCACCCATGGATGCTGGTACCAACAAGATTGTTCTTGAATTTGAGGCCTCAGATTGTGCAACAAATAAGTTCTCAGCCCCATGTACTCAGTGATAAGCATAGCTTAAAATCAGGGTACCTACAAGTCACTGCTTCTAATTCACAGAGAAGCTGCCTTTTAAAATGTGTGTGTGTGTGTGTGTGTGTGTGTGTGTGTGTGTGTGTGTGTGTGTGTGTATATATATATATATACACACACACACACACACACAAATACACATATAGATGTGTGTTACACCTTTGTAATGGCTAGGTCAACAATATTTAATTAATTAAATTTGTTAGATTAAAAAAAATAAGCTCCCCATTGGGCAATATCAGGAAATAAATACACCAAGGTAGAGAACTTGATGTGATCAAAGTCCAAGATGATTTGGCTGCAGGCACAGTAGCAAAGTGGGGGGGTTGTTTGTCCCTTATGACCTCAGGTTTCAAGGAGGCCAGTCCACCCACATAGCCAGGGCAGGGTGCCAGATAAATGAGCCTGTGGCACTGCAGCCCCATTCTCCTTCCTGAACTCTCGGTTCACGCCTACTCTTCCTTTTGCTCCCACCCACTCTGTTCCAGTTTAGCCTGATCTCCAAGCCTAGTGACATGCTTTCCTTTCTGGCCCATGGACTCAAGGATGGAATCAATATCCAACTTTAACCCTTAAAGCTCCCAGGCCCACTAGCTTGGTTTGCCCAGCTCCTGGCCACACTTTCTCTGGGCTAGGGGTGCTGTTTCAGTCTTTCTAACAGGACGGTGGGGTGAGGAAGAAAGTTGAGATGGAAGAGTAGCAGATAGAAAAAGGGCAAAGGTAGTCTCTTCCCATATGAGTCTTCACCTTATCTGAAAAGACTTCCCATTGGCAAAAAAGGTGAAGCTGAGCATATGACATATGCTTCCTAGTGCACCAGATTGTAATATTATACACTGGGATCACAAAGTCTGGATATTACAACGATAAACGTCTGTAAACATTTTAATGTTTTGAGCAAAAGGAAAAAAACCACCAGTGATGTATTCTCCTAATGAGCTGCTTACAAAGATCAATTAGCGATATTCCCAAACTCGAAATAGAAAGAATGGCACCCGCTTCAGTGACACACTACATAGCTGCATTAGTGAGTATGATGGTATTCTCATTGGTTTGATTGTCACTGTTTGCTACAGCTGTGTTTTATAGGTTAGAATCCTAGGACTGGAAGGAACCCTTAGATGAGGGATTGGAAAACTACAGCCTACTGCCAAATCCAGCCCGCTCCCTGTTGTTGTCAACACAGTTTTATTGGAACCCAGCCACAGCCTTTCACTTAAGTGTTGTCCGTGGTATGTAAGTGTGTATGTGCTTTCGCATACACCGGCAGAGCTGAGTACTTGTGACAGTGACTGTAAGGCTGACAAAGCCTAAAATATTTACTGTCTGGTGTTTTACAGTGAAAATTTGCTGACTTTGCTTTAGAAGGCAATTTAAATCCATTTGCCTGTTTTCTGGAATGATTGTATTTTTGTTGCCTCAGAAAAGTATTTGCCCAGTTAGTAATGGTTCCTAGGGATGAAGATTGTGTTGTCTCATTGGTATTCCAACTCCTACTAACCAAAAATTCTTTGTAGAGATAACTTACTTAAATCCTTCATGGTACAAGGTAGACCCAGTTCCTCTTTTGTCTTTAGTTTGGTTGTTTTTGTTTTAGCTGCTCAATGAAATCTTTTCATATATTTAAAGACTATCAAATGGCCCAATTTTTGTCTTCCCTCGCCCACCCCCCTGCCCACAGGATAAAATCCATCCCTTTTAACATTCCCAAATCTTGAAATTTTTTTTTTTTGCGTGGCTCATTTACAAAGCCTTTTCCATTCACTGTGATGACATTTCTTTATTATACCAAGAACTGGACATTGTACTTTGATAATATTTACCTATTACGAAGTGCAGGTATAGAATCAATTTGGATCTCAAAACATCTTGGGAGGCCAGCTAGGGCTTTTACTATGCCCATTTTGCAGATGAGGGGCAATGAGGCTCAACAAGGTTAAATACACAGCCCCGTGATCACATAACCAGGAATTGATAAACCTCTTCTAGCTTACTGCACTGCCCATTGCTTTGTAATGAGCCTGGCAGGAGGACAGTTTCAATAAACTATATTGCATGTGTCTGGTGCAATACTGAGCTTGCTTTGGGGGAGATATTCTGTCATTCATTGTATATCTACTGGTTCAACTTCAACTCAAAGTTGTTTGTCCATGGGGCCAGTGTGAAGTGGGTCCTCAGTGCACTATTTAAAGATTGTCACTGTGTTCTACGGTCACGGCAAGCAGGTTATGTGTTAGCAGAGGAACTGGAGGAGAGTGTGGTTAAATTAGCAAAAATCCATCACCAGCAGGAGAAAAGGTGTGCGTTTTGCCAGGAGGAAGATGTTCCATGGTGTCATCTTTCTGTACAGTGGGCAATGTTATCTGCATATCTTTCCTGTATTGGACATAGCCAGCCCATCCCCCTGTTTTATTTTGTGCCATTTGTTTTCCTCTTCTGATGTACGAAATTTAGTAGTCTAATTTGCCCAAATTACTTTGATTTTGGAGTCTATGTTTGAAGTTATTCTCTGCTGTCCTCTTTTCATCATCATGTGGTGTTACCGTGAAATTCTTCTCTGAGTCATTAATGAAAATGTTAAGCAGCAGAAACAAAACGATATCTCCTTAATAATAGTATATCGTTCTCAACCAAGCACAAAGATAACGTAGGGGCACTGCTGTAGAAGTATGAAAAAAACAATCGTTACTGCACTTTGGGGGTGGACATTTTCCCACTTACTTACTTTAGCCTTTTAGATGTTTCTTTGTGGACCAAATTATAGCTCTGGTACTGTCATTAGCACTTTAGATTATCGGTTGCAGTGTATTAAGGGAGATACAGGCTGCTTCTTGAACATTCTGCATTTGTATTTAAGTTTAACAGTGTTTCCTTTTTTGGTTGTATGTTGCCTGTTGTTCACCTTTTATCCTAGCAAAAGATCACGATTCCTGTACACACAGATCATCTTACTAATTGAGTTTCTCATTGTGTGTCTTCAGGTTATTGCAGTTTAAGTATTTATTTTTATTACTAATAATATTAGTCAATAATTTGAAGCCTAAACCACTTTTCCTTACACAAACAGCAGCAACTTCTTCTTCCAGTGTATTTGTTTCTGAATCATGCAGTTCCTGGTGATTATGTAAGGAGGAGAAAGGGCACACTTTGACTATGAGACCAAAGGCTGGGATTGAGAGATGCCAGCAAGGACAGTCATCCTTGGATTTGTAAACAGATTTGTAAAACTGTGACATTTTATGAGGACATCATTGGGAGAGAATAGATTCAGGGCCTTGCTGTCATTTTTATAGTCAGAATTAAAGTGAGATGGGACTTTAAAATGGGAATTTCTCTTTTCTTACCCTTTCTTCCAGTCTTCCTTTAAAAGCTACTTAAATAAAAATTCCTTTGTATTTTCCTAACCTTCTCTCTAGTTTAGTGGCCAGCTCGTATTCTCATCTGACCAGATTTCTTCTCATCCTTTTATGTGCACAGCCAGGAAGCCTTCCTAAATCACTCTCCCAGCATCACAGCTGCTTTCTCCCTTTGAGAAACAATATACTCTAACTCTTCTTTTTTTTTCCCCTGTAGAGTTGCATTCAACAGACACAATTTCCATGTCTAAGAAGCAGTCACCCTTGAATTTTACGTACTTAATTTCATTCTGGTAGCTTCAAACCTATGAACAAAATGAGTGACCTGGTATGTATTTTTATTCGAGAATAGAGGTGCATCTTTTTCGTAGTGCTGGGGTTTGGCTGAGACCATCTCTTTCCAGTCTGAGCTGACCGTGTGATCTTTTGTGTGCACTCACATATTTTAGAGTTGTCGAACGTCCATTGAATGCAGGATGCCATTAAATTTTGCAGGCTTCTTTCTGAACTGTTATTTATACACTCTGTGAAAACTTAAGTTATTTTTATGACAAACATTATTTTAAAGGAACAGTGGTGTCAATGACTATTCATTGATTATTTTCATTGAATGGTCCTCATACATCTATAATGTGGGCCAGTCTTTTTAACATTCCTTGTTATGACTTGTTTGTCTTCATTTCCATTGTCCTGTTTTTGCTTGGAGGTTTATGTTATTTCTACAGTTTATATTGTTTTTGTTTGTTTACCCAGTTAATGCCCTTTTTTCTTAAAGTTATATTAAAGAAAAAACTGATCATAGAGGTTCAGAGCTTGGGTTTCAGAGTCCGAACGCCTGTATTTAAAACCCATCCTGCCACCAAACTAGTTGTGTGACCTGGGCAAGAAACATTGTCTCTTTGTGCCTCAGTTTCCTTTTCTCTAAAATGATGGTAATAGTACTACCTTACTCCTGGGGTGGTTGTGAGATTAAATGAATTAAGTTATATTATGTGTTTAGAAAGGAGCCTGGCATACAGGAAATGCTCAACAGTGGCAGCTGTTAATCATCTTTATTGTTCTCTCCTGAAGAGTAAGGACTATGTGAAACAGTTTTTTTTCAAAATCCCTTACAAAACCTCATAATAGAAATGGGTACTCCGTGTCCTGGCTATTGTAAATAGTGCTGCAGTGAACATTGTGGTACATGTATCTTTTTGAAAGAGAAAAACAAATACCGTATGCTAACGCGCATATATATGGAAACTAAAGAAGTGGTACTGGTGAACCTAGTGGCAGGGCAGGAATAAAGACACAGATGTAGAGAACGGACTTGAGGGCACGGCAGAGCGGGTAGGGAATGGGAAGCTGGGATGAGGTGAGAGAGTAGCATTGACGTATATATACTACCAAATGTAAAATGGATGGCTAGTGGGAAGCTGCTGCATAGCACAGGGAGATCAGCTGAGTGCTGTGTGACGACCTAGAGGGATGGGATAGGGAGGGTGGCGGGGGCTCAAGAGGGAGGGGATATGGGGATATATGTATACATATAGCTGATTCACTTTGTTGTACAGCAGATACTAACACAACATTGTAAAGCATTTATACTCCAATAAAGATGTGAAAAAAAACAAAAAAGAAAGAAATGGGTACTCAAGGAACGTGTTAAGTAACTGTGGCAGGTAGAATAATGGTCTCTCAAGACGTCTACATCCCACTCTCTGGAACCTGTGAATGTGTTATGTTACATGACAAGAGGGACTTGAGGTTTTGCAGATGGAATTAAGGTTGCTGTCCGTTGACTGGGATGGGGAGATTACTTGGACCTTCCTGGTGGGCACAGTGTATCATAAGGATCCTTTAAATGTGGAAGAAGGAGGCAGAGGAGTCAGTGGCAGAGGAATTTGAAGTAAGAAAAACTCAGTGACTCCAGGATAGATCATATCTTGGGTCACAAATCAAGCCTTGGCAAATTTAAGAAAATTGAAATTGTATCAAGTATCTTTTCTGACCACAACGCCATGAGACTAGATATCAATTACAGGAAAAGATCTGTAAAAAATACAAACACATGGAGGCTAAACAATACACTACTAAATAACCAAGATGTTACTGAAGAAATCAAAGAGGAAATCAAAAAATACCTAGAAACAAATGACAATGGAGACACAACGACCCAAAACCTGTGGGATGCAGCAAAAGCAGTTCTAAGGGGGAAGTTTATAGCAATACAAGCCCACCTTAAGAAGCAGGAGACATCTAGAATAAACAACCTAACCTTGCACCTCAAGCAATTAGAGAAAGAAGAACAAAAAAACCCCAAAGCTAGCAGAAGGAAAGAAATCATAAAAATCAGATCAGAAATAAATGAAAAAGAAATGAAGGAAACAATAGCAAAGATCAATGAAACTAAAAGCTGGTTCTTTGAGAAGATAAACAAAATAGATAAACCACTAGCCAGACTTATCAAGAAAAAAAGGGAGAAGACTCAAATCAATAGAATTAGAAATGAAAAAGGAGAGGTAACAACTGACACTGCAGAAATAAAAGAGATCATGAGAGATTACTACAAGCAACTCTATGCCAATAAAATGGACAATCTGGAAGAAATGGACAAATTCTTAGAAATGCACAACCTGCCAAGACTGAATCAGGAAGAAATAGAAAATATGAACAGACCAATCACAAGCACTGAAATTGAAACTGTGATTAAAAATCTTCCAACAAAGAAAAGCCCAGGACCAGATGGCTTCACAGGCGAATTCTATCAAACATTTAGAGAAGAGCTAACACCTATCCTTCTCAAACTCTTCCAAAATATAGCAGAGGGAGGAACACTCCCAAACTCATTCTACGAGGCCACCATCACCTTGATACCAAAACCAGGCAAGGATGTCACAAAGAAAGAAAACTACAGACCAATATCACTGATGAACATAGATGCAAAAATCCTCAACAAAATACTAGCAAACAGAATCCAACAGCACATTAAAAGGATCATACACCATGATCAGGTGGGGTTTGTTCCAGGAATGCAAGGATTCTTCAATATACGCAAATCTATCAATGTGATAAACCATATTAACAAACTGAAGGAGAAAAACCATATGATCATCTCAATAGATGCAGAGAAAGCTTTTGACAAAATTCAACACCCATTTATGATAAAAACCCTGCAGAAAGTAGGCATAGAGGGAACTTTCCTCAACATAATAAAGGCCATATACGACAAGCCCACAGCAAACATCATCCTCAATGGTGAAAAACTGAAAGCATTTCCACTAAGATCAGGAACAAGACAAGGGTGCCCACTCTCACCACTCTTATTCAACATAGTTTTGGAAGTTTTAGCCACAGCAATCAGAGAAGAGAAGGAAATAAAAGGAATACAAATCGGAAAAGAAGAAGTAAAGCTGTCACTGTTTGCAGATGACATGATCCTATACATAGAGAAGCCTAAAGATGCTACCAGAAAACTACTAGAGCTAATCAATGAATTTGGTAAAGTAGCAGGATACAAAATTAATGCACAGAAATCTCTGGCATTCCTATATACTAATGATGAAAAATCTGAAAGTGAAATCAAGAAAACACTCCCATTTACCATTGCAACAAAAAGAATAAAATATCTAGGAATAAACCTACCTAAGGAGACAAAAGACCTGTATGCAGAAAACTATAAGACACTGATGAAAGAAATTAAAGATGATACAAATAGATGGAGACATATACCATGTTCTTGGATTGGAAGAATCAACATTGTGAAAATGACTCTACTACCCAAAGCAATCTATAGATTCAATGCAATCCCTATCAAACTACCACTGGCATTTTTCACAGAACTAGAACAAAAAATTTCGCAATTTGTATGGAAACACAAAAGACCCCGAATAGCCAAAGCAATCTTGAGAACAAAAAAAGGAACTGGAGGAATCAGGCTCCCTGACTTCAGACTATACTACAAAGCTACAGTTATCAAGACAGTATGGTACTGGCACAAAAACAGAAAGATAGATCAATGGAACAGGATAGAAAGCCCAGAGATAAACCCATGCACATATGGACACCTTATCTTTGATAAAGGTGGCAGGAATGTACAGTGGAAAAAGGACAGCCTCTTCAATAAATGGTGCTGGGAAAACTGGACAGGTACATGTAAAAGAATGAAATTAGAACACTCCCTAACACCATACACAAAAATAAGCTCAAAATGGATTAAAGACCTAAATATAAGGCCAGAAACTATCAAACTATTAGAGGAAAACATAGGCAGAACACTCTATGACATAAATCACAGTAAGATTCTTTCTGACCCACCCCCTAGAGTAATGGAAATAAAAACAAAAATAAACAAATGGGACCTAATGAAACTTCAAAGCTTTTGCACAGCAAAGGAAACCATAAACAAGACCAAAAGACAACCCTCAGAATGGGAGAAAATATTTGCAAATGAAGCAACTGACAAAGGATTAATCTCCAAAATTTACAAGCAGCTCATGCAGCTCAACAACAAAAAAACAAACAACCCAATCCAAAAATGGGCAGAAGACCTAAATAGACATTTCTCCAAAGAAGATATACAGACTGCCAACAAACACATGAAAGAATGCTCAACATCATTAATCATTAGAGAAATGCAAATCAAAACTACAATGAGATATCATCTCACACCAGTCAGAATGGCCATCATCAATAAATCTAGAAACAATAAATGCTGGAGAGGGTGTGGAGAAAAGGGAACCCTCTTGCACTGCTGGTGGGAATGTGAATTGGTTCAGCCACTATGGAGAACAGTATGGAGGTTCCTTAAAAAACTACAAATAGAACTACCATATGACCCAGCAATCCCACTACTGGGCATATACCCTGAGAAAACTGAAATTCAAAAAGAGTCATGTACCAAAATGTTCATCGCAGCTCTATTTACAATAGCCCGGAGATGGAAACAACCTAAGTGTCCATCATCAGATGAATGGATAAAGAAGATGTGGCACATATATACAATGGAATATTACTCAGCCATAAAAAGAAACGAAATTGAGCTATTTGTAATGAGGTGGATAGACCTAGAGTCTGTCATACACAGTGAAGTAAGTCAGAACGAAAAAGACAAATACAGTATGCTAACACATGTATATGGAATTTAAGAAAAAAAAAAAAATGTCATGAAGAACCTAGGGGTAAGGCAGGAATAAAGACGCAGACCTCCTAGAGAACGGACTTGAGGTTATGGGGAGGGGGAAGGGTGAGCTGTGACGGGGCGAGAGAGAGTCATGGACATATACACACTAACAAACGTAGTAAGGTAGATAGCTAGAGGGAAGCAGCCGCATGGCACGGGGATATTGGCTCGGTGCTCTGTGACAGCCTGGAGGGGTGGGATAGGGAGGGTGGGAGGGAGGGAGACGCAAGAGGGAAGAGATATGGGAACATATGTATATGTATAACTGATTCACTTTGTTATAAAGCAGAAACTAACACACCATTGTAAAGTAATTATACCCCAATAAAGATGTTAATAAAAAAAAAAAAAAAAAAAAAAAAAAAGAAAAACTCAGTGAGCCATTGCTAGCCTTGAAGATGGGAGGGACCACCAGCCAAGGACTGCTGGGCAACCTCTAGAAGCTGGGAAAGGCAAGGATATGGATTCTTCTTTCCTTAGAGCCTCTAGAAGGAACACATCCCTGCCAATACCTTGATTTTAGCCCAGAAAGGCTTCAGAACTGTCATATAATAAATTTATAATATAAACATATACAATTTATAATAAAGTTATGTTAGTTTAAGCAACCAAGTATGTGGTAATTTGTTAAAGCAGTAATAGAAAACTAATACAGTGACCAACTGACTGAATGAAAAGATTTTTTGAGACAATGACACCAAGAAAAAGGTACCAGTGTAAGAATTTATACATTAAGAAGACATAATGGCTAGAACCAGTTTTTAAAGCAGTGGATTTTAAACCTTCCTTGGTCAGAATCATTCCTTTAAAACAGCTAACATGCCCGTAAATATAAAGTTTTGCATAAAATTTAACAAGGCCCACAGACCACATGGAAACCCTCCATTGACCCCAGGTTATAACCCTAGGTTTGTTCAGGATTCGTTAAGACTCAGCCAATGACGAGTTTTTAACAGTGACCTAGGAGCATTTGCTACTGGCCTGTTAGAGTTGTCTGGTACGTTGAGGTTCTTCTGAGTAGCTGAAGACTCTGTGAATGCTAATCAAAGCTATAAGGTAACTTAGAGGTTTGGGCCCCCTTTTCAGTCAAATTGAAAGTTTAGAACCTTGTTCTCTGTTTCTCAGTTTACTGTGGCAATAGTATACCCCAAGTCACATGATCCCTCTGTACTCATATTCTCCATTTTTAGAAAAGGTTCATCACCACTAAAGTAATTAAACTCGTGTTTTAAAAGGTGATTTGAAAGCTAAGGTAATGTTGGAGTAGTGGTCACCTTTAGTATGCCTTATTCCAAGGTTTTGTTTGTTTTAGGGCAGTCATGAAAACAGGTTTTATCTCCATATCATAGGAAGTGCTAACATTTATAGCAGATAGTATAGGTGTTCTCTCTGTTGGTATGGTTTCATTCATTCATTCAGTAAGTTTTGATCCAAGACCAACTAAATTCCAGGCATGGTACTAGGGATGAGGGATACCAATGAAAAAGAAGTTGAATGTAGACTCTGTTCTTGAGTTTACAGTCTTGTGATCTTTGTTAAAAAGTAAATACCCCTTGGAGGTATGGTTTAAATGTCACAGCACAGCCATTGTGTACTTTATAGTGAATGAGTTTACCAGATATTGTCTTGAAAATAAGCTTTCACTGGAGGATGAGAAGAGGTTAGAAGTCCAATAAGAGCCAGAGGGGGACGCGTAAGATTTCTGTAAGAAGATAAGAAAGGATGGTAGTAGCATAGCATCATGGGGTCAGTGAATAATACTTTCACTCATACTGGATTTCTCTTCGAGTGGATCCAAACTATTCTTTAAAAGTTCTGGTAAAGAGTGGATAAGTGACAGAGAGGGTGTGGGATGGCCAAAGGTGATCAGTGTGACCCACCCAGACCTGGCTTGAAGCCCATCTTTGTGACTCATTGAGCACACGGGTTGCATTAGTGAGTCTGGCATTTCCCACAGGCTCTGCTGGACCTAGCCATGGCTGTTTGTAAGACTGCACCTTTGTAGACGATGAAGAACTGCCACAGAATGAGCTGTGATTTCACAAAACACCCTGTCTCTACCTTAGCCTGGTTGCTAGAACATTCAGGACATTCTCAGCCATGAAATGCTGAAGGACTGGATGTGAGAGTGAGAGAAGAGATGTGTATTAGTTTCCTGTTGCTGCTGTAACAGATTACCACAAATCCAGTGGCTTAAAACAACACACGTCTTACAGTTCTGGAGGGTCATCATTCTCGAGTGGGTTATCGGAGCTGCATTTTGAAAATGCAGAGGGAAATCTGTTTTCTCGCCTTTTGCAGCCTCTGGTGGTTGCCCATGTTCCTTGACCCCTGACCCCACATCACTCTGGCCTCTGCTTCAATTCTCACATCGCCTTCTCTCTCTCACCCTCCTGCCTCCCTCTTGATTATATTGGGCCTACCCTGGTAATCTAGGATAATCTTCTGTCTCAGAATCCTTAATCACCTCTGCAAAGTCCCTTTTGTCATGGAAGGTCACATTTTCACAGGTTCCAGGTATTAGAATGTGGACCTCTCGGGGCTGTTATTCTGCCTATACCACAGAGTGTCAAAGGTGATGACACCCAAACGGCCAAAATGTTTTGCTAAGGCCTTGAAACCAAAATCTCAGCCCCATCGAGTTTTGGAGCCAGACAAACCTTTGTAACCCCAAGAGGGCCCATTTTCCATTTCCCATTATGATGAACATGATATGAAATGTTTTAATGTGAATGGAATTAGCAATGTCTTATCTCACGTTGGGCTCAGTGGGGAAAGTTGGTGGAAAGTGGCAGATTTCCAGGCTATCTGCCTTGCCTTTGCAGGTCTGTAAATTCCTCATCAGACTCCAGACTGTTTCAGTAATTCCTCATCCCGTTGCCTTTTAGAGTGTGCTTTACACTGCTTTTTTGGACAGACATGACATACCTTTTCAGCATGTGTTTTTCTGAAGCTGTTATGAAGATTTCAACTTTATTTTCTCATAGTTAAGTGTCACCACGAAGCTTTGTATTTTTTTCCAGATAACTTCAAAAATCTGGTGGAAAAGAGAAAGGGGCAAAAAAAAAAAAAAATTGAATAGAACAAGGGCCTTTGCCAAAAACTTTCCTGGGTTCCTTTCTGTCTAACATCTCCCCTCCAGGCTGAAGCAGAGAGGAAAGCAGGTCTCGAGGCCAAGGCTGGAGGCAGGAGATCAGCTGTGAGCCAGGACGTTAGGTAACAGGGCTGGCAGCCTCAGGACCAGACAAACAGAGGTTCCAAAGCTAGAGAAGCAAAAGATACAGGTAGGAGGACAAAGGAGAGGCTGAATAAACTGTGGTGCAGAGTGGACACATCTTGTGTGTGAAGAGTTCTTTCCACTGTGTCTTGCAAGGGGCCAGAGCAAAATCTAAAAGGAGAAGGCCTGGACTTTGTACTGCACAGCATTGTATATGTGGTGTTTTAAGTTACTGTTATTCCATCTTTTGAATTTTTGTCAGTCACTCATACTGTGACATCTACCCCCCCCCTTTTTTTTAATATCTATTTATTTATTTATTTGGCTGTGTTGGGTCTTAGCTGGGCACGCGGGATCTTAGTTGAGGCACGCGGGATCTTCTGTTGCAGCACGCGGGCTCTTCGTTGTGGCACACGGGCTTCTCTCTAGTTATGGCTTGCTGGTTTTTCTCTCTCTGGTTGTGGTGTGTGGGTTCCAGAGCACATGGGCTTTGTAGTTTGCGGCACGTGGGCTCTCTCATTGAGGTGCGAGCTCAGTAGTTGTGGTGGGCTTAGTTGCCCTGCAGCATGTGGGATCTTAGTTCCCCGACCAGGGATCGAACCTGTGTCCCCTGCATTGGGAGGCAGATTCTTTACCACTGGACCACCAGGGAAGTCCCTGACATCTACCCTTTTTAAAGCTTTAGGCCTAATACTATGTGTATTATCCCCAAATTTAATGTTATCAGGCAAACTGGTAAATTTTTTTTTCCACTGGGAATGATCATATGTAAGTATGATCTTAAGAATGTAGAATATATATATATGAATTCATTTTATTTAACAAATATTTGTTGATCAGCCAGTATTCATTGGACTATGTGCCAAGGATTCTTCTAGGCACTGATGATGCAGTATTTAACAAAAAACATTGAAATCCTGTCTTTTTTTTTTTTAACATCTTTACTGGAGTATAATTGCTTTACAGTGGTGTGTTAGTTTCTGCTTTATAGCAAAGTGAATCAGCTATAGCAAGGAGAATCAGTCTCCCTCCCACCCTCCCTATCCCACCCCTCTAGGTGGTCACAAAGCACCAAGCTGATCTCCCTGTGCTATGCAGCTGCTTCCCACTAGCTATCTATTTTATATTTGGTGAAATCCTGTCTTTGAGGTGCTTATGTTCTACCTGGGAGTGACAGACTACAAACAAAAATAGGAAAAATTTAGTGAAGGAACAACAGGGCATGGGTAGGGTTGTAAAGTATTGAAGAGGGTTGAATTTGAGATAGGGCGATCAGAGAGGGCCTTCCTGAGATGAAGGCACTTTTGTAAAGTCAGAAGGAATTGAGGGGCATGGTTAGTGGATATGTGGGGGAAAAGAACATCCTGGACAGGGAAACAGCAAGTACAGGTGGGAATATGCCTGCAGCTTCAAAGAACAGCAGAAAGACCAGTGTGGCTAGAGTAGAGTGAGCGAGGCAGGGAGTAAGAGATGAAGGTGGCGTGTGTGAGTGGAGGGTGGTTCACAGGTCATGGGAGATCTTGAAGATCCCAGCAGGGGCTCTGTTCCTCTGAATGAATGGGAACTCACTGGCAGCTGCTGAGCAGAGCAACGATATGACCTAACGTTTATTTTCACAGGATCGTTCTGGCGTCTGTGTTGAGAACGGACAGCAGGGTGCATGGGCGGAATGAGCAGTAGCATTTAGGGGCTTATTTCAATAATATAGGAGAGAGATGATGGCTTGGACCAGAGTGATGGCAGTGGGGCTGGTGACACAGGGTTGAATTCCTGGGATATTTTGAAGGTAGAGCTAGAACAGGATTTGCAGATGGACTAGACGTGGGAATGAAAGAATGTGGAGTCAGAGATGACCTCAAAGTTGTTGCCCTGAGCAACTGGAAGAATGAATGGAAAAGGCGGCAGGAAGAGCAGGTTTGGGGGAAGCCATCAGTGGTTCAATTTGGATATTCAATTTGATATACTCACTAGACAGGTCAAGTAGGCAGTTGGATATGTGGGTCTGGAACTCAGAAGAGAGGTCCTGGCTGGAGATAGAATTTATATTTATACATGCACACATACCATAAAGCCATCAACTCGGGTCCCCACCACCACACTTCCTAGAAACCATTAATTCTAGCCTCCATTTATCACTGCTCTTCACAGCAGCCCCCCTACCTCGGCCTAAGTAATGAAGATCTTATAAAAAGCTCTTGGCCGCTTGGTTCTGGGTTTCTTTCCAGATTCTGGTCTGATTTTTCCATTTCCCACCTCCTTCCATCAGAGCTTGGATTCTCTTGCTGAGCCTAGCCCTGAGGTTACAGACTCAGTTGCACAGTGCCTAGGCACTTAAAGAAATTGCCCGAAGTGAAGAATGTGGTGAACTCCAGAATACATGCCCCACCTACAGATAACAGCACGATTCAGCTCCCACCAGGTGCTCCTCCCAGGGAGGGGAACCCATTGTAGCCAGTTCTTCTCAAAATCAAGCCAGAAATCCGTGATTTAAAAAATGTACGGTCTCCTAGTTTTTAAACGTTGGCAGCTAACTTACACATTTTTCAAGACTCTGTGGGCCAAACAGAATGTGTCTGCGGACCAAATCTAGTCCACAGGCCGCCCGCCTTTTACCAGTGAGGAGCCTGTTGGACAGGCTGACTGGCTGGGTTTGGCTCCTGAACAGAACCACTTGGATTCTCCACCTTGGTTTCCCACAGTGCAGGCAGAGGGCACAGAGCCCCCACCCTGGGGAGGTTCCCGAGGAACACTGTGCCCTGAGCCTGGCTCCTAAAGGCCCTGCTTTTCTGGAAAGGATAACGAGACTTCTTCCCTAGCACCTCTCTTGAGAACATTTTATGTTCTGTTTTCCTTCATCTCCTTCCCTCCTGATACTGTATCTCATTTCAAAAGCAGAATGAGTATTGATCGTATCTCATAGGTGAGACAGGTAGGGACTATTGAATCAGCACCTCTGTCTGAAATGCTTGATGGTAAAAAAAAAAAAAAAAAAAGATTGCAAAATAGTAGCTGAATGAGTCTGAGAGCGCAAGTTAGTCTGAGGGCAGGTAGAAGAAACTATATATTTTTTCAACAATTATGTATTGAATACTTGTGAGGTGCCAGTTCTTTTACTACGTGCTGTGTGTACAGAAAAAATAAACCACAGTCTGCTCCTAAGAGAGTCACAGCCTAGTGGAGGAGACAAATATGAAAGGAAACAAACTGTTAGCAGTGTGAGGACAGCAGCAGGACAGAAATGCCACAGAGCAAAGAGCAGGGGTGGAGGGAGGGTGAAAAAAAGTCTTTCTGGAGGCAGTGATAGCTGGGCCAAGTTTTGAAAATGAGGAGAAGTCTACCAGGTAGACCACCGGGGGAAAGCATTCTAGAAAAATGACTCGCATGTACAAGGTTTCAGAGGTATGGTGTAACATGGAGTAGTTAAGGAACTCTGGTCATTGCAAGAGCTTAAAGTCTGAAGGAAAGGGCAAAGCCCGGCATGAGGGGACAGGGCAGGAGAGAGTGCTAGGGACCAAGTCCTGAAGGGTCTTGTCAAAGAGGAAGAAAGAGGGACCAATGCATTCCCATCTTCGCTAGAGGGCTGCTGAGGCAAGCATAATCTTGGTTGAGAGGCAAACAAACAAAAATCCCCTTTTTCTTCCAAAATTTATGCCAAGAGGAGAGCCACCATCAACCTGAAGCCACTTAGAAAGTTTGATGTAACCTTCATTAATTTCCCTTGAGACCTGCCAGTCATATAAGACATAGAACATAATAATAATATCAAGCACTTATATGGTGTTTACTCTGCAAGGCATTGTCCCAAAGGCTCTATATGTGATGCATTCCTATAACTCGCTGAATTCTCAAAACCACCCTATGATGTAGTAGGTCCCAATGTAGTTAAGTGACTTGTCCAAGGTAATATGACTTGTAAGTGACAAAGCAGGTGTGGAACCCGGGCAGGCTACCTGTAGTGGCCTTGCTCTTGACTGTTCTACAATGCTTCTGTCTGCCACATCGTGGTGTTTCTCACCAGAGGCTTTGTAAGACAGATGGCAAATGTCTAGCAACCAGAGACGGGGCTGTTGTATTTGTATAAAACCATCTCTTTGGCATTGTTGGGAGTGACGATTATAGATGCAAATCGTCAGAGACCCTGCCTAATTCAAAGGCAGTGGGAGCTGCACATTTACCTATGGCTGCCTGCTGCACACTGCTGATTAGGATGTCACCATGTTTACATGAAATGGTGCAGCCCATGGCCACATCTTTTAAGGCAGTCAGTGATCTGTCTTGGTGGAAACAGAATAGCTCTCTCAGTATTTTAGATAATTTTCTGCAAGAACTCTGGAGGGCTGGATTCAGGGTGGATAGACTCTTTAAATAGAGTAAGTATCCATTATGTTCAGAAAGTTTTGCAATCTCTCTTTGACGCTTATTGCACATTAGTTAAGAACTGTCTTGGATAAAGAAAGGAAGAAGTTTAAATGCTAAAATCTTGAGAGTCTTTGTTTGGAGAAATCTGCAGCACTGACTCTTCTTAAAAATAAAGGAAGAGAAAAGTCAAAGAATCATAGTATTTCTATGAGGAAAACAGGAATTGCGGTTCTCAGGGTGAATGCTAGTCTTTTTACAGCATGACTTTTTTTTTTGAAATAAACTTCAAACCTTCTACACATGTTAAAAGTATTCCCATCTGCAGGGAAACATTCATTTCATTAATGCCTTCATTATTTATGTAGTCAAAAAACAAGTATGGAAATAAATATCACTGAGAGAGATTTGTAAAAACAGACATGTTTTGTGTTTTCTTTGAGACGGCTTAGTTATTTTAGAATTCTGTTGTAATCTAATCAGTCAATAACTACATTTTAAAAATATGGTAACGGGAGGAAATTACTTTTCAGAAAATGTAACTTCTTTTTTCAATGCCTTGAAGAAACACAA
The DNA here is from genome assembly GCF_951394435.1 of Stenella coeruleoalba. Classification (NCBI taxonomy): domain Eukaryota; kingdom Metazoa; phylum Chordata; class Mammalia; order Artiodactyla; family Delphinidae; genus Stenella; species Stenella coeruleoalba. Next base: position 58,599,460 of record NC_137155.1, read on the forward strand.
AAAAACAATCAATAATCAACCTTTCAAAAATATGCTACTTCTGTTCTTATGTCTCACTTTTCATAGGAAAAAAACCCCATTTCTGGCATCTTCCACCAATTTGAGACCATTGTAGTTCACCTAATATAGGTGCATTTCACTTTGGGTCACAGGTGTAATCCTGAAAAGTTATGTACAAATCAGTTTCCTAAGTTGCACCATTCAGAATGTAGTCACATAGGAAGAACTCCTCATTTGAAAGGGGTTCTATGGGGACTCCTTTTGGGAAATGAATAAAACATTTTATGTGAAAATACCTCAATATCCCAATTTTTAAAATTCAGATTTTCAATATGCCAGTTTACCATAAGGTAGGCATGTTTGTATTTATAAGTGACATCGTTTTACTTTGTGTATGTTATACAGATTCTGAATTAGAGGATCTTAAAATACTCCAGAAATTTGCTTGCAAAATATGGGCAGATAGGTGTTATCACTTGTAGGGTTGGAACAAATTACAACAGAGAGCCGAGAAGAATGTCGTCAAGTCTCAAGACTATCTAGGGAAGAAAATCCCCAGTTTCCACATTTGTTGTTAGTGTGCTTGCCAGATACATCCTTTTGATCTAAAATTACATAATTTAAATAAGTCTGAAGTTAATTGCAGTTCAGTGCTATCACAAATCTATTTTTAGACGCCAAAAGTGCACCCACATCGGACTACCAGGCAGGGTTCCCGCAGGATCTGAACATTCAATGCCTCTTTTTTTTTAAAAAAGAAGTTGCCCTGAGTAACAGCACACTGGATTGTTCTATTGTTAACACTAAGGAGGGAACTTCCTGATTTTTTTTTTCGTTTTTATTTAGTGGTTTCTAAACTGAAAAGGAAATATTGAATGGTGCTTAATTTCAAGTTTGTGGGTTATATATTATTTGCTTCCCCACACCCACTTTCCCCCTCCCCTGTCATTTCGTAAGTGGTGTGTTCACTTATTTACGCCCTTGTGCTCTCATTTCCGAGGCTGGGATTTCCCCTTCTTCTTCTTGGTTGGAATTTTGATGTAGAAGAGAAACTTCAGGGGAGGGAAGGTGGCACAGAGAGCAGAGGTGGCCGTGGTTAACCACTCTCATTGGCTGGGGACGAAACGTCTGAGGCTGTGAAGGACACAATTCACCTCGCACACGGAGGGATGCACCAACCAAGTGACTCCTCCTTGGAGGAGTAAAAGGTTGAATCCTCCTTGGTCATTTCTGGCATTCTCTTTGAGAATTTCAAAGCAAGCATTACAGTATTATTAAGGCAGCAAGGCTTGGTCCAGCGTGATGGCTGATGGGTTTTGCTTCCAGGAGCAGTGCAAGCCTTCTGGCAGACTGGAAGGCTGTTTTGAAGATGGCAAGGCTGGGTCTGGACTCAATAGGAAAGAGTGCCCTGATCGATTAGAAATGTCTGCTTTGGGTGAGGGATAAGGAAGTGTGGTGTATATGCCATAAGTTGCCATTTCCCTGTGATGGATGTTCCAGCTTCTGATTAATAATTAGGAAATCAGCATGCTCATCCCAGTTCTGTTCCTAATGAGCAGTGTAACTTCAGGCAAGTTAACTTCCCTTAGACTTGCTTTCCTGGCCTTTCAGAGGGGACTAGACTATATGAACCTTACAGGACTCGGATTCCATGAACCCAGGCCAGGTCACGTGTGCCTGTCCATTGTTCATGAGCTGAGCCCTGAATCTTCATCTTGGCCTCTAGGTTTCTTTCCAGTCTGACCTTGTATTACTTTTCAGGCCATGTCTTCAATTTCCTACACTTATTGGCCAGGCCAGATACGCCTGGTTTCTCCAGCTTGCTCCACACTTTCCCATCTTGATCTCCTTTCTTCAGAAATGTCTCTAAATGTAATGCCTCTGCCTTCCCCTCTTCTTTGGTTATCAAAATTCTACTCATTTCCTTTAGACGCTGAGCCTCATAGAACTTTTTCCCTCGTGGAACCTTTAATACTCAACAATCTATTCCAACTGGCTATGCATTTGTCAGATTGCCTACAAATCCTGCCTGAAATTCATGGTGGGCAGGATTTGTGTTTTATTCATTCACTTTAATGTCTAATCAGGCTAACAAATTGTAGTAAACATTTCTTCAAAGAGGAAAACAAAAACCAAGGAACAAGGATAGAAATAACGTGGCAAAGAGATTCATTTAAGTCAACACACACTTAGTACCTGTTGAATTTGAGCAAAACAGGATGAGGTACTTCAGTGGGGACAAGTAAGAGTAAGAAATAGTCTCTTTTTCAAGGAGCTTATGAATCATCATCATCATCATCATCACCATCACCATAGCTTCCATTTATTTAATGCATATTCTTTACCACATCCTTAACCTGTATCCTAAATTCATAGAACAAACTCGCAAGGTATTATCATCTCTATTTTACTGATGAGGAAGCTGAGACCCAGAGAGTTTGAGGGACTTGCCCAAGGCCACATAGAGCTGGTAAGGGAGTGACTTACTCTCAGCTCGTGAAAAGGTTTTCCATGCTTCAAATATGCCTCAGATCTCTCCCTCTTCAGTTCTTGCCTGTCTCCCTTTTCCAGCTGGGTCCCTGATAATGTGTGAATCTATACATATATAAAATGAATGCATTAATGCCAAGTTCTCTTTTTTCATTATGAGGTTCTAAGGGTGAGGTAAGAACATCTAATGAAAAGTGAGCAGAGAATTCTTTTCCGTTCAACAAACATCTATTGAGCGCTTGGCAAGGCTTTGACAACTTAAAGAGGAAGACTCTCCCAGTGTTAGAACAACTGCTCTCTGCTTTATAGGAGAAGAGGCTGGGGTGACACCCATGATGAGATCATCATCTGGGATTTATGTTGCATGGAGAGAATTACTTCTTGCCTCCGGCAGAAGCAAAAGGTTCCCAGAGTTCTCTTATCCTCTTCCTGGTTCTGGTCCATGCAGCCTGGAGGGGTGAGGGGAGATAGGCACTGCGTGGAGTGGACAGTCTCAGAAGGAACTGATTTGCTGGGAGTTGCACAACCAGAATAGGTTTCTGGAAGCATGTCAGAGCTTCTTCCCTCCATCCAGGAGTGAAGGGTCAAAGTAAGGCCACTGTTGGCATAGTTTATATTCACTGATCTTCCTGTGAGTAAGTGGTGAGGTTGGTTGCTATGTCTTCTGCAGGGGCTCAGTTTTTTGAGCCACTGCTCACAGTGCTGTGGATTAAAAGGTTAATAAGGCACAACTGGGAGAGACCTTAAGATGGCGGAAGAGTAAGAGATCACCTTCCTCCCCACAAATACATCAGAAATACATCTACATGTGGAACAACTCCTGCAGAACACCTACTGAACACTGGCAGAAGACCTGAGACCTCCCAAAAGGCAAGAAACTCCCTGCGTACCTGGGTAGGGCAAAAGAAAAAAGAAAAAACAGAGACAAAAGAATAGGGATGGGACCTGCACCAGTGGGAGGGAGCCATGAAGGAGGAAAGGTTTCCACACAGTAGAAGCCCCTTCGCGGGCGGAGACTGCGGGTGGCGGAGGTGGGGAAGCTTCGGCGCTGCGGAGGAGAGCGCAGCAACAGGGGTGCAGAGGGCAAAGCGGAGAGATTCCCGCACAGAGGATCAGTGCCAACCAGCACTCACCAGCCAGAGAGGCTTGTCTGCTCACCCGCCGGGGCGGGTGGGGCTAGGAGCTGAGGCTTGGGCTTGAGAGGTCGGATCCCAGGGAGAGGACTGGGATTGGCTGTGTGAACACAGCCTGAAGGGGGCTAGTCCGCCACGGCTAGCCAGGAGGGAGTCTGGGAAAATGTCTGGAGCTGCCAAAGAGGCAAGAGACCGTTGTTTCGGGTCCACAAGGAGAGGGGATTCAGAGAACTGCCTAAATGAGCTCCAGAGACGGGCGCGAGCCGCGGCTAAAAGCGCGGCCCCCAGAGATGGGCATGGGACGCTAAGGCTGCTGCTGCCGCCACCAAGAAGCCTGTGTACGAGCACAGGTCACTATCCACACCTCCCCTCCCGAGAGCCTGTGCAGCCCGCCACTGCCAGGGTCCCGGGATCCAGGGACAACTCTCCCGGGAGAACGCACGGCGCGCCTCAGGCTGGTGCAACGTCACGCTGGCCTCTGCTGCCGCAGGCTCGCCCCGCATCCATACCCCTCCCTCCCCCCTGCCTGAGTGAGCCAGAGCCCCCGAAGCAGCTGCTTCTTTAACCCTGTCCTGTCTGAGCGAACAACAGACGCCCTCAGGCGACCTACACGCAGAAGCGGGGCCAAATCCAAAGCTGAACCCCAGGAGTTGTGCGAACAAAGAAGAGAAAGGGAAATCTCTCCCAGCAGCCTCAGGAGCAGTGGATTAAATCTCCAAAGTCAACCTGATGTACACCGCATCTGTGGAATACCTGAATAGACAACGAATCATCCCAAATTGAGGAGGTGGACTTTGGGAGCAACGATATATATATTTTTTCCCTTTTTCTCCCTTTGGTCTTGGTGCTCTGGCCGGGTGTCAGGACTGTGCCTCTGAGGTGGGAGAGCCAAGTTCAGGACATTGGTCCACCAGAGACCTCCTGGCTCCATGTAATGTAAAGCCACGAGAGCCCTCCTAGAGATCTCTGTCTCAACACTGAGACCCAGCTCCACTCAATGACCAGCGAGCTACAGTGCTGGACACCCTATGCCAAACAACTAGCAAGACAGGAATACAACCCCACCCATTAGCAGAGAGGCTGCCTAAAATCATAATAAGGTCACAGACACCCCAAAACACACGACCGGACGCAGTCCTGCCCACCAGAAAGAGAAGATCCAGCCTCATCCACCAGAACACAGGCACTAGTCCCCTCCACCAGGAAACCTACACAACCCACTGTACCAACCTTACCCACTGGGGGCAAACACCAAAACCAACCGGAACGACAAACCTGCAGCCTGCTAAAAAGAGACCCCAAACACAGTAAGATAAGCAAAATGAGAAGACAGAGAAATACACAGCAGATGAAGGAGCAAGGTGAAAACGCACCAGACCAAACAAATGAAGAGGAAATAGGCAGGCTACCTGAAAAATAATTTAGAGTGATGATAGTAAAGATGATCCAAAATCTTGGAAATAGAATGGAGAAAATACAAGAAATGTTTAACAAGGACCTAGAAGAACTAAAGAGCAAACAATGATGAACAACACAGTAAATGAAATTAAAAACCCTCTAGAAGGAATCAACAGCAGAATAACTGAGGCAGAAGAACAGATAAGTGACCTGAAAGATAAAATAGTAGAAATAACTACCACAGAGCAGAATAAACAAAAAGAATGAAAAGAATTGAAGACAGCCTCAGAGACCTTTGGGACAACATTAAACACACCAACATTCGAATTATAGGGGTCCCAGAAGAAGAAGAGAAAAAGAAAGGGACTGAGAAAATATTTGAAGAGATTATACTTGAAAACTTTCCTAATATGGGAAAGGAAATAGTTAATCAAGTCCAGGAAGCACAGAGAATCCCATACAGGATAAATACAGGGAGAAACATGCCAAGACACACAGTAATCAAACTATCAAAAATTAAACACAAAGAAAAAATACTAAAAGCAGTAAGGGAAAAGCAACAAATAACATACAAGGGAACCCCCATAAGGTTAACAGCTGGTCTTTCAGAAGAAACTCTGCAAGCCAGAAGGGAGTGGCAGGACATATTTAAAGTGATGAAAGGCAAAAACCTACAACCAAGATTACTCTACCCAGCAGGGATCTCATTCAGATTCGACAGAGAAATTAAAACCTTTACAGACAAGCAAAAGCTAAGAGAATTCAGCACCATCAAACCAGCTTTACAACAAATGCTAAACGAACTTCTCTAGGCAGAAAACAAAAGAGAAGGAAAAGACCTACAATAACAAACCCAAAACAATTAAGAAAATAATAGGAACATACATATTGATAATTACCTTAAATGTAAATGGATTAAATGCTCCCACCAAAAGACATACACTGGCTGAATGGATACAAAAACAAGACCCATATATATACTGTCTACAAGAGACCCACTTCAGACCTACGGACACATACAGACTGGAAGTGAGGGAATGGAAAAAGATATTCCATGCAAATGAAAATCAAAAGAAAGCTGGAATAGCAATTCTCATATCAGACAAAATAAACTTTAAAATGAAGACTAGGGCTTCCCTGGTGGCGCAGTGGTTAAGAATCTGCCTGCCAATGCAGGAGACACGGGTTCGAGCCCTGGTCCAGGAAGACCCCACATGCAGCGGAGCAACTAAGCCCGTGCGCCACAACTACTAAGTCTGTGCTGTAGAGCCCGCGAGCCACAAGTAGAGAGCCCACATGCCACACCTTTGGACACCTGCGTGCCTAGAGCCTGTGCTCTGCAACAAGAGAAGCCACCACAATGAGAAGCCTGCTCACTGCAACAAAGAGTAGCCCCCGCTCGCCACAACTAGAGAAAGCCTGCACACAACAACGAGTACTGAACACAGCCAAAAGTAAATAAAATAAAATAAATAAAAATAAGAATAAAATAAAATGAAGACTGTTACAAGAGACAAAGAGGGACACTACATAATGATCAAGGGCTCAATCCAAGAAGAAGATATAACAATTGTAAATATTTATGCACCCAACATAGGTGCCCCTCAATACATAGGGCAAATGCTAACAGCCATAATAGGGGAAATCGACAGTAACACAATCACAGGAGGGGACTTTAACACCCCACTTTCACCAATGGACAGAACATCCAAAATGAAAATAAATAAGGAAACACAAGCTTTAAATGATACATTAAACAAGATGGACTTAATTGATATTTATAGGACATTCCATCCGAAAACAACAGAATACACTTTCTTCTCAAGTGCTCATGGAACATTCTCCAGGATAGATCATATCTTGGGTCACAAATCAAGCCTTGGTAAATTTAAGAAAATTGAAATTGTATCAGGTATCTTTTCCGACCACAATGCTATGAGACTAGATATCAATAACAGGAAAAATTATGTAAAAAAATACAAACACATGGAGGCTAAACAATACACTACTAAATAACCAAGAGATCACTGAAGAAATCAAAGAGGAAATCAAAAAATACCTAGAGACAAATGGCAATGAAAACACGATGACCCAAAACCTATGGGATGCAGCAAAAGCAGTTCTAAGAGGGAAGTTTATAGCAGTACAGTCCTACCTCAAGAAACAAGAAACATCTCAAATAGACAACTTAACCTTACACCTAAAGCAATGAGAGAAAGAAGAACAAAAAAACCCCAAAGTTAGCAGAAGGAAAGAAATCATAAAGATCAGATCAGAAATAAATGAAAAAGAAATGAAGGAAACAATAGCAAAGATCAATAAAACTAAAAGCTGGTTCTTTTTTTTTTTTTTTTTTTTTTTTTTTGGTACGCGGGCCTCTCACTGCTGTGGCCTCTCCCATTGCGGAGCACAGGCTCTGGACACGCAGGCTCAGCGGCCATGGCTCACAGGCCCAGCCGCTCTGCGTCATGTGGGATCTTCCTGGACCGGGGCACGAACCCATGTCCCCTGCATCAGCAAGTGGACTCTCAACCACTGCGCCACCAGGGAAGCCCTAAAAGCTTGTTCTTTGAGAAGATAAACAAAATTGATAAACCATTAGCCAGACTCATCAAGAAAAAGAGGGAGAAGACTCAAATCAATAGAATTAGAAATGAAAAAGGAGAAGTAACAACTGACACTGCAGAAATACAAAGGACCATGAGAGTTTACTACAAGCAACTCTATGCCAATAAAATGGACAACCTGGGGGCTTCCCTGGTGGCACAGTGGTTGAGAGTCCCCCTGCCAATGCAGGGGACACGGGTTTGTGCCCTGGTCCAGGAAGATCCCACATGCCGCGGAGCAGCTAGGCCTGTGAGCCATGGCCGCTGAGCCTGTGCGTCTGGAGCCTGTGCTCCTAACGGGAGAGGGCACAACAGAGGCTCGCGTACCGCAAAAAAAAAAAAAAAAAAAAGGACAACCTGTAAGAAATGGACAAATTCTTAGAAAAGCACAACCTTCTGAGACTGAACCAGGAAGAAATAGAAAATATAAACAGACCAGTCACAAGCACTGAAATTGAAACTGTGATTAAAAATCTTCCAACGAACAAAAGCCCGGGACCAGATGGCTTCACAGGTGTATTCTGTCAGACATTTAAGGAAGAGCTAACACCTATCCTTCTCAAACTCTTCCAAAATATAGCGAGGGAGGAATACTCCCAAACTCATTCTATGAGGCCACCATCACCCTGATACCAAAACCAGAAGAAGATGTCACAAAGAAAGAAAACCACAGGCCAATATCACTGTTGAACATAGATGCAAAAATCCTCAACAAAATACTAGCAAATAGAATCCAACAACGCATTAAAAGGATCATATACCATGACCAAGTGGGGGTTTTCCCAGGAATGCAAGGATTCTTCAGTATACACAAATCAATGTGATATACCATATTAACAAACTGAAGGATAAAAACCATATGATCATCTCAATAGATGCAAAAAAAAACTTTTGACAAAACTCAACACCCATTTATAATAACAGCCATCCAGAAAGTAGGCATAGAGGGAACTTACCTCAACATAATAAAGGCCATATATGAAAAACCCACAGCCAACATCATTCTCAGTGGTGAAAAACTGAAACCATTTCCACTAAGATCAGGAACAAGACAAGGTTGCACACTCTCACCACTATAATTCAACATAGTTTTGGAAGTTTTAGCCACAGCAATCAGAGAAGAAAAAGAAATAAAAGGAATCCAAATCGGAAAAGAAGACGTAAAGCTGTCACTGTTCGCAGATGACATGATGCTATACATAGAGAATCCTAAAGACTCTACCAGAAAATTACTGGAGCTAGTCAGTGAATTTGGTAGAGTAGCAGGATACAAAATTAATGCACAGAAATCTCTGGCATTCCTATACACTAATGATGAAATATCTGAAAGAGAAATTAAGGAAACACTCCCATTTACCATTGAAACAAAAGAATAAAATACCTAGGAATAAACCTATGTAAGGAGACAAAAGACCTGTATGCAGCAAACTATAAGACACTGATGAAAGAAATTAAAGATGATACAAACAGATGGAGAGATATACCATGTTCTTGGACTGGAAAAATCAACATTGTGAAAATGACTCTACTACCCAAAGCAAGCTACAGATTCAATGCAATCCCTATCAAACTACCAATGGCATTTTTCACAGAACTAGAACAAAAAATTTCACAATTTGTATGGAAACACAAAAGACCCCGAATATCCAAAGAAATCTTGAGAAAGAAAAACGGAGCTGGAGGAATCAAGCTCCCTGACTTCAGACTATATTACAAAGCTCCAGTAATCAATACAGTATAGTACTGACACAAAAACAGAAATATAGATCAATGGAACAGGATAGAAAGCCCAGAGATAAACCCATGCCCATATGGTCACCTTATTTTTGATAACAGAGGCAAGAATATAGAATGGAGAAAAGACAGCGTCTTCAATAAGTGATGCTTGGAAAACTGGACAGCTACATGTAAAAGAATGAAATTAGCACTCCCTAACACCATACACAAAAATAAACTCAGGCGTTGGAAACGCCTCATAGATTAATTGTATTGTTTCCTTTACTCATAGAACTACCTGTTAGATCTGTGGGAAGAAACTACAAGACAGAGCTGCCAAGTAAACTATGAAAAACCTAACAAACTTTTTATCTTAGGTATTGGCATATCCCAATGATCTGTACTGTTCTAGGGTGCGATGGCTTAGGAGTGGATATGATTCGAACCTAATACATTTTTAGAGGGTGTCAAATTCAGAACTAGGCAGATCCATCTCCTGACCCTAAACATGGTTTTAAAGTAAATCGCTTGAGGAAATTGGATCCCAAAGATTACAGGTGGGAAATTTTGAAGTGTGTCCATATTTCATTGGAGATCAAAGAAGCCTAACTAAAAGAATTGTTTTTATTACATTACAGGTTGCCTGGTTACTAAAGGAGGGGAGGCTGGCTTCAGAATTTTACATGAGCACTTCTGAAAATGGACCCTTATCTTTTTATTTGTTATACAGGGCTGACTCACATGATAACTTCTTTTTGAAAGGGCTATTTTATCTGGAAGATTATGAGTTTGGAGGAACTAAGGTGATTGGCAGTGGAAAGAGTCAGAATGTGTGAAATTCCTTAAAAATTTATTGACTTAAATAACTTTGTGTTACACATAATAAAAAAAAAACTTAAAAAAAATAAAAAAAATAAACTCAGAATGGATTAAAGACCTAAATACAAGGCCAGACACTATAAAACTCCTAGAGGAAAAGATAGGCAGAACACTCTATGCCATAAATGACAGAAAAATCCTTCTTAGTCCACCTCCTAGAGGAATGGAACTAAAAACAAAAATAAACAAATGGGACCTAATGAAACTTAAAAGCTTTTGCACAGCAAAGGAAACCATAAACAAGACGAAAAGACAACCCTCAGAATGGGAGAAAATATTTGAAAATGAGGCAACTGACAAAGGATTAATCTCCAAAATTTATAAGCAGCTCATGCAGCTCAAAATCAATAAAACAAGCAACCCAATCCAAAAATGGGCAGAAGACCTAAATAGACATTTCTCCAAAGAAGATATACAGACTGCCAACAAACACATGGAAGGATGCTCAACATCACTAATCATTAGAGAAATGCAAATCAAAACTACAATGAGGTATCACCTCACACCAGTCAGAATGGCCATCATCAAAACATCTACAAACAGTAAATGCTGGAGAGGGTGTGGAGAAAAGGGAACCCTCTTGCACTGTTGGTGGGAATGTAAATTGATACAGCCACTATGGAGAACAGTATGGAGGTTCCTTAAAAAACTAAAAATAGAACTACCATACGACCCAGAAATCCCACTACTGGGCATATACTGAGAAAACCATAATTCAAAAAGAGTCATGTACTACAATGTTCATTGCAGCACTATTTACAATAGCCAGGACATGGAAGCAGCTTAAGTGTCCATCAACAGATGAATGGATAAAGAATATATGGCACATATATACAATGGAATATTACTCAGCCATAAAAAGAACTGAAATTGAGTTATTTGTAGTGAGGTGGATGGACCTAGAGTCTGTCATACAGGGTGAAGTAAGTCAAAGAGAAAAACAAATACCATATGTTAACACATATATATGGAATCTAAAAAAAAAAAAAAAGGTCATGAAGAACCTAGGGGCAGGACAGGAATAAAGATGCAGACGTAGAGAATGGATTTGAAAAAAAAAAAAAATAAGGCAGAACTGCAGCTGAAAAGCAGCTTACCTAACTTAAGTACAATAGCACACATCATGTATGCGTCCTGATGGCCTTGTGCATCTAATGCCTTTAGAGACCACAGGAAGGAACGATCTGTCGTGCCTGAGAGTGTAAGAGAAGGTTCCACGGAAGTGGTGACACCTTTGCCAGAAGTTGAAAGATGAATGGGATTTGACCAGGCTCAGAAGGGGTGGGGGAGGGGCACTCCAGGAAGAGGGACCAGCAAGTGTAAAGAGTAGAGAGAGCAGGTTGGCATAGCTGGAGCTTGGGGAGTTCAGGAGTGAGGTCCAATGAGAGCCACAAATTCTGGATTTTCTGTTTCAAATAGCTGATATGTATGCAAATAACACAGTCGCCCAAAGATGCTACGTCTGGCGCACAGGCCTGCTGTTGGTGCCTCCTTCCCTGCCTTTATCACTTACGAAAGTGGCTGCCCAACACCCTCCAGAGAACAAGTGCCCATTTGTCCTGTGACCACATGCTTCCCTAGCCTTCTGCCCACGGCCAGTCTACCCCGCTTCCTGAGCTCAGCTTGCCAGAAGGATGCAGGCTGCTGTGCTGTGCCACTGCGGAGGGCACTGCCAACACAGACCACCCTGACGGCCTGGCATTGTTCAGTGGCCTAGAAGGGGCCAGAACTTGTTTGTCTTGCCCCCTTACAAAGATTGGCCAGCCCCTGGGTTACAGAAAACAAAACAAAACTAACTAACAAAAGCCTTCCTGCCCCTGATGGTGCATCACAAGTCCTGACCTTTTACCACCCAGTCTTGACCTTCATCGTATCACAGCCTGATTCACTGAGACAGGAGCGCTGACACAGTTCTATTGTTTCCTTGGCCAGCTTTCCCTTTCCGAGGCTTTGCTCTCCAGCGAAAAACAAAGCAAAATGAAAATCCAGCAAGCCCCAAATCCTTCCCAACTCCTGATCCTCAGGTGGTCAGTGTTACAGTATTTTGAATTTTGGTTTGTTCTTGCTGTTGTTTTTAGTGGAAGCATTGTTTTTATAGCAAAAGCCTTATTGTCCGTGGAACCATGGGTTTGCTCTGCCTTGTTCAGGTTCTGTGTGTGAGGAACCGATGCACCAGCCTGTGAGAGCAGAGCTGAGACCAGGCAGCTAGTGGGTCAGTTTGACTTGGGGCTGGAGGGTACCTGGGTGCCTGGGGCTTGGAAAACAGATCCTGCCCATTGCAGCCAAGTACAGTCATTGGGTCTGACTTTGTTGCAGGAGATGGGAGGAAGTCTGGCCAGGGCAGCTGGAGGTGAGGTCCGGAGAGTCTGGAGAGGCAGTGCCAGGCAGGCAGTAGTGATATCAGGAAGAAGCAACCCCTGATATCCAACCCCAGACCTGAGCTCCAGACTGGCTGCCTAAGACACAGCCTCGCAGTCAGACCTGCTTTCAGACTACTCACCTGCCAATTTATATCTCTCTTCTGCCTCTAGCTCATTAGCTATTGCTCCCCCAGTTGTCTCCAGCATCCATTTCTCCTTCTCTACTTCTGCTGCCGTGACCTTCATGCAGGCCCTGCATCTCCTCCAGGTTACCATTATTGACCTAGTGATGAATTGCTTCCCGGCCTGGAGTCTCTCCCTATCATGTCTGCCTTTTGAATCACTGCCAGATGTCTTTACCTGAAACACGGTTCTGATCACGCTATTCCCCTACCCACAGATCTTTGGGGGCTCCCACCCAGTAAGACTGCTATTTCGAGGCCTTAGGCCGTCAGCTTTGCCTCTCATACCACTTCCTGTCTCATTCTCTGCAAGGAGTATGATCACCTCTTGTGCCCTGAATATTTCCTGTAGATTCCCACTCTCATCGCTTTGCCCAGTGGATCCACTGGGAAGCTTGCTAACTGTTAAGCATACAGTTTCTCAGGCTCCACCTCAAGGGACACACAGCAGTAAATAGGGGTCTGTCCCGTCTCTATCCTTTTGTCTCTGTTTATTCTTTTTTCTTTTGCCCTACCCAGGTACGTGGGGAGTTTCTTGCCTTTTGGGAGGTCTGAGGTCTTCTGCCAGCGTTCAGTAGGTGTTCTGTATGAGTTGTTCCACGTGTAGATGTATTTCTGGTGTATCTGTGGGGAGGAAGGTGATCTCCGCGTCTTACTCTTCCGCCATCTTCCCCTCGTCCCCCTGGATGCTTCATGTTTAAAACTCTGTCCCCGTGGCGCTGTGGATGAGCCAGGTTGGAGAACCAGCGCCTTTGCCATAACCGTTCCTGTGTGCTGGTGTTCTCTCTCCCATCACCAGAACTCTGTCTGTTCTTCAGTGTCCAGATCAGATGTTACTTCCTTCTTGAAGAACTCCCTGAGCCCAGCAGTCAAAAATGACTTTTTCTTCCACCCTGTAGGTTTGTCCTATGGCCTTTGTACTCTAAGCTGTTTGTCTTTCGCCTGCTAGATTATAAGTTCCTTGAGTATAGGGAGGGCATTTTATTCATCTCTGTGTATCTTGCAGCTTCCAGGAAATTTAGCAGCTGCTCAAATGTGAAAGATAGCATGCAGTCGAATAACCAAGTAAAGATATAAAGATATTACATTCACTTACCTGCTACTTTACATCTACAAGAAAAAAAGAGACGATATCTCAAGAATGATAGTGGCACGAATGCCTACAATCAACTCCATTTTAAAAAGTTCTGGAAACATGAATTTAAACAAGTAGCACTTTCAGTTGTTTAGCCTTGTATAAGAATTTTTTTCTTCGCTGTCTTGCCTAATGAAGAGAGTGTAAAGCTTCTCAGAGTATCTGTATTGCCAAGACTTTGCTGACGTAATATATAACATAAGGTTTATGATTTAATTGTTTGTCTGCAACCATTTTTTCTGTTATATTTGCTTTTGTTCACCAGCAGAAACACCTATTAGCTCAGGCTTCTGTTAACAGGCATAGTTTTATGGCATTCTCTGAGATGAAAGGAAGACATCAGGAGTCAGCTGTTTATAGCTTTTATAGCAACACCTTTATTGATATATGTGTGCGTCTTTAATATCCTTTTATCTGCATTGCAAAAATGAAATTATGTATCCATTACCAAAATTAGATCGGAGATGTATTGGATTAGAAATGCCTTCTTCCTAATCCTTAAAAGACCAAAAGGCTCTTCTTTGATAATTCTATGAGAGTTAAAATTCCTTTTTATTTTCAGATGTTACAGATAGGAGATTAACCTAGTTATGCTTTGCCGATATAAGGAGTGCATGTCTCAGGGAACCAGGCAACGCCAACAGAGATTTCTGATTCAGGAATGTACAGAAGATATGAGACTTGCATGAATTATAGCATGATTCACTAAAGGATATAAAAGTACTTTGCAAGTAATTAAATAATTAAATATTTTAGAGTAGGAATTCTTATTTCCTGTAAGTCTTCCTGCTTTGAAGAGTCTTCCTTTTTTGTGCATGTCTGAAACTTCTTTATAATTTAGTAATAGTTCTAATACATACTAATTATAGGCAAGGAAGGCAAAATTGAATGAAAATACTAAAATTAATAAACCAACATTTGTTATGTATCTACTATGCAGGACACCTTGCAAAGGACTGTGACTTAGAATACTCACCTCTGATAAGACCACTTTTTAGGGTTGTTATAGGGCTGAGAGGTAGTAAAGCACCTGGCATGGTGAGTGCTGAATAAATGCTCAGCAGTGTTTTTCAGATAACTTTGTGTAGCCTGTGCAGAATTCCAGAAAGAATGAGTTAAGGCCATCCAGACATATTAGCACTGTTTGGATAAACAGAGATTTCATTCTTTCTCCACACGGTGTTTTAAGCTTCATATGAGGAGAAATGTGTCAGTATGTGTAAACTGTAAATGTTTGCTTTCAGCTATGAACGTGAAGCCAGATTTGGAATTAGGAAGGTTTTCATCATAGAAATGGAACTAATTATGTACAATTCAAGACAATATAAGACTTGGTGCATGACACTTAAAGATTCAAGCAATTAAATTCAGGTGACAGTGGTTTGTTTACGTTTTGGAAAGTGCTTTAAATTTTACATCTCTCTCAAGAAGCTTATGTGCTGTACATACAGGTTTAGACACAAACACATTATCTTTAACCCCCAAACAATGGTAGAAAAGCCCTGAATCAAGGCTCTGCCACTGTAGTGGGTCAAATAGTTGCCCACCCCCCCAATTCATGTCCACCTGGAACTTCAGCACGTGAACTTATTTGGAAATAAGGTCTTTGCAGATGTAAGTAGTAATAAGATGAGGTCATGCTGGATTAGTGTGGTTCTTAAATCCAATGTGACTGATGCTCTTACAAGAAGAGGAGAAGATGAAGACACACACACAAGAGAGAAGGCCATTTGAAGATGCAGGCAGACGTAGGAGTGATGCTGCCACAGCCAGGGCATGCCAGAGATTGCCCTCAACCCCCAGAAGCTGAAAGAGGAAAGGAAGGATTCTTCCCTAGCGCTGTCAGAGGGAGCATGGACCTGTTGACACCTTAATTTCAGACTTCTAGCTTACAGAACTGTAGAAGAAGAGTTCTGCTGTTCTAAGCCAATCTGTGGTGCTTTGTTACGGCAGCCCAAGGATACTAATACAGCCACTTATCAGAGATGCACTTGAATGCACTGATGTGCTATTTTCTATCCTTAAAGTGGGCCCAGTAAAACCTACCACACAAGATTACATGAGGATTACATGAGATATTCTATGTACAAGTATTTGACACATGCTTTTTGTGTTACATTCTGCTCTTATGCAACAAAGTGCTACCCCTTGTTCAGGGTGAGATTTCAGCTTAGGGAGAGGAAAAACTATTTTCTACAGGACCATCCAAAAATGTAAGCAACATCTTCTGGGCAGTCAATTTCCCCTCGATGGAAAGATTTAAGATCCAGGGTATGGAGGATAGTGTATAAGTTAGAGACTGTACTTCAGTCCAAGTAACAGAAACCCAATTATAGTGGCTTAACCAAATAGGGATTAGCCAATCAGGATCTCATATAATAAGATGTCCTAAATTATGCCTTATGAGCTGGGAAAGAAGCCCCAGCGTGCCATCCAGGACCCAGGCTGCTTCTCTCATTCTGCCCTTCCATCCTTACATGTTTTGCATCCTTGCTGCCTGAAGTTGGTTGCCCTACTTCCAGCCTCACAAAAGTCATTCGAGCAGGAAGAAGAAGGCAATGTCAAGAAGGAAGGGACAGCCCATATTAAGAAAGCAAAACTTTCAGAAATTCTCAGTACACTTAAGTTAATTCTCATTGGCCAGAACTGGGTCACATGACCTCCCCTAAACATGAGGATGTCCAGGAAATTTAACTTTTAGCTGGGCTTGGTGCTGCTTTGAACAACATAAACATTCTGTTTGTAAGGAAGCAGGGGGCTCATGGATTTGGGGTAGCTAATTAGTAGAGTCAGCCATAAAAGGGATTCTGGAATAGGTAGGAGATAAGACTAGATGTGTCTTTCCAACTGTGAGTTTCAAAGATGCGATTAAGAGATCATTTCCTACCCTCAGGGCATTTACAGTTTATATTGGAGGCAGGTTTTGGAGTCAGCTGTGTGGATTTGACTCCCAGTTCAAGCCCTGACTAGATACAATAATCCTGATTGTGGGAAAGTTATTTATCCTCTCTGTGCCTTAATTCCTTCATCTGTAAAATAAGAAGGATAATATCTTCTTTATACTGTTATTTTGAGGATTATATGAGTTAAATATTTAAAGTGTTAATGTGCTAAATAAATGTAGCTACTATTTTTCCACTAGAGGGTAAGCTCCATGAAGCCAGGAATTGTATCTGACATACTCGCCTGGTAACTCAGTACCTAGAACATAGTCAGCCTTTAACAGATCATTGTTAAGTGAATGAATGGATAAGGTCACCAGTCCTAATGCTAATACAGCTGACCCTTGAACAACACGAGTTTGAACTGCACTGGTCCATTTATATGTGGATTTTTTTCAATATTAAATACTACAGTACTGCACGATCTGTGGCTGGTTGAATCGTGGATGCAGAACCGCTTATATAGAGGGCAGACTATAAGTTACACTAGGATTTTTGACTGTGCAAAGGGTCAGTGCCCCCTAACCCCTGTGTTGTTCAAGGGTCAGCTGTATAAAGATTACTCAAAATAACTGAGATTTGTCATTTCTCAAGTGAGGTTTTGGTACATGTATCTGAAGCACCTTCTCTAAATATGAGGTGGGAACACTCTACATTAAGGGAAAAGAATGAAGGCTTAAGGATAAGAAGTTGTCTTGATCATTGATGTTAGTTTCAGACAATGGAAGCCACTCTAACAAATTTAAGCAGAAAGTGATTTGTTACAGTGTATTAAGAACCTTAAAGAACCAGGACTGTTCTAGCAGTAACTTCCTTGCCATCCCTGCTCATACTCACCTTTGGTGTTATGGGGTAGTGGAGTGAGAATCTCTGCCATAGCTGCCCCAGACAGATCACACACATCAGGTCTATAAGAGCCGATCTCCCTGTACAGCCACGGCTAAACACCTACTCCTTCCAAATCTCATCTGAATGTGTTTGCTTGTCAGAGTCTAGGTCACATGCAGACCTGTAGCTGCAAGGGAGACTGGGAAATGTAGTTTTTAGCCTTCCAACGTCTGTAGTCCAGGCAGGTTTGCTAAAGGGGGATTGGAAGGGGTGCTTAGCTAGCTAATGCTCAGTGTCTAGCACAGAGGTCGCTCTGTGCAGCTGCATGCAGTTGTCCCACCAAGACTACATAGGAAAAAAAAAAAAAGACTACGAAGAGGTCACATGGGGGCGTGGCCACTGAGAGGAGGCTCTGGAAGACCAGAGGAACGCATTGAAGAGTTCAGGCCCGCATAACCCAGGAGCCTGCAGAACAGCCACCCAAGAATGGACAACAGGATCCTGATGAGGGGACGCAGGGAGTCAGGAGAGGAGGAGAGGTGAAGGTAGTTGACCCTGGGCGTGCACGATTGTGTGCAGAGGGAGACCTGCTCCTGTATCTCCTGTTGCAGTGGCGCTGTCCCAGCTGCTGAGCTCCAGGCAGGGCCATCAAGCTCACCTCACTGCCCAGCCACCCCCATCCATCCCAAAGCAGGGGTGACAAAGGAGGGGCAGCTGTGCAATGTAGCTCCCATGACCCGACCTGTATGACCCTACAGCCGGTCCTAAAACATAGACTGTGGGGAGGAATGAGGAGGAGGCAAGGAAGAGTAGGGGCACCTGCCACACTGCAGGACCTTCTATTAGGACCTTTCAGGCTGTGAGGTTGGAAGGAAGGAGCTGGGTGATCTTTAAGAAAAAAGAAAAACCAAAAAACTTGGTTGAAGGTGTGATTTTCCTTTCTTTCTCTTCTTTTTTACCTTTTGTCTTTTCAGTTTGAGTCATGTTTTATAGACTGTGTGATATAGGCAATGGGGCAGCTGAGCAGTTAAGCTGGAATTTATCTTGTGGACAGCCAAAGTGGCAAGCTGATAATTCAAGTTCAGAAAGGATCTTTTACAGAGGAAAAAAAAGAAACAGCCATGATTTATCCCCACCCCCCTTTTATTTACTTATTTATTTATTTTTGTAGGCCTTGTGGAGGATTTGGTGGATTTACTGACATCATTTCTTCCTTGGCAGGCACATCCATGTCAGTCCTCTACTCAGTTATACCTTTTGTAAGGACGAAATCTATAAATGCAACTTGCAGTGTGCAAAAACCATTTTCTAGAAACTGATTCAGTTTAATGTCATTAAATGCAATCAGAAGTTACCAAGCATCTTACTGGAACTCTCTTCCAAATGTAGCCTAATCCAATTTACCTTTCCTTTGGTATTTAAGTTCCTGACAGCCAGAGTGGACGTTTCTCAGACACAGCAGTTTGGCTTGTAACAGGTGCTTTTGTTGCTTGATTCTTCTTCATTCGCTTCCTATTACCATCTTGGTGTCATGTTACACTGAGCCTTCACTGGGTTATGGTCAGCTCTAGACACAAAGATGCTGCCGTATCAGATATGACCCCTTGATTTCAGTGTCCCGGGTGTGTCAGATATTTGTTCATGAGTGAATGAGACATAGCCCTGTTCTCAAGCCCCAGGCGACTTCTCACTCTGTTTTAGAATCACAGAATCATGTGCTCATGTGAGAATACTTTATCTCTAATAAACCTGGAGTTTAATGACTCTTTCCCACATGATTTTAGTGTTTCTTTTTCAGTTGAAAATATTCTTTTTGAAGAAGAAAAAGTTTGCCTATGAACATTCAAGAGGAAGGAAAAAGCCATTCCCCATTCTCTCAGCTTGAACACAATTGCAGTATTTTAACTCTCACTTTGCAGTTTTGAAGGTATGCCTCGAGGTGATACAATTATCTGCTTCTGATCTCCTCACAGAGAAGTGGTAGAAGCCTGGGGGGTGGGGAACTTTTCATTCCCCAGTATCTTCTGCTAGAAAGCTGATGCTCATGGATCATTTATTCGAGGAATTATTTTAAAGCCCATTTTCTATTTCACATAAGTTAGAGCTGCATCAGGCTGGTCTGGCGAGGATGCTCTTTTGAGACCTGGACACGTGAGCTCCGGATTAGGGGACTTGGATAGTCTAGGAGCCAATCCTACTAGCATATGAGGGGGAGCTGACACCCCGTTGAGCCAAATCTACCTGCAGGGCCCTTCATTAACCAAGGACACTCTAATAATGAGTTCTGGCTGCAAATCCCTTTTGTCATCAGGGAAACCCAAAGGAATTAGACATGGTACTTTCTTGGAGTCAAAGCCATCCATTTATAGGTATGGGTTTTCCTTAAATACATCCTGAGTTAAAGCAATAGATTTCCTTCAGAGCCATCGGAGACAAAGATTGGGACTGTCAATTGGCCTTGCCGTCGAAAACCTACTTGCTTTCCCGGGCTGTCTGACCTGAAACTTAGACTGTCAACATTTGTCTACTCACCTGCTGTCTTTGCACTCATCTTCTTTGACCACACATGAGCACCATGAGTGAGGGCCAGCAAGCTTCCCTGAGTCCATCTGCTAGAACTGTCTAAGTGTGGTCCAGCCGAGCCCTGGTTTCCATTTGGCTGTGCCCTCTTATGTATATCTTTAAATCGCCACTTCAGTGGCGCCACTGTCTTCTCGAATACAGTGTGTATGAAACTAACTTCATGGGCTGTCTCACAATTCAGCTCAATAGTCCTCACAACTTTTATATGCCAGTGGCAACAATTCTGTCCTTGTCACCTGTGCTCAACTGTTTTGACTGTTCCCTGTACTTCACTGTTGCTTCATCTTTTTTTTTCCTTTCTAATTTTCCACATTTCCATACACCTAGATTGTAGCAGTAATCTCCTAGACCCATGAGTATTAGATCTGAAAGTCTCCTTTTGTAACTAAACCAATATCTTCAGTTTACAGATGAAGAAATGGGAGCTCCAGAGAGGTTAGATAAATTACATTGTTTCAAACTAGGAGAGTCAGTCCTAGCATGCTTCTTCCTAGTCCTGTTTTCTCGCCACCCTGCCAGGTGATGTCCTTGTCCCCCTTCCACTAGCCTCTCTCCCTTCATCCATTCTGTGCACTCAGCATTCACATTTATTTTGCTGAAATATTTCTTTCATCATCTCTCTCTCTTGTCCACAAATTTTTGGTGGTCCCTATTGCTAGGATGAGACAATATAAATTTTGCTACAATATTGCTAAGATGATGACAATATAAATTACCATTCAAGCTGGGACCCTTGAGAGTGAAAGAAATGCTAAGACAACAGACATAAACCAGGACATATGGTCATACTTCATGTAGTAAAAATCATAAAGACCAGACTTTCCCCTCTGGAACTTAGGGTTTTCCATATTCAGCCCCCAATTACATTTCTAAGCTCTGTCCTTAATAACCTACACAGCCCTTTCCCCAGCCAACGGGCTCATCCTTCTTGGCTTACTTCATGTATATTTCTGCTTTGGAACCTGAACATTTTTCTCTGCTTACCGAACTTCTCCGTGTTCTTTAAGGGCCTAGTTGGGTCCCCTTTCTTCCATAAAATCTTCTAAGTTAGTTGCATCTCCCGAAGATGTGTAGCTTCTCCTAAGTCATGCACTTGCTGTCTCTACTACTAATCTGACACTTACAAGTGGTGAAATGAGATGTTCTGACTTTTTTCCTCCATAGTGAGGATGTAGTCTCTGATAAGCCTCACCATAAATGTGTCTGCCTGAAAAGAGAGAGACCCAGAAAATAACAAAAATGACCAAAACTTTCAAAGTGGATATAAGAACTTATTGATGAATGTGGAAAACTGTACAGCCTCTGCAAGGGAGAATGCGTCATTATGTAACAGAAGTTTAAATGCAATCCCACTTCTGCCTGCACAAGTGTGAAATAACATATGTACAAGGTTATTGCTTGTGGCATTACTGTAATCCCAAAAGGTTGGAAGCAACTAAGCGTCCAGCAGTAGGGAACTAGTTGAACAGACTGTGATATAGCACATAGCACACAGTGGAGTAGCTGTAAAGAAAAAAAGAAGGATAATCTCTGTGTATGAATATGGAAAGATCTATAGGACACAGAGAAGGGGAGAAGCAAGGTACAGAAGAGTGGATGTGATTTGCTACCCTTTAAGTACTTTTAATTTAACATTTAAGTACTTTATTTCATGAAATTCTTTCTTTTATAAAGTAGTGTGCAGTGTGATTAATTTTGCATTCCCTCATTGGCAGTATTTTCATGTTTGGATTTGTAGAACTGAATAACCATCTGGGGAGGGACATCAGAGCTATGCTTTAGAAAGCTCTTTCTGCCACAGGTGAAGGTGCGTTGGGACGAGGGAGGAAGCCTGGAGAAGGGGTGATCTACAGGTGGAATTGGCACCCAGGGCTCCCAGCCTCTAGTCTTGAATGTGGTTCTGTCAACCACGTTTCTTTATAAGAAGCTCAATCATTTGCTGGCATTTCCCTCTTGTTGCCCTTGGCCTTCAAGAGTTTGGAGTTTTGTTTTCAGGGGAACGTTTATTCAGAAGCACCATTTTCCAGCCTGGTAATTTTGAGCACCAGACTTGTTTTCCTTGGTGATGTATGTGGTGGTTTCTCCCAATAGCATACGGAGGGAGGAAACAGATCCTTTGTTCCACTCATCACGTTTCATTCTGACAAATGTAATTTACAGCTCTTTAAGAATGTCATTTAAGGGCTTCCCTGGTGGCACAGGCATTAAGGATCCGCCTGCCAATGCAGGGGACATGGGGTTGAGCCCTGACCCGGGAAGATCCCACATGCCGCAGAGCAACTAAGCCCATGCGCCACAACTAAGCCTGCGCTCTGGAGCCCGCGAGTCACAACTACTGAGCCTGCGTGCCTAGAGCCTGTGAGCCACAACTACTGAGCCCGCATGCCACAGCTACTGAAGCCCGCGCGCCTAGAGCCCGTGCTCCGCAACAAGAGAAGCCACCACAATGAGAAGCCTGCACACTGCAACGAAGAGTAGCCCCCGCTCTCCGTAACCAGAGAAAAGCCTGCACGCAGCAATGAAGACCCAACGCAGCCAGAAATAAAATAAATAAATTTATTTTAAAAAAAAGAATGTCATTTAGAAATAACCTCCAATTAATAAACCACTTTGCAATTATATTTTATTTTCCTTCTAACACACTTTGACTCTTATGGGGGGGAAAAGTTAGGACATGACTTTTTAATGCAGACATCTGGAATGACCCATTCTAAGAGAAGCTCTGTAGGCAATAGTGATTCCTCCTTCCCAGCCCCTGCATCCAAGCAGTTATCAACCATAATGATAGATTTTCTTCATGAAATGCCTTCAGGAATGCTCTATCCAGCTGGTTTTTTAATTTTCTTATGTTTTATATATCATCTCTTATTATTTTCTTATGGAGAAGGAAACAGAGGCTCAGAGAGGTTTAATAACTTGCTCAAAGTCATACAGCCTACAGTGTAATGACAGGCCTGGGTTTGAACTCAGGTCCTCAGGCTGTGAAGCTGGTGTTTGCGTTATATTCACTGCCTCCATAACTTGGCCAAGCTCTGTCAGTTCTACCTTTGCTGTTATCTTTCACATCAATTCCAAACCCACTGAGAGCAGTTATGAGCACCCTCATTACCTCTCACCTGGAGCACTGTGATTGCCTCCTGGAAAGGCTCAGTTTCCAGGTTTTTCCTCTTATAACCTGGAGGTCCTACTTACCGCCTAGAGCTCAGTCTCTCTGAAGGGCCACAAGTATCCTCCCTCCACTCGACACATTTTTCTGGAGTATCTCCCCAAATACATGGTGATTTTTTCCTTCAAAATATAATTCCTCAGCACATAGGATTTTGTTTTCAATTTGAGTCCTTACAAAATCTTCCATCTTCACTAGGATGAAAGTTCAGTTATTTACTTGGAACCACAAACATTGTTGGGGCAAGACACATTAGCTTGAAATTACCTAAAATAAATACCAGCAGTGGATGCTCATGGTGGTCATCTAATGGAATGACTTTTTTGTGTGTGTGTGGTATGCAGGCCTCTCACTGCTGTGGCCTCTCCCATTGCGGAGCACAGGCCCAGCGGCCATGGCTCACGAGCCCAGCCACTCCGCGGCACGTGGGATCCTCCCGGACAGGGGCACGAACCCATGTCCCCTGCATCAGCAGGCGGACTCTCAACCACTGCGCCACCAGGGAAGCCCTGGAATGACTTTTTAAAGGAAGCAGATTTGCACAGCTCTAGTGATTGTTCATAGGCTCTGCCCTCATAGAAGTGCATATTAGATATCATTGTACACAGGCCTTTTCAAGTTTCTTTAAAAAGCAATAAAGTGGTGATCACTAATTTCGTGGTGCTCATGAATTCACATCCACACCATCAAATAAAAACCGGTCTTGTGTTACATAAATGCAGCTTTGTGGCTGGGATAAAATTTCCAGTGACAACATCACACACAGATCCCAAAGTGCTTTGTCTCAAACTGTGTAAATGATGTGAAGATGGTGCGCTCCAGAAATCTGTTAGATGGTTCAAAAAGTGACTCTAATGATGACTAAGATACTGCTGACAAAGATGTGTGTCAAGAGAGTAATAAAATTGTTTCAAAAAATATGGAAATGAAAAAGAGCAATATTTCTAAACGTATCATCTTATGCTACCTGTGACTGTGAATTTGCAACTATAAATTAAATAAGTAAATTAAAATTAACTATTTCATCTTCAGCCTTAGAAGTTTACGTATTTAAACTGACCAAAACCCTGTTTTCCTTATTTTCTCATTGAGAAGACAGACAGTTGCTTTATTTTCAGGGTCACCTTATGGTCATGTCTCAACACTGTACTACTCACAGAAAATCAGATATAGATCCTACCCTCAGGACACTCATAAACCAGGCGAGAAGTGTAACAGCTACTAAGTGTAGCTGTTACACTTCATTGCGGTGTGTGGGCTTCTCATCGTGGTGGCTCCTCTTGTTGCGGAGCACGGGCTCTAGTCACGTGGGCTTCAGTAGTTGTGGCACACAGGCTCAGTAGTTGTGGCTCTGGGGCTCTTGAACGCAGGCTCAGTAGTTGTGGCGCAAGGGCTTAGTTGCTCCGCGGCATGTGGGATCTTCCCGAACCAGGGCTCGAACCTGTGTTACCTGTATTGGCAGGCGGATTCTTAACCACTGCGCCACCAGGGAAGCTGTACTGTAGCTGTACTAAGTGTAACAGCCACCCTCATCTCTTGAAACTCTTCCATTTCTTGGCTTTAGTTGGCTGTCCTCCCACCTCTCTGGCTGCACTGTCTCAGTCCCCTGGGCTGGCTCCTTTATCTCAAAGCCTTCTCAAATTTAGTGGCACGAAACAACGACTGTTTTATTAGGTTCATGGATTCTCTGGATTAGGAATTCCAGAAGAGCCCAGAGGGGACAACTTTGTTCTGTCCCATGATGTTTGAGGCCTCCACTGGGAACACTTGAAGGCTTAGCTGGAATCATTTAGGATGTCTTTACTCATTGGCACTGGGTTTCCTCACAGCATGGTGGCCTTACAGTAGTCAGATTTCTTGCATGACAGCTCAGAGCTCCAAGCACAAAAATTACATTGAAGAGTAGAGGCTGCATTGCCTTTTTCTGACCTGGTCTTTTTCTAATGATGACTACCCATTGTTACTCCTGCCAGAGTCTTTTGGTTATAGGCAAGTCAGAATTCTGTCTGAATTCAGGGGAGGGGACCTAGACCCCACCTCTTGTGGGATGAGTGTCAGTATCACATTGTAGGAGATCATGTAGGTTGGGAACTATTGTTGTGTCCATTTTTGGAAAATGCAACCTGACCTAAAGATCTTTGGCCGGCCCACATATGACAGAAAGTAAAGATAGAAAACATAGCGGATGTTCTATGGCCTTAAAGAAAAGTTATTTATGGATGAGGCTTGGGAAAAGGAGGAAGGGTAGGATGTAGGCATTTGAAAAGGTAGTGATGGGAACCAGATATAGAATTAATGAGATCAAAACAACTGAATGAAAATGTAGGATTAGGGAGAGAGATGGCTGGCTGTTTTCGAGTCTGGATGTCAGGAGAAGGGTGTGCCTCAGTCAAAAGGAAGAGAGGCAGACAAGTATATGCGGGAAGGAGGTCCAGCAGCTGTTCACAGTAGCATTTACAGTGTCTAAAATCCGATATCCTCAATCCAGCCCTCGGCATTCTGGCCTCTGAACCAACACTGCCTTGACACTCCAACATAGATACCTCTTTGTGGTTAATTCTAATGGCTGCTTCCATTGGGTTTTCTGCCCTCTTATGGCATCTCCCCCCAAGCCAGTCTTCCAGCAGAGTATGCTTGGGTAAGTGTTTCCTGGGTCCTGCTGCTCTCCTCTTAAACCATCTGCAGCTCCATTATTTGACCCATTCACAGCATTTGACTCTGTACCACCCTCGTCTCTTGAAACTCTTCCGTTTCTTGGCTTTAGTTGGCTGTCCTCCCACCTCTCTGGCTGCACCGTCTCAGTCCCCTGGGCTGGCTCCTTTATCTCAGGTAGCTCATTATTTGTTGGGTCTCCTCTTGGCTATTTTTCCTGATTGTTCTATACTCAGCCTTGCGAAGGTGGACCGTGGGCCACTGAGATGGGCTGTAACTTTTGTGAGCATGTGTGTAAGCACGTATTTCTAGGAGATGATCCAGAGCTTCATCACATCCTCAAAGTTGTCTCTGAATTAACAAAAAACAAAAGGCCTAGACGCACTGCTTTCTGCATATTTGCTCCGTGGCTTCAACTCCCTTAACTCTAGGATCCCTCCTTGGCTATACGTGAGTCTCTTCGGGGAAGCTGACAAAAAATACTGGTGATCAGGGCTCAATCTCAGACCAGCTGAACAGAATCCTGGGCGTAGGGTCCAATGGGTAATACATTTTAAAGAAAGCGTTAGCCCTGCTTTGTGTCAGTCACAAAGATAACCCCCATGGTTAATACTTTAAACTATTTTCTCTTTACTAGGCTGAAATAAGTTACACCACCTTAAAGAGACTTGAATTATATCAGGATTAGACTGTCAATGTGGATGACAAAGATCTGGATTAAAAAAAAAACATCAGTATAGAGAATAGATTGAATATAATTGTTTGCTTTGGGTTGACTTCATTCAGCTCCCTAACTCCTTTTTTCTTTGTCTAATTGTTCCTTTTATCTTTAATCTGTTAAAGTGAAACTTTCTTCCTAAAAAGAAAGTAGATTTTAATGGGTACAGTTTTCAGTTTTGCAAAATGAAGAGTTTTAGAGATGGACGGTGAGGATGGTTGTACAGCAATGAATATGCTTAACACCTCTGAACTATACACTTAAAAATGGTTAAGATGGTACAAATTATGGTATGTGTATTTTACCACAATTTTTAAAAATAAAAAATTTAAAAAGACAATTGACTGTTAACCAAAAAAGTGCAACTAGTTTTAGATGAAATAGAATCATTGGCCTTTTAAAAAGAGGTTTGTTGTTTCTCAGTATAAATTCAATCCATTGAGAAATGATATCAAAATTATTTCTCTCCAATCACAGTGAAATCATAAGGGTTTAAAGTAGCTGTTGTGGAGAATTCCACAGAGACAAAAAGTCAGAAAAATGCCTATCTCTGCCAAAGTCAGTTAATGGTAACTAAACCATAACTTTTCTTTTCCCACTTCAATGTTTATTTCCTAGACAAAATATTAAAAACTACATATTTGATATTTAAAAGTCCTTATAATGTAAGGACCAGCATAATTCCTGAAGATACTTTTAGCTGGGGTGGGTATATTTTAAAAAGTGATCAAGAAATTACCCAGAGAGACTGTGTTCCCTATGGTTTGTGTGGTGTAGTGGTTGAACTCACAGAATCTGGAGCCGGAATGCCTGGGTTTTAATCCAAACTCCACTATCAATTATTAGTGTGATCTGGGACAAGTTAATTTAACCTGTGTATGCCTCCAGTTTCCCCACCTGTCATATTGGCCCCAGCCTCATAGAATTTAATGAGATAATACATGTAAAGCACTTAGGATGGAGCCCAGAGCTTTTAGTATTTCCCTATCACATTGAGTTTTAGGGGTTTCTGATTCAGCAAACATTTCCTATGTGTTGACTGTACATTGCTGGAGAGAGTCACAAAACATAGCATGAAACAGACTCTCCTTTGAGACCCTCAAAGACCACCTCCCCAATCCTAGCTCTTTGTACCCTGGCCCTTCTCCTGAGGTGTCATAACTATTTTGCCTGCATAGTCAATGATGCCGCCCCTATTTCTTCAACTTCTCCTAACTCCACAGAACATTCACCTATTGAGTGAGCTTCAGGTTTTCTGGAGGCTCCAACTGTGCAGTCTCCCTGCTTGTCTGGGTGCCCTTGGTCTCCCACCTGGCTTCCTTACTGTCCTTCCTTGGGAGCTGCACTGCTTTGGGGCCCTAGATTTCTTTTCAGCCTTACATTCACAGCACATGTTAGTTAAGTGAATTTTTGAGTCTTAGGGTTTCGGACAGAAGTTGGTTGTTCCTCTTTTCATCCACTGATGGCTTGAGAGAAAGTTTATAAAAACCTGAAAGGATTTGCAGAATAATACTGCTCTTACAAAAATGTGTCTCAGAACCTAACTGAGATTCCAGTTTGACAAAAGAGAACAAAAATGAAAGAAGTTGTGAAGGGCTAGGACACAAGGTAAGAATGAAAACAATGCTTATGAAACCACCCCTTTTCATCCCGGGAAGAGGAGGCAGCTGGCACAAAGGTACAATCCGATGCCCAAGAAGAGGGCACGACTTTCATGTGCGCTTCTAGACTAGGCTGACCAAACTCACTGTCATGAAACCTCTTGAAACCTTGGTCTGAGTTTTTACTTCTGCCACCTTAAGGATCCTGGCTTCGAAGCTGAGGAGGCTGTTAATTAGCCAACAGAGCTTTGTAAACTGCTTAAGAGACGTGGGTAGGCAATTGGGACTTCTAGAGCAAAGACGAGATGATTAAAAGAAAATCTTCTCTGATTAGGATTAACATACCTGCCTTGTCACTCTGAGTCCAAAGAACTTTACTGGAGATGGGAGGAGGCTTCACGAGAGACAGGAGACAAGGGGAGTAGTGTCTCTGGGTCCAGAAGAGTACTACATCTCCCTCTTGCATTCAGGGAAGAGAATCCTGCAGCCTGAGTGACGAGTTACAGCTGAGGAATAGAGAATTTTGATGCCAAAGAGACTAGGTACAAAGGACACCCTTTGCCATGGTGGATGAGTGTAACGAGAAGGAAAAGGGTTAAGTTTAAAAAAAAAAAAAATTTATTAAACTATAGGGGTTTTTTTTGTTTTTTTTTGTTTTTGCGGTACATGGGCCTCTCACTGTTATGGCCTCTCCCGTTGCGGAGCTCAGGCTCCGGACGCGCAGGCTCAGCGGCCATGGCTCACGGGCCCAGCCGCTCTGCGGCATGTGGGATCTTCCCGCACCGGGGCATGAACCCATGTTCCCTGCATCGGCAGGTGGACTCTCAACCACTGTGCCACCAGGGAAGCCCTAAACTATAGTTGATTTACAATATTGTGTTAGTTTCAGGTGTACAGCTTCAGATTCTTTTCCATTACAGCTTATTATACTGAATATAGTTCCCTGTGCTATACAGTAAATCCCTGTTGTTCATCTATTTTATAGAGTAGTGTGTATCTGTTAATCCCAACCTCCTAATTTATCCCTCCGCCTCCCCTTTCCCCTTTGGTAACTGTAAGTTTGTTTTCTATGTCTGTGAGTCTATGTCTGTTTTGTAAATAAGTTGATTTGTATTATTTGTTTAGATTCCACATAAAAGTGACATAGTATTTGTCTTTCTCTGCCTGACTTCTCATAGTATGATAATCTCTAGGTCCATTCATATTGCTGCAAATGGCAATATTTCATTCTTTTTTATGACTGAGTAGTATTCCATTTTGTGTGTGTGTGTGTGTGTGTGTGTGTGTGTGTGTGTGTGTGTACCATATCTACTTTATCCACTCATCTGTTAATGGACGTTTAAGTTACTTCCATGTCTTGGCTATTGTAAGTAGTGCTGCTGTGAACACTAGGGCACACGTATCTTTTCGAATTAGAGTTTTTGTCTTTTTATGGTTATATGCCCAGGAGTGGGATTTCTGGATCATATGGTAACTCTATTTTTAGTTTTTTAAGGAATCTCCAGACTGTTTTCCATACTGGCTGCACCAATTTACATTCCCACCAACAGTGTGGGAGGGTTCAAAAAGGCTCAAGTTTTGAGTCAACTCATAAAGTCTGTTTTAAATAAAACAGTAAAAACTTGACTGCCACATGAATGAAGAATCATCTCAGAAAGCCCCGATTCAGATATTATCCATGCCATTGGCTGTGTGACAAATGACAGCCAAGATGTGTTTGTCCTCTACAAAGCAAACTGCCGATACACTTATAGCCTGAGATCTCCAAGCAGAGTTTCCTAGGAAACTGGGCCACTGGTAGGCCTTTCTCACTGAGCACTCACCAGAAGGGGGACTCAATAAATATTTCCTTTCTCCCTAACGTCTCCTCTCTCCCCTCCTCTCTATCCTTCAACCCCCCACATCAAAAATATCTGAAGAATGGATGATCCAATAAGATACTGAACAGGTGATATTATTAACTTCCGATTGAAAGAATATATTTGCTAAATCACAAATTGACTTTATCGCCTGTCAGATGGACCAACAAGACAAGAGTTGTGAAACTATGCATTTTCTGGAAAAATCCATGACCAGTGATCCCAGTCATTTGTTATTCCATTGCGGGGCAAGACGGTATATGAGAAGATTCAGGTGGGATCTAGTATTTACTGACCATTTGTGTGCGAGATATTGTGTTCCAAGTTTTAAAGGCATTCTTCAATGCTAACGAGCCCCTACATGGCAGGCATTTACCTCATTTCACAGTCGAGGGAAGTGAGGTCCGGGGAAGACTGTAACTTCCCCAGGGTCACCTAGCCAGGGAGAGTGGAGCAGGATTTCGAGCCCAGGTCCACTCCCCAATTCTTTCCACTATAGCACATCCTCTGGATGAGTGACAAGTTGGTTTTGAGCACTGCCTTCCCTTCCTCTTCCTCCCGTCCCTTTCTATCCAAACTGCTGACCACGCAGCCAGCAAGAACCAAACACCCTTCCAAAAAGCCTCCACTTCTCCCAACAGTGACATCCTTCAAATCCAGCCTGGGCCTCAATGATCATAGTTTGGGAAATAGCAAATTGACTGTACTGGCCCTTCTCTCTTTTTAAAATGAGAAGCTAAAGTCACTTTCTGTTTGAAGTCCTGCCTATCTCTTAATGGAAGTACTCAATATGGGTCAAATCCATCCTTTCCCGTTGATGCTTTTCCTGCTTGTCTCAAGCTCCACCCACCCCTCAGCCCCGGTAGCACTTGGAATTTTTGTGCTCAGTTGGCATTTCTCACCAAGTGCCTTCTGACCTCGCCTACATTTCTCCCTGGCAGGACTGTCATCGGGATACACTCCCCTGTATCCCAGAATCTTTGGTACATTAGGCACTAAATGCATGTTTCTTATTGGTTTTTAAAGGATACAAAGAGCAAATGACTTTTCTCCAGGAGTAACTTGAGGGGTGTGGATCCTAGCACCCAGAACAAAGCCCTGGTTCCCCTTTGAATTTCCTTTAGTTCTCCATGACTTGGGGATGTCAATGTGTCCCTGTTCTGGGAACCTGGTATTCATCACCTGCATACGCAGTTTAAGCTGAGTCAGATTACAGAATCCTCCCCATACGCAGGACAAGAAGAGGCTCCAGAACATTCCATCTGTGTGTGTCAGGATCACGCTCCTTGTGTTTCGGCTTATCTGTAATTTGGATGACTCTCCTTGAAGCAGGACAGCCAAATCAGCTTCCTGCTGATAACAGTAATCAGATTTTATAGCAAAGACCCCAGTTAGGGCAAACAGAGAGACAGCCCAAGTTATTGATTTGTGCCATGGAAGGTTCTTTTCCATTGAAGGCTGAATATTTTGTGCTGAAACCTTTGTCTTCCCTGTACCTGGCATGTTTCTCCTATACATGTTACGGGAGTACCTTTTTGAGTATCTTCTTTATTTTATTTGCTTAGTTAAAACCCTGGAATTAAGGTTTGGGAAACAAATTAACCATATTTAGTGTATGCAATTGGCTCAAAAGTGTCACCCATTTTAGATAACGTAGGAAGAAGTGTCAATTATTTCCTGGTGTATCAACCATTTTCAATGGTGGTTTTCATGTCATTTGTATTTCATACCAGTTAAAAAATAGTTTCTCCCTGGGTACCAACATTATCTATAGAGTATGTTTTTCTAAAAGAAGTTACTAACTATGCCATGCATTTTCAACTTCTCTTAATCTTTGCATTTGGAAAATGCTACCTACTCTCTAGGTAGCTTTGAAGATAATAATAGACGTGAGAATGCATGGATGCTTCTGCACCAATCCCAAGGAAGGCTTTTCCAGATGTGGAACGCCAATGGGGAGTTGATCTGCCTTGGATAATTGACAGCTGGCAGCCTGTAATCTTTTGTGCTAAATTGGCACTGGAGCCACAGAAGGCAACACAGCAGCTGGGCTGCTGGGATTCAAGTCCCTGCACATGGCATGGCTCCCCCCTCAACCCCGCCAGCTGCTGTCTGCAGGGACCCCACCCCCTAAAGCAGGATGCACTGCTCTGGGAAGGGAAAGGAGCCTGTAACTATTGCCTGGTAGATGGGAGAAAACATCTTGATTCACTCAACTGGACCGCAATTGGATAACCAGAGCTGGTGTTTTATTGTATTGACTTTGGCATTTTAGTCTTAAATTATTCAGAGACCAGTTCTTAAGATGAGGCAGGACCATAAATTAAAAGAATGGAGGATATCAGCTAAGTAGAGAAAACAATCCCCTCTCAGGGCCTTGAACCATGTGGCTCCTGTTCTTGTCCCAGCTCTTCCATTTAGTGACTGTTAAACCTTATACCAAAACCTCCAACGCTTCCTGCCCCTCCATCGTGTCCTGGTTTACCAAATGGGAAAATACCACCTGTCCTATCTACTTCACAGGCTTATTTTGGGGATCAGAGAAGCTAATGTAAATGCTCTGCCCACTGCAAACCAATTGAAATAGAAGGCACAGATGGATTAAGAAACAGAAGTTGGTAGGCATGGTCTCTGTCTTCTAATTTTCTTCCTCTTCTGAATTACAGCCTCCATTGTAAGGCTTCCTGATAATAATAATAGCTATCATTTGCTAAGCACTTTTTATGTGCCAGGCTTTGAGCTAAATGCTTTACAGGCCTTGTTTTACTTAATCCTCATGAAAACCTTGCTGATTGGTACTCATTCCTTCAGTTCATGTAAGACTGGGTTCTGAATCCATCATGATCTTCTAGACAAGCCCATGTACTTTCCTTTAATCTGCTTTCTAAATGAACGGGCTGCATTCTTCATTTTCAGTTTTGACACTTTTAAAATGATTAAAAATTTTATCAGTAACTGAATCACTTTTTGAATGTTTGAATGCACCATAAGGCCAGAAAGCATGGTGTACAATTATGATTATTCAACAGAGAGAGAGAGAGCTACAGTGACAGACAGAGAAGAGAGCAGAGAGTAGGTGTAGAGGGAGGGAGAAAGAGAATACATGACGGAGAGAAAAAGATGTAATTTTATGTGTGTGATACGAATAGTGATTTTCTAATGTTTTACATGCAGATAATCCTTAAAAGCTTATAATTAATTAGTTAGTGGGCTTTTGATGTTCATAGAGCAGGAGATTTGGAAGTACATGATCTTGATAATCTTCATAAAAGATCAGAAGATGCTTAAAGTGAGACAGTACCCAGGATTTCAAAACTTTGCTGAATAAGAAATGATTACAGTGGGGGGCAGGAGGGTAGAAGAGGTGAGAGGAGGTGGAATGAGAAAGGGGATTGAGATGAAAACTGGCTTCAGAAAATCCTTTCACGAACAACTCTCCTTTCAGTCATCTTCATCTTCACTAATCGAGTGCTTTTTTTTTTTTTTTTTTTTTTGTGGTACGCGGGCCTCTCACTGTTGTGGCCTCTCCCGTTGCGGAGCACACGCTCCAGACGCACAGGCTCAGTGGCCATGGCTCACGGGCCCAGCCGCTCCGCGGCATGTGGGATCCTCCCGGACCGGGGCACGAACCCGTGTCCCCTGCATCGGCAGGCGGACCCTCAACCACTGCGCCACCACGGAAGCTCCCTAATCGAGTGCATTTTAACTTTGGCTGTGGCAGGTCCCTGCCTGACTCTGACAGCAGGCAGACAAGTTTGAGCCACAGGTTGTTGTCCACATTAGTGAAAGCCCTCTGGTTGTTTGCTTCTGGCCCCATTAAATAAGCAGGCAGTGATTAGGCTGCCCATTTTAACATAGAATTTCATGATTCTAGAGCCTACTTTAAAGATGAAGCATTTTGCAATTCAAAAATGTTCCAAGTCCCCTTCCATTTCTAAGATGCCCTCCAGGCTGGGCAGTCCTTTAGCTGGATGCCTCTGAAGAGCCTTGTGGGTGAATCCTGCCTGGGGACCAGAGCGTAACCAGGTCAGACACGGGAATTTTTAGTTTGGTCGGAAATCTCTTTCTGTCCAGGCCAGCAATTGAATTTGAGGTTTGGAAATAACATTTATAAAGAGGAAAAGAGAGAGTGACTTCTTCTGCAGAATCAGTTCTTGTATTTCAGATGTTGATTATCCAGTCTTGAGAATTATTTGGGGCTTTTGTTTCTCCATTTTCTCTAGCAGCTTTGCTTTTTCTCCGTGTGCAGTTTCTAGAAAACAGGCAAGGTAAGAGACATGAGTTAAAAACTCAAGTCTGATCATTTTGCTGCTAATACGAAGCTCCAGTAAAGGTTTGTCCTGCTCCTAGAGGGCAGAGAGGGGGCATTTCTTATGAATCTTTGCACTTCTCCCCACCAGCACTTTACATAGTGTCAGTGATTGTTGTTTTTAGGTGGATTAGATTGAAGTGAATATTTTACTGTGATTTGCAGGAGAGAGATAGAGGACAGGGCTTCTGAGGTCCTGCAGAGAACATGGCCCTGCCTGTGACTTTGGTGTCAGTCATAAGGTTTTTCGCACATGGAGGGGACCCTTGATCTGTATGGTACTGCCTGCCCCTCACCACAGGCACGGGGCTCCCTCCCAGTATCTGCAGTCCGGACTCAGGGTCTTGATCTCCCCAGTCTAGACGCAGCTCCCTCCCACTGTCAACCCATAGAAGTGCATCTGTCTCCCCAGCCCCCATCCAGCGTTTGTGGGTTGACAGTCCAGGCAGAAGTGGCAGTCCTCCTATGCATGTGGACACTGCCTGATTGAGAGCTAAGAGGCTTGCCAGGGAGGATGAACAACTGGGACTCTCCTGGTCCCGTGTCACGGGCAGAACAAAGACAAGTCAACGGTAAGGATTTGGAGCAAGGCAGGTAATGGAGACAGCCTGCATCCAAGACCCAGAAAGTGGTGAGTCTGAAGCGGGTGGATGCTTGGCTGCTGAGCTCAGAAGGAAGGACTGCTTCCGCCGAGGGGAAAATAAAGTTATCAGATGCTTCTAGGTCAGTGGTTCTCAAGCTTTTGGGGCTCAGAACCTTGTCATTCTTTTAAAAATTGAGGGGCCCAAATACTTTCCTGTGGGTTATAGCAATCAGTATTAACCATATTAGAAATTAAAACTGAGAAATGTAAAAACTAATTTGTCAATTTATTTCAAACAATATGCCAGATGTATGTTAACATAAATTATTTTCTACAAAAACTATGTTTTATGAAAATAATTATTGAGAATAATGTCATTGTTTTACTTTGCTGCAAATCTCTGTCGTGTCTGGCTTAGTGGGAGATGGTTGGATTCTCTTATCTGCTCATGCATCCGATCTGATGCTATATCCCATGTCATGTGTCTTCTGGAAAACGCTACACTTGAGGGAGAATGAGAGTGAACAGGTCAAATAATGTCTCAGTGCTTTTATGAAAAGAGTCTTGACCTCTCAGATCCCAGGTGTCAGGGATGCCCAGGGGCTCCCCAGACCATCCTTTGAGAATTGCTTCCCTAGGTGCCAGCTCCCAGAGACGCGCCTCTCTCTGTGTTTAACATGTGGCCATCTTGCATGACGACATTTCTGCATTAGCAGAAAGTGGGTAATGGTGAGCCAAGCGGATAATTCTTTTTCAAGCTTTTGTCATTTGAACAGTGGCTGTGAACATTCCACAAAGCATCACAGAGACAAGCTAGAGTAAGATCGACGCTGAATGTCCCATTGGGCAATCTGGCCGAGTTCTTGCTCATTGACTGGCAAAAATGATAATCCAGAGCATGAGACAGTCTCCCTTCCACACTTTTCAAAACGTGAACCTCAAATGCTACGAGCCCCACTTAGTCTGGGCAACACAGACGTTTTTCCTTTCCACAATTACTGCAAGCTTTTTAAGAGAGGAGCAGCTGCTCCACAGCCTCTCTGAGGTTTGTGTTTCAGGGCCCGGGGGCAACTAAAATCTGCTTTCCAAGTGACCAATATCTGGGCAGTTTACCGACTCATCTGGTGTTTTCTGGGCAGCAGATTTATCTCACTTAATCATGACTCCCTTTTTCCTGCACTAATCAAGACAGTGACAGAGCTGTGACACCAGCAAGATGAGCATGGATGGAGGGTGATGATTTATAAGGACTGTGATCTAGCTTTGCTCAGGCCCAGACTCGGCCAGCCAGAAAAGGACGGTGGATACAGCACAATGGATACAGCCAGTCTGCAGCCAACGTGCAGATCAAAGAAAGACCGTTAAAAGACAAAAATAAAACACATTTTTATGTTGTTCTAAAGCAGGAACATCATTTTTAATGTGGCTAGGAAAATATTCACCTTCATTCTCTGTCCCTTGGGAAAACTACATGCATCATTGCTCTGACCTGTCCAAAACTGGCAGTGGGATAGTCTCTGTAGATTCAGTTACAATCACAGAATTGTATAGTGAGAAGGAGAGTTAGAGATCATCCACTGTGAAGGCCAGGGTGTGTGTGTGTGAGTGTGTGCAGTGGGTATACATGGGAGGGAGGTGCAGGGTAGGAACAGTGTCACCACAGCAAAGGCCCATGGGTCTTGTCTCTCTGTGTCCTCTGCCAGACCTAGCTGTGGAACTCAGACACCACACTAGGGAATTGGAATTAGCCAACTCCCACGATCTCTGTGATCCCTGACCCCTTAGAGGATTACTTAATCTCTGCATCTCAGTTTCCCCATCTGTAAAATGGGTGTAACAATAACACCTATCTCATAGTGTGATTTTGAAAATTGAAAGATAGCATACATAGATGCTTCTTACAGCAGTGTACAGTACATAGGAAGCACAAAATAAATGTTAGTCATCATCATCATCTTATTAGTATTACTATTATTTATTATTAGACACTTCTGAAACTCACTTTCCTCATCTGCAAAGTAGATTTTGCCTGTTGGTGTGGGGATTAGGTTAGAGAATTTATGGTCAAGTCTTGGAGAAGCTGTCAAGCGCCATTAAAAGTAATGTACTCTATTTGGGGGCCAAGTTAATAGAACAGTTTTTGAACCTGGGTGTTTTTCCATGTGTAAGACTCCAGTCCTGGAGCAGTGACATGGGATTTTCTGTACTGTTTTGAAAGTAGGGCAGTTAATTTCAATTAAGTGAATATGTAAAAACAACCAGAGGAGAAACAGCAATATAGTCACAACGGGCAATAAGAGTTAGTATTTATCTTGTGTCAGCACCGAGCTAAGTACTTTACAGGTAATATATTGTGTCACTCCTCACCACAGCCCCTTTAAAGAGGTGATGTTATTATTCCCAGTTTGCACATGAGGAAAGTGAAATTGAGAGTTCACCCAGGGCCACTTAGGCCAGGGTTGAACCCAGGCAGGCTGGGTCCCCAATCAGCACCCTTAACCAGTGTAGGAGCAGGGCTAGAGGTCCAGGAGGTGGACGGGGAAACATCCGAGTTTGAGCTCAGCAGGGGAGTGTTGTGCTCTGCTGGTGAAAGAATTAGATCTTTTGTTCTCTTTAGATGAAAGATATGATGCTTTATCAGAACTATTTGGGGAGAGGAGCTGGCTGCTTCTTAGGTGAGTAAATCGTTGACCAGACATAACCCAGGGCTGGAGCCAAGAATCAATTCTTGAGAAACGCGGGAGATCAGATGCAAGGCTCTAAGCGCTCTCCAAGGAGCAGCCACGTGGGACAGTGTGAGGAGAGGCCTGGAACAGAAATCCACAGGCAGTTTCTGAAGGGACCCTGAGACCCTAGGAAAAAGGCAGAGGTGAGCCCCAGACATGAGGTGGAAACTTCCAGAGTAGAGAAGTGCAGCCCCTTTCTCAAAGGGGCTGGAGGCTGCCTCATGGGGCATGGGTATTTTTTCCCTGTCTCAGTCCAAAGCTATTTGGTGGGACAAGATTATGCCACAGCAGAGGCATAACTAGCTCTTTCTGGGGAGGCTCTGTAAGTTAGTAATATAGAGCGGGAGCTTTAGAGTCAGGGAGACCTGAATTCAGATCTCAGTCCTGCCACTTAAAAGCTATGTGGCTGTGCCGGCACTTAATTCTCCGAGTCTTCGTAGGATGGTTGTAAAGAATAAATAAGAAGTTAGGACTTCCCTGGCGATCCAGTGGTTAGAACTTCGACTTCCAGTGCAGCGGGTGCAGGTTCAATCCCTCGTTGGGGAGCTAAGATCCCACATGCCTTGTGGCCATAAAACCAAAACGAGCAATACTGTAACAAATTCAATAAAGACTTTAAAAATGGTCCACATCAAAAAAAGTTTTTTTTAAAGAATAAACAAGAAATTGCATATAAATAAATAAATAAATTACCAAGCACTTAGTAAGCCCGCCAAAAATGGAAGCCATTAGTATCATTGTTACCATTACAATTAGATCTTCTCATTGACTGGTCCTTGGATTTTCCAGTTGTGTTGAGGGGCTGTCCCTTAACCATGGCTTGACTCCAAGCTATTTTAGATCATCATATGTGATGCCCGTTTTCAGGACAGGGCCCCATGGCTAGGGGCCTGGAATGGTGCTAAGCTACCATTCCTTACACAGGTATTACATTCACGATAGTATTGGCCAGGCTTTTCTGAAACTAGCCACACAGCTTGATCCTGTTCTACCCCAAGCCTTAAGCCAATGTGCAGGAAGAGATGGCCAACTGCAAGCAGTCATGCCCCTGGCTCAGCTGATGAAGGTCATGGTTCACCATTTCTTGAGTTGGTGGGTCTCCAAACCCTGCCAGCACTCCCAAGAACTCTGGCCATGCCTCTGAGGAGCCTTCCATCTTTACACTGGATGGGAGAGGTTACCAACTCTGAACAAGACTCAGGCCTGTCTGTGAAATGCAGGACCACTCTCCCTGCTCAGTGTAAGTCATTAGCTGAGCAGGCAGTCCCAAGAATTCTGCAGCGTTCATGTCCTTTACTTGTTAATTGGATGGTCGAGGACAGGTATTGTTGGAGCATCTTTAGGAGCCAGATAGTCTGCCCCAAAGAGAAGTCCTCTGTGTGTAGCAGACCGGAGTCCTCCTTGTGTTCCCTGGGTACGAGTTTGGCAGACTGATGTCAAACCCAGACTGGCACGGAGGCAGGCCCAAAGTGGGCAGGAAGCAGGAGTCTGCAGGGTAGGTGTCAGGTGCCTACCACAGCCCAGTGTACGGTCCAAGCAGCAGGTTTCAGGTTTTAGTATCAAGGTCTCTAAAAAGCATTCGCTAGGAGCTACCAGAATCTTGCAGGGAGATTCTGCTGGCATCCAGAATGTGAGCTAGGGCCCAAAACGGGGAGCCCCAGGAGCAGGGGAGATATGGGCAGAGTTTAGCCATGGGCGTCCCTCGAGCTCTCCAGGACCACGCCCCCCAACACAGGCTGGGTCATCACACATGCACAGGAGCGTCTTTAAAACGTTGCTCAGCCTCCAACATGAACATCTCTCGTTGGACACCACATGTGGCAGCCCTGAGAATTTCTCCAGCTCCTCCAGCTGCTCTAAGCCAGGATAAAGTCAGCCTCTCAGCCCAGCTCTTGCCCATCCCCTATTTTAGCTACCTTTTATCAAGTCATATGCCAGGCTCAGTGCTAAAAGCTCTACAAGCATTCTTTCCTGTAATCCTCTTAGCCACCCCGTGAGGTAGGTGTTATTATGCCCATCTTATAGATGGAGAAACTGAGGTGTTGAGGGGTCGAGCTGTCTAGGTTAGATAGCTGATAAATGACAGAGTGAGGATGCAGATTAGGCCTTTCTTCCCCAGAGCTCAAGCTCTGGACCACCCTTCCCTGTGACTTATTCAGCTAAGATGAAATCTTATTCTGTGTTCAGCTGCTTCTCAGAGTTGCTTCATCAGACTGGACCAGTGGTTTGCAACCTTGGCTGCACACTGATATCACTCAGGAAGCTTTAAAAAGTACCCATGCCTGGGTTTTGCCACCAGAGATTCTGATTTCAGTTGGTCTGAGGGGCAGCCCGGGCATTGTCTGGACCAAAAGTTGGCCAAGTTTTTCTGTAAAGGGCCAGATAGCATATGTGTTAGGCTTTGCAGGGCCATATGGTCCCTGTCACAAGTACTCAGCTCTGCCTTCGTGGAGTAAAAGCAGCCGTAGACAACACATGAGCAAAGGAACATGGCTGTGCTTCGGTAAAACTTTATCTGTAAAAACAGGTGGCTGGCTGGAATTGGCCCACGAGCCATAGTGTGCCAACGCTTGATCAAGTCAGTCAGTTTCTTAGTAGATTCTATCCATCGCCAGCGAAATTAGAACTCATATTGCTTCTGTGGACCTGGTATCTGTGGTATGGTATCTGTTCCCCTTGGGCGCCCATAAACCCTTCAATCCACTGCCTTCCTGCAGGCTTGGAGGTGTCGGCCCAGTGTCTATGATTTGTCTTTTTTGTCAAGGACTCCCACCTCCCCTCAGGTCTGAAATCCTGCCATGAACCATCCCTGTTAGGCGGGGATGTTAGGCACCGATTAAAATCTAGACTCTGGCTTGCTAGCCCTTCTCCACGAGGAGTTAAAATTGCCCCCCTTTTTCTTGGCTGGCGGCCAGGTCCTCCGTAATTAGGAGGATTAGCTGGACCCACGAGGCTGCCACCTGTCTGACAGGAGGACTGCCCCTGTGTGATCATGCTTCCCCTTTCTGCCCCAGCACCCTGCACCCCTACCCCCGTCTCCCCCCAGAGCCATCTCCCAGGGAGGTGTGGCCCTACACCCTCCTCACCCAGACCCCCACTTCTTTCTTTTTCCAATTGACCTTCCACGTCTGCCCGGTGCTTGTAGTTTGAGTAATAGCATCATTTTCGCCTGAGGAATTCAGTATATCAATTAATTTTCTTTCATGGAATATTAATAGAGTATTCCTGAAATTGTGAGTTGTGATTATTTACAAAGTCAAAAGGACAACTAGAAGATAAAGCTGCAGAATTGCTTGTGGCGATCGGAATTATGCCCCAACCACCTAAAAATAGCCTGCTTTCCTCATCTCCCCTCATATGTCAACTTGTCCTTGGTAACGGGGTGTAAGAGACACCACAAAAATGCCAGACTGAAAGAAAACTCTTAATATAGGTGACACCTAAGATATTAACAGTTCATGTACACAAAGTCTTTTTGTAAGTTAGTTGTTTAGACATCGAAATGCATTTGTTCCACAAACATTTATTGAGACCTTAATCTGTTCCATGTGTCAGGGATACAGGATAAGGCTCCCATCCTCATGAGAGAATCCATCACATAAACAAATAACTCTATAACCATATCAGAAGTGCCATAAGAGAGGCGTGTACATAGCTCTGTGGGAGGAGAGGCTGGAGTCAATGCCTGAGGTTACAGGGAAAGCTTCTCCCAGGGAGTGAGAGGCTAGTTGAGTTGTTGGAATAAATTTCCCCACCAGGAACAGGAGGAAAGGCATTCCTGGGAGAGGGCCCGGCGTGTCAAGGCAGGAATGGGATGCGACTGTGTGACTGGAGTGTGTGGTTCCTGGGGGAATGGTGGGAGCGGAGTCTGGAAAGGGTCAAAGGGATGTGTAAAGCAGTCTGGCAGTGCCAACTTTAATGGGCAATTTGAGCCAATACAAGCCTTTTAAATAGAGGGATAATTCGATCCAGTTTTTGTTTTAGAAAGAGCTTCTGGTAGCCGTGGGGATCCTGAATTGGAGTGGGAGGTAAGGAAGGAAGCAGGGGCTTCCTATTAGGAGCTGTTGTAAAAATAAAGAGGTTCTTAACTAAGAATGTGGAAGCTAGGATGAGAAGGAGTAAGAATGTACGATTGTGCTCAAGAGATGTGATTGGATAATGAAGGCAAGTGAGGAGTTCTTTATAATTAAAAAGATAGAAGAATGAGTGGTGTTTTAGAGGGGTGGGGAAGTTAAGGGGTTGGGATTGGGGCCTGTTGAGTTTAGGGAGTCTGAGGAACATACAGTTTGGGGTTTCCCATTAGTCTGTGGGTCATGTGGGCTGAAACTGAAGAGGGAAATTGGAGGTAAAAATGATGCATGGTCAGTAATTAAATCCATGGCAGTGAATGAGTTAACTACAGTGTGTGAGAGATAAGAGAAGGGAAGGGAAGAGATGGGATGGTAAGAGAACAGGACAGGTCTATAGCATAACCCCAGGGAACACCAGCATTTAAGGAACTGAGTAGAGGAAGTACCAACAGAGCAGACCCGATTTCTGGATCAGTTATGAATTGGGGCAGTGTTGAGGAGAGCAAGGGGATCTGTTTACACCTGGGACTGAACTAAGATGTACCACTAGATGAGCTTCAGGATGTATTAAATATTTACCCTGGAACCTTGCCATTACTCCTACCATTCAGGGTATAAGACTCCATTCATTTGTTTCTTCGTTTACTAATTGAACAAATATTCTACTGAGTGCAAGACAGTCTACTGGGCACTGGGTGTAGATGTGGCTCCTATGCTCTGTTGCTTATAGCTTAGCAGAGGAGACAGACATTCAGCAATAAACTTGGAAACAGATGTCGTTTTTAGTTGTGTGATTGTGGGCAAGTTGTTTACCTTCCTCAGTCTCAATGTCTTCATTCAAAAAAAGTGGATGAGGATGTGCAGAAAAAGGAACCCTCCTATACTGTTGGTGGGAAAGTAAATTGGTGCAACCAGTATGGAGAATAGTATGGAGGTTCCTCAAAAAACTACAAATAGAACTACCATATGATCCAACAATCCCACTCCTGGGCACATAGCCAGAGAAAACCATAATTAGAAAAGACACATGTACCCCAATGTTCATAGCAGCACTATTTACAAAAGCCAAGACATAGAAGCAACCTGTAATAAATGTCCATCGACAGATGAATGGATAAAGAAGATGTGATATATATATATATATTATATAGATATAGATAGATAGATAATAGGATATTACTCAGCCATAAAAAAGAATGAAATAATGCCATTTGAAGCAAATGGATGGACCTAGAGATGATCATACTAAGTGAAGTAAGCCAAAGACAAAGACAAATATCATATGATATCACTTATATGTGGAATCTTAAAAAATGATCCAAATGAACTTATTTAGAAAGCAGAAATAGACTCAGACATAGAAAACAAACTTATGGTTACCAAAGGGGAAACGGGGGAGGGATAAATCAGGAGTTCGGGATTAATATATACACACTATTATATATAAAATAGGTAAGCAACGAGGACCTACTGTGTAGCACAGGAAATTATACTCAGTATCTTGTAATAACTTATAAGGGAAAAGAATCTGAGAAAGAATGTATATGTAACTTTGAATCACTTTGATGTACACCTGAAACTAACACAGCATTGTAAATTAACTATACTTCAGTTAAAAATATTTTTGAAAAGTGGCTGATAAGAACCTTAGCAATAACGAAGGCATGTATAGGACTTATTGTTTATAACCCCTTACACATATTATATAATTTAACACTTAAACTGACAACCTTGATGCTTTAAAAAATTGTATATTTTGAATAAGCAATATATTCAGATGGTACAAAATTCCTGCAAGTGTAAATAGTGAGTTTCCCTTCCATGCTGTCCCCAGTCCCCAATTCCTCTTCCCAGAGGACACCAGTGTTACTGTTTTCTTGTGTGCCCTTACTGGGGTATTCTTTGCATGTACAACCTATCACTGTGTGTGTGTATCTGTGTGCATGTATGTGCACATGCACGTGTCTTTCTTCCTTTCTTTCTTCCTTCCTTCCTTTCTTTCTTTCTTTCTCTTTCCCTTTCTTTCTTTTTTTCCTTTCTCACTTCCTCCCTTCCTTCCTTTCTTTCTTGTGAAAATTGTAGCATGCTCTTCACTGTTCTCTACCTTGCTTTTTTCACATAACAAAATATATCCATTATACAGCACAGTTTTACTCAAGTGACCTGATATTTATGGACATTTAGGTTGTTTCCAATATTCTGCTATTATAAACAACGCTGTATCAGTTCCACATATGCAAGTATCTTTATAGGATAAATCCCTAGGAATGGGATTGCTAAATCAAAGACAATGTGTATTTGTAATTTTGATGATGATGAGCAAATTTCTCATCTTGGTGATTTTACCAAGTTCTGTTCTTACCAGCAAGATCTCCCATGGTTAGGAGGGTCCTGTGAAGTAATGTGTTTAAACATTACTTTAAATGTGAGCTGAGAAGGGGTCTATACTTTCACAGCGTCCTCATCCCTGTGCCTCCCTACACAGTAGCTCTACAGCTTGCTGTCAACACCGTGGAAAGTGATGGTTACACATAACGGGGCAACCCCTTAGAATC
This sequence comes from Stenella coeruleoalba, assembly GCF_951394435.1. NCBI lineage: Eukaryota > Metazoa > Chordata > Mammalia > Artiodactyla > Delphinidae > Stenella > Stenella coeruleoalba. The sequence goes on from NC_137155.1 coordinate 58,643,951, forward strand.
CTGTCCAGCCATGGCCTCTAAGACAGGGGTCCCCAAACCCCGGGCCACGGACCGGTAGCAGTCTATGACCTGTTAGGAACCGGCCGCACAGCAGGTGGCGAGCGGCGGGCCAACGAAGCTTCATCTGTATTTACAGCCGCTCCCCAGAACTCACGTTACCGCCTGAGTTCCACCTCCTGTCAGATCAGCAGCGGCATTAGATTCTCATAGGAGCGGGAACCCTACTATGAACTGTGCATGCGAGGGATCTAGGTTGCATGCCCCTTATGAGAACCTAATGCCTGATGATCTGAGGTGGAGCTGAGGTGCTGATGCTAGCGCTGGGGAGCGGCTGCATGATAATGATCTCAGCTCATTTGTCCATACAAGCCTTCTGTGTTGAACTGTGTTCATTACTACTGGTTCTTCTGTTTGTTTTGAAAACTCTATTTTACATTGGAGTTAGGTATCAGGGAGAAGAAAGGACACTAATTAAGTGGATCCATGGTAGTCATTTAGTGGGACAGATCCTCAATTCAGCTCAAGAAATGTCTGCTGAGTACCTACTATGTGCAGGGCACAGGGCTGCAATGTATTGTATTTTGAAATACTGCCGACAGCCATAGCTGTGTTAGCTGTTTCCATGGACTTTGGCAGACTGACATTGCTTTGCCTTTTTCCTTTGCTAGCCTCTCACAGTTTTCATTGGCAAACTGGTTGCAAACCAGGGCTGATTCCCTTAGCGTAATAGGAGGGTTCCTGAAACCCTCTTATTTTTGAAAATGAATTGTAATTTTTGAAAATGAATTGTTATAAAAATTAACAATGTTTTAACTGTACTGTGGGGGAGGGTTTCTATTAAAAGGAAATTCTGATGTTGAATTGTTTTGAAGGGTGAAACGTTATTTTCTGTCTATCTGTTTGGTAAAGGAGAAAATTTAACTAAAGAGAAGATAAGTCAAAATTTCATAACTTCAGGAATCTGAAACAATAGCAAACACAAAAAAATATTTTTAAGAGCTGATGAGTAGTGAATACTAACAAAAAGGATCACATGATAGAATGTTAGCTGATCTGAAGGAAAGACATAGTCTTATTTGCTGGGCTAATAATAGCAAATCTTGCCAGTGTAAAAAATGAGAATAATGAAAGAAGCAACAGAGAAAGAAGAAAAGGCTGAAAGAAAAAACCCACACACACAGAGAAGAGGAAGAATAACAGCAGGTGATGGACACCCAAAGTGGCAAAGGAAATTAAAGCCAAATAGTGAAAGTGGCAGCAAAGAGGAGAGCTGGCCCATCGGAGAGAAAACAGAAGCCATCTCTCCATGAAGTTGCGGATCTGACCCACTTTAGCAGCTCCTGCCTGAGAGCTCATTGACCATAGGATGTCTGACCGCCACCGGGTCCAGTCCTTCCAAAGGATACCGTGTATTCCTGCATGACAATACCTTATAACTTTGCTCGGGTGAACCTGATGCCAGGTTAATGTTCCAAGTGCTTTATGTATGAATTCATTTAACCCTTCTAACAACCCCTTAAGGAATCATTGTCCCCACTTAATAGATGAAGTAACTGAGTTGCAGAGAGAGGCTGAGCAGCTTGCCCAAGGTCAGAAGCTGTGAGTGCAAAAGCTACATGTGATTGGCAGAATTCTACGATGGCCCCCAAGATTCTCACCCCTTAGTGCACAGACCCTGGAGAATTCTCTCCCCTTCAGTATGCACAGGATTTGTAAGAATGATGGGATTTCACTCTCTTGAATGGGTTCCATTATATAGCAGGCAGGAAGGGATTTTTGCAGATACAGGTAAGGTCTCTTATGAGTTGATTTGAATTAATCAGGCGGGAGATTTCGGTGGGTAGGCCTGACCTAATCAGGCAAACCCTTTATAAGAGGGTCCAGGCTTTTCCTGAAGAGACAGAATTAAAGCAAGAGAGTCTTCTGCTGACCTCAAAGAAGCACACAGTCAGGCTGTGAAAGCCTATGGAGGGAGTCACATGGCAAGAACCAGAGAGTGGCCTTAGGAGCTGAGAGTGGTCCCTGGCCAGCAGTAAGCAAGGAAGTGAGGCGCTCGGCCGTCAGCCTCGGCGACAAGAGTTCTGCCAGTTTGGAAGAGGACCCTGAGCTCAAGGAAGGAGCACAATCCAGCTGACACTTCAGTTTCAGTCTTGTGAGACCCTGAGCAGAGTCCCCAGTTAAGCTCTGCCTGGACTTCTGTTCTGCAGAGACTTGAGCTGGTAAGGGCGTGTTGTGTTCATGTGTTCCACAGCAATAGGAAATGAATGCGCTGGGATTCGAACCGCATGATTCTGGCTGCAGAGTTCACCTGTTTCCCCACTACTCTAGTCTGCCTCTTAGGAGAAGTCATATCTCAGAAATCACTGATTCCTGGAACCTGAGAGTTAAACAGGGACCTTTGAGATCGTCCAGTCCCGTGGCTTAATACAGCCTTTCCCTCACAGCAGAAGCGTGTGTGAACAGGTCAGGGGAGCTACTCTGCTTAAAATGGGGTGTGGGAGCAGGAAACTTGTGTCATAATGGAGGCACAAGCAGACAGCTGCTTCTGTCTCCTCTGCCCTGAGGCACTTCTGAGGAACACAGTTTGAGAACCACGGGTCTGATCCAACAACACATCTGGTCTTTCTGTTTCCCTCGACCACATCCTTGTCATCTGCTGACTTCTGTGTGAATGCCTCCCTGAACTTTTCTTTCGATCCGGGGACCATTCCTCTGGAAAGTTTTCTTTCTGTTGCATTAAAACCTGTTCTAAAATTCCAGCCATTGGCTTAGGTGCAGCCACAGGTGTTGCACAGAACAAATGGATCCCTTCTTTCTCAAGACTGCTTATCCTATCATCAAAGACAGCGCTCCAGTTTCACATAAGCCTTCTATTTTCCATGCAAAACATCTCCATGCCCTCCTAGGTGTTTCCAGTCCCTTCGCCATAATGGTCACTTCTCTCCTGAACTTCAGTTCACTTATGTCTCTCTTAGAGTAAGGTCAGGAACTAAGCGCAGAACTCGTGGTGTGGTCTGCTTCACATGAACTCCAGCTCGCCTCACACCAGCCACAGTAAGATGTTCTGTTTCATCAGTGCAGCATCAGACCACAGTAGCTTCTTGGCAACCACAGTGCAGAGTTGACTCATATCGCTCGTAGTGTCAACCAAAGCTCCTTTTTCACACATGTGGCTGTTAAGGTGTGTCTCCTCAACAATTGACTTGTGTGTGTTTATTTTAACCCAAACACAGGCTTAACATGCATCACTATTGTCTCATCAGGGATCTGGTGTATATCTTGCTTGAGCCTAATTAGGTCATCCAACCACATTACTCTTCTTCCCAGCATCACTTCAACTCTCAACTTGATCAGTACGCCATAAATATCTTCATTGGGCTTATTGACAGAATTTTGGAACTGGACAGAGCTAAGGTCATAGTCCTCTGGCATCCTATTGATGGCCTACTCCCAGTGTTTGGGTCTTTCAAACAGTTACCAGTCCAACTCATTGTATCACCTACTGGCAGTTATTCAACTCATAAAGGTACCCTCAGAAATGTAATGAAATATTTCCTGGGGCTTCCCTGGTGGCGCAGTGGTTGAGAGTCCACCTGTCGAGGCAGGGGACACGGGTTCGTGCCCCAGTCTGGGAAGATCCCACGTGCCGCGGAGCGGCTGGGCCCGTGAGCCATGGCTGCTGAGCCTGCGCGTCCGGAGCCTGTGCTCTGCAACGGGAGAGGCCACAACAGTGAGAGGCCGCGTACCACAAAAAAAAAAAAAAAAAAAAAATTTCCTGGAGTCCAGGTACAGGTATTGAATTCTCTGACCTCCCGAGCCAGGAGGTCACAAGAGCTCCCAGTGAGCAGTCACAAACACTCGGCAGCATCTTTCCCCAGTGGTGCCTCTTACCCGCCGATCTGTAGTTTGGTCCTCCTGAGATAAACATTTCTTCCCACAACTCTGTTCTCTCTCATCTTGTTTGTTTCCACTCAGATTCGCATGGGGAAAGATAAAGACTCTTTAGAGGATAACAGTGGATCTTGGGGTGCCTAAAAATTGAGGCAGAGTTCATTTTTATTTCAGAGGAAGAGCCAATCCTAAGTGTTTTTCCGTAAGTAGGGTAAGTGGCTCTGGTATGAAGAGCAGGGCAAGCTGAGATGTGTGCAGTTAGAGGCAAGGTTTGTACGTGGGGATGGGATGATGAGAGAGATGGAGGATAAGATGAGCGTGGTTGCCACGGCATAAGTGCAGGTGTCTGCAGCATCAGCCTTTTTTGCCGGTCCTTTTGCACTTTCTGTATCAGCTATGCTGTATGTGAAAGCAGGGCAAGGTGAGAAATAGACCAGCCTGCTAACGTGGAGGACATGGTCCTTGGTGGCACTGGGAACAGCCTCTGGTCCATGCGGGCCCTTGGAGTGGATGCATGCCGATATCCCCCGCCAAGTGAAGATTCTCTGATTTCATGATTCATTGAGGAATCATAAAAACTGTTGTGAATGGGCTTGGTGGAGGTAGTCCATGAATAGAAAATTAATCATGATGGTCCTGTCTTGGTTCATTTTTTTATATACCTTTCCCCTTTATAAGAATGAAAGTTGCCACAGGTCTCATAGGACAACTGTGATACCCAAAGACCAAGAGCTTCTATCAGATAATTGAAAATGAAGTATTTTAATTATTGTGGTAAAATTTTACAATGTGATGTTCACCTATTGTTTACACTACCCAGTATTTCAGTCACCATCTCTGATAACTGTTGCAGTTTCTCTGGGGAGGGAGGTGTACTCACCTCACCTACTTTCTGTCCAGATGTTTCTGGTGGAGTTGACTCCACATTCTGCTCCGTGGGGCTCTGTGACCTGGGTTTGTCTGGCCAATCAAAACATTGACACTCTCCTGTGTTTGGGTTAAGTCAATGAGATGCAGGGAGACTTTTCTTGGGATTTCTGGAAAGAAACCCTTGGTATTTATTATTTATTTTTTTTGCAGTAGGCGGGCCTCTCACTGTTGTGGCCTCTCCCGTTGCGGAGCACAGGCTCCGGACGCGCAGGCTCAGCGGCCATGGCTCACGGGCCTAGTCGCTTCGCGGCATGTGGGATCTTCCCAGACCAGGGCACGAACCTGTGTCCCCTGCATCGGCAGGCGGACTCTCAACCACTGCGCCACCAGGGAAGCCCGAAACCCTTGGTATTTTTCACTGGACTTGGAATTGTCATGATTTGAGGCTTAAGCTGTTTTGGCTGTCTGCTTCCAGGAAGGGAGAAACTCAAAGAGAAGGAACCACAGAGGAGGTGGAGTTGAAAGATAGAGCAAAACTGGATCATGGTCATGTGGGAAGGCACCAATTAAAATCTAGGCTCTGAAACCAGATTGTTTGGGTTTGAATTGCTCTTCCATTTACTGTCAGGGTCACTCAGGACAAGTTAGCTTCCGTGCCTCAGTTTCCTTATCTGTAAAATGGGAATCATTATAATAGCTACTCACAGAGTTATTGTGAGGATTAGGTGAGTTGTGTGAAATGCTGAGAACAGTACCCTGCATTTGGTATGGACCATACAAGTGTTTGTCACGATATGAGCTCTGTGTCCAGCCAAGCCTGAAATCAGACGCTCCTCTCAATTTTTCAGTTCTAAGAACAGTATAGTCTCTTTTTGTAATTAGCTAATTTGGATTTTGGTTTTGGTCACTTAACCCAAAGAGTCATAACTAGTAGATTCAATGAAATCAAATTCTTACTCAAGTTTAAGTTTTGTCTTCCTTAATGAGACTAAAATAAAAATAAGGCAGAGTCAGATATTCCTTTCCTGATTGTTATCCATTGGTGAGTATGATCTCGGAACAGCCTAATTCCTTCTCCTTCCCATCTTTTTGGTAGCATTTGTTTGAAATTACTTTTCAGAAATTCTTTTAAAAATACTGCAGGTCATGATTATCTAAGAAAACTCCAAACATTGTCATCAGATTTTCACAGCAAGTATATGCTTTACCTTCTTTATCCCCAATTCATGAAATATTGTAAAATGTTCATATAATAGAACATGCTAAATGCAGAAGAGGGTAGTTGGCTGGGGCTTTGGGTGGGAGGGAGTAGGGAACAAATCAGAAAACCTGGGAATCTACCTTGGCCTCAGCAAATACCTGGCTCTGTGGTCTTGGACAAGTTATTCTCCTCGGTTTCCTGGTCTGTAAAACAGGCAGGGTGATATCTAAGGTTCCCTCCTTATTGATTTTGAAATGTATGGAAACTTTCTTAAGCACTTAAATAATAGATTTAATTTTCTGTGTAGGTGAAATGATGAAAAAGAAGTGAGAAAAATGATAAATCTTAATGAGACCCATCTGTATTTTGTGATTACCTTAGAATTGGTAGTATATATTTTAAGATTTATCCATCTGGATCTGAGGGGTTTTGTTTTGTCTTGTTTTGGGGTTTTTTTCCCCTAATTTCTTCTCTCTAAAAATCCATGTGCCATCTCCCTAGGTCCTCATGGTCCTTGGTAATCAGCAAGGATCTTGGCCATTTAGGCTGAGAATTGCAGCAGAGGCCCTGGGCCTCTAGTCAGCTTTAATTAGCAGACAGCAGGCAGAGAGGAACAATAAGGTAACCAGAGTAACAAACAAATAGTAAACTAGAGACAATGGAGACAAAGACACGGAGACACAGCAAATGACTAGAATTTGCTCAGGGAGCTGGGAAGAGGGAAGCCAGAACTCTGTTATCCTTCCTTTCTCTTAGACTGTAAAGCCAGGCCTGACATGTCATAGGCACTCGGTGGATGTTTGTGGAGCCGGGAGGCGAGGGATGAATAGATGCGAGCATTTGGCTGTGTGTGGACACACTGGCTCCTGCCAACTCAACTAGCCCAGGGACAGCGAAGGGAGGAAACAACAAAAGAAGACTCAGGATACCGATGTACGAATGCAAAACGCATTTTCCACCGCAGAAGGGAAAATATCATAGGAGGCATTGGATGAGGAACAGTGAGACACTTGAGAAAGCTCTTAAGTTGCCGACGAGCATTTGTTTTTGAAACGTGGCGCTTACTTGCAAGTAAGTATTCATTTCGTGCCCCGCTATTTGGCTTTTAGGTTGGAATTAATTTAAAAAGCTGTAGCATCTTTGAGTCCAATTTCCTCTTTTCACATAGCATCTGTCCCTGACAGCTTGTGTGAGGCTCGGCCACTTGTTGAGGGCCAGGCTAGAGGAGGAAATGGCAGGGGAGAGGCGAGGTGGACAGACGCCTCTTGGTGGAGATGGCACTCTCGGATGCTGCGCGGCCCTGTCACGTGCATCCGAGGCTTCTTGGTTTAAGCAAGGCAACAGATGTCTCCGAGAGGGGGATGCTGGCAGCCTCACAAAGGCCAGCATGACTGAGGGTAGGCATGAGTGAGCTAACAGGGGAGCAGGGCACACATGCTTGGGCCCTCTGCTCAGAACTAGAAGATAGGCCAAAATTGGATAAGAGAAAATTCTAGAACTCAACAGAGGGTGGATGGCAGAGAGAAAATATAATACTAATTTGGAATAAACACTATCCCAAGGGGAAGAGCTCACTATTTCCAGAGGCAAATATGCCCTCGTGCTTTCTATATTCAAATAGATGGCACAGAAGATAAAAGTCAGCACTGAACTTGGCTTTCCTTAGATGTGGTCCTGTGCCGCCCCTTGATGCATTTACCTGGAGGTTTGGTTTGGAATGTGACTGAGAAAGAGAACCGAAGCTTTCTCCCCTTAGATCTGTCATTCTCATTTCTCGGGACAAGCGTATCAGTAAATCCAAACAAACCTGTATCTCATTTTGGAACAAGTAATTGAGTTTGTCTTAAGCAGGCTCTTAACAGATGGAGCCTACACTTAATCCACTTTCTGTTTGATGTTTTCAGTGTTGCTTTTAAAGCAGTTTGTTTGAAGTTCAAGGTATTAGGATTTCGTTCTTTGGAGACCTCGTTCTTAATTTAAAGGAGTCTTTGGAAATTGCTTGGGCCGTGTATTGAATCTTGTTGCTGAAATTAGCCGGAATTTCCCTAATTGTGCTGTGCTGTTTTATAGCAGAAGGCCCATTTGACCAAATATGTGCTGGGTTCTTATTCCCTTTCTGGGGCTTTGCTTGTCTCCCCTGTGTGCCTCCTACCCTCTATCCCCCATAGATGTTCTGGCTACATTTTGTTGCTTTGGTGCAAAGGCAACTGATACTATGACACATCCCCCTTGAAGCTTATGGTTAAAGCCTGTTCTCTGTGGTTCTGTGGGTATTTGAATCTCCGTTGCTCTCCTCATTTCCTTGCACTTGGTGCCTGAAGAATACAGTCGGCCTGATTGCTGAGCAGATTGTCACAGATCCATGGAAGGCCATCTGTGGGCCACATTAGGGCTTAAGCACTGACATAACCACATGTCTAAAAAGCAAGCAAGGTCAGGAGCCACAGGGGTGCCTTTGGCCAGGCAGTATTCTTGTGAGACTGGAGTCCACCATGGATAAATGCTTAGCCACTTTTACTGACAGTTTTCCAATTACACAAGTAATAAAAGGATACTTACAGAAAAACTAGAACAAAGCACAGATGAGCAAAAAAGACAACCTCCCTGAAAATCCTTCATTTAGAAATAATCACATAAGTCTTGATGTTTATGCTTCATATTTCCTTCCATGTGCATATATACATATAAATATGTATTTTCTTTTAACAAAAATGTGGTCAGACCATTCATAATAATTTTATTTCAGAATCCACCGTGAACATATTTCCACATCTTTAAGTACTTGAAATCATTTTTAGTCACTCTGGGAGTTCAGTTGCATGAATGGTACTTATTTTTTTTAACCCGTCACCAATTGTTAGATATTTAGACTGTCTCTAGTTTGTCTTTCTCATAAACCATGCGGTGGTGAACATCCTTGCAACTAAATGTTTGTGCAACTTTAACTTTTCCTTTAGTATTAAATTCTAGACATTTGTTTGTCAAAAACCACCGCGATTCTTCTTAAATTCCATATATATGTGTTAGCATACAGTATTTGTCTTTCTCTTTCTGACTTACTTCACTCTGTATGACAGACTCTAGGTCCATGCACCTCATTACAAATAGCTCAATTTCGTTTCTTTTTATGGCCGAGTAATATTCCATTGTATATATGTGCCACATCTTCTTTATCCATTCATCCAGTGATGGACACTTAGGTTGTTTCCATCTCTGGGCTATTGTAAATACAGCTGCAATGAACATTTTGCTACATGACTCTTTTTGAATATACGGGATTTAAGAAAAAAAAATGTCATGAAGAACCTAGGGGTAAGACAGGAATAAAGACACAGACCTACTAGAGAATGGACTTGAGGATATGGGGAGGGGGAAGGGTAAGCTGTGACAAAGCGAGAGAGTGGCATGGACATATATACACTACCAAACGTAAAATAGATAGCTGGTGGGAAGCAGCCGCATAGGACAGGGAGATCAGCTCGGTGCTTTGTGACCACCTGGAGGGGTGGTATAGGGAGGGTGGGAAGGAGGGAGACGCAGGAGGGAAGAGATGTGGGAACATGCGTGTATGTATGGCTGATTCGCTTTGTTGTAGAGCAGAGGCTAACACACCATTGTAAAGCAATTATACTCCAATAAGATGTAAAAAAAAAAAAAAAAAAAGATCATTTTGTGATCTCAGATTAACATCTTTATTCTTAAATGGAGCATAAATAACATTTATTGGCTAAGATTATTTGCAATAAACAAGAGTGTTTACTGTTAAAAAAAAAACACACCATGATTCTTATAGGAATCTATTTTATATGCCCTCTAGGATGGTGCAGAACATCTGGGTGACAACATTTAGCAGTTAATGCTTCTCAAACAAAACTTGAGTCAGGGAAAGAAGTGAAAGGGGTTTCTGCCCTTTACTCTCTGGAAGTTTTATGTGTGTTATTTCCTGTTATAAATTTGAAAGGAAAGACTGGGTTCCTCATATATTTTGGTTGTTCCAAGTCCTAAATATTAGAGGAAATAGGTTTAAAATAGGCCTCATGAAGACCAGAGGTGGACATTTTTATAACAACACTTTCACCTTGTGATGCAATTTGTACATCGCAACTTTATCTGTAAGATTATCTGTAACTGTAGTTATAAGTGGCAGAGGAGGAAGGGAAAGGGCAGTCGTCTTGGTTCTTTTCCGTGTTGCATAGAGATGCATGTTTCTGATATGCTGTGGACAGTTACTGTAAAATGCAGACTAATAGTGGTTTCACTGGTGAATAGAAAATACTTAGTGAGGACGGAGTGCTTTGAGCAACTTCTCAATCCATTTATCAAAAGAGCTTATAATGGAACTCTCGTTTCAAGGGAGGTCAAACACTAATAAATATTAAGAAAAGAAAGTTAAAAGGACATCAGGTTAATATTTTACTATCCATTCTTTGATCTTGGAAAGGCTGAAATATTTTTCCACACTAATTCTGTGATTTATTGATTCATCCTTGACAATCGGCTTATTGGAACAGACACAGATACCTTGCTTTTAACTTCAGCTCCAATTTCTATAATGCTTTACAAGGCCAGTGGATTTTTATGTGTTCACCAGCATCACTTATTGATATTGCCACAGATCTGGAATAGTCTTTGCTGGTTAAAAGCTGGATTGGTGTCAGTAAAAGCAGCTGAAGTGTTACTGATTTTTGGGTTAAATGCTGTAATAACCTGTCTTGGTTTTGTTGTATTGGTTTGGGAGAAAAACAATAAAATACCCTGTACTTCATTGACTGTGCCATACTTACCTGTATTCAGATGCATTCAGAATCTGATCGTTTTCCCACTTCCATTGTTACCACTCTGGTCTATTTTTAAAAACCCCACAAACATCTCATCTCCATCTTGGATGATTTCAGTAACCACCCAACTGGCTGCTCTGTTTCCACCTTTGCCTCACTTTATTCTGATCCCAGAAGCCAGAGGGAGCTCCTAAAATGTAAGTCAGATCATGTTGCAGCCCCTCCTCCCTCCGAGTCAGCACCTCTGCCCCTACATGACTCACCCTAGTCTTCCTCTCCGACCACAGGCCCCCTGAGCTGTCGCATTGAGAAGATAACAGAGCTGTCTGGAGAGGATCTGCATGAGCCCCCAGCACTCATCTGCATGCAGACCTTGGTGCCAGATCCCCTGCCTTCTCTTCTTTGCCAGACCGTGACTTGTTCCTGTTGCTGCCCAAGCTAACCTTGTTCCCTTGTCCACTAGATCCTCTCCTCTCCCACTCGTTCCCCCTGCTCGTTCTGACAAGTCCTCTTCTCCAGCATCACCAGTGATTCTCTCTACTGGATCCATTCCTAACAGCCTACTAACAGCCTGTTATTTCTCTCATTTAAAAAACAGGACAACACAAAAACCATCAATCAATCAGACAAAAACCACTTTTCTTTTTTCTTTCTCTTTCTTTCTTTCTTTCTTTCTTTCTTTCTTTCTTTCTTTCTTTCTTTCTTTCTTTCTTTCTTTCTTTCTTTCTCTCTTTCTCTCTTTCTCTCTTTCTCTCTCTCCCCCTTTCTTTCTTTCCTTCCTTCCTTCCTCCCTCCCTCCCTCTCTCCCTCCCTCCCTCTCTCCCTCCCTCTCTCCCTCTCTCCCTCTCTCTCTTTCTCTCTTTCTCTCTCTCTTTCTCTCCCCACCTCCAGCTTTATTGACATATAATTGACAAATAACATTGGGTAACTTGTAGGCATACCACGCAACGGTTGGATATGTGTATACCTCATGAAATGCTGACCACAAAAAGACTAGCTGACACATCTCTAACCTCACATAGTTACCTTTTTTGGTGTGTAGTGAGAACGTTTAAGACCTACTGTCTTAGCAAATTTCAAGTGTGCAGTACAGTATTATAACTGTAGTCACCATGCTATACACGTTTCTATGAGTTTGACTTTTTTGGATTCCACATAGAAATGAGATCATGTAGTATTTTTGTTTCTCTGTCTTGTTTCACTTAGCATAACTCCTTAAGGTTTCATTCATGTTGTCAAGAGGATTGTTGTTGAGGATTGTTGTCAAGGCAGGATTTCCTTTTTTATGGCTGAATGATATTGTATCATATATATATCACATTTTAAAATTCATTCATCCCCTGCGGGACACTTCAGTTGTTTCTGTGTCTTGACTGTTGTGTATAATGCTGCAGTGAACATGACAGTGCAGACATCTCTTCAAGATAGTGATTTCATTTCCTTCAGACATATACCCAGAAGTGGGATTGCTGGATCCTGTCTTGGTTTAATTTTTAATTTTTTGAGGAACCTCCATACCGTTCTCCACAGTGGCTGCACTAGTTTGCATTCCCACCAACAGTGCACGGTGGGTCCTTTTTCTCCACACCCTCACCAACGCTTGTTCTTTTTGTCTTTCTCATAATAGCCTCTCTTACAGGTGTGAGGTGATATTTCACTGTGGTTTTGCTTTGCGTTTCCCTGGTGATGAGTGATGTGCCGCACCTTTTCATTTGCCTGTTAGCCGTTTGCATGTCTTCTTTGGAAAAATATCTGCTCAGGTCCTTTGCTGATATTTCCATCAGATTATTTGCCTTTTTGCTATTGAGTTGTACACGTTCCTTATTTAAAAAAAAAAAATAACCACCTTTCTTGACATCGTTTCCCCCTCCAACGATCACTGCATTTCTCTACTCTGTTTTCAGTAACTGCTTTGTCGTGCACTCTTTTCCTCCCTCTCTCCCTTGAATTCCCTGCGGTCAGGCTAGTTGGGGTCGCCAGCAGCCTCCGCAGCATTAACTTCAAGGGTCCATTCTCTGTCCTCACCTTACCTGACCTCTCGGCCGCATTTGCTAACACTGATCCCTCACTTTCCTCCACCGTGAGACATGTTTCTTCTTCTGTCACCCACAATCCACACTCCACTAATTGTCTTCCTGCTCCAGACTGCTGATGGCTCTTACTTCTGTGTCCTTGCACCTTACTACTCTCGCCTCCCCTCACTCAGCTCCAGGCGCACTGGCCTCCTTGTGACTCCCCACCCATGTCAGGTGCGTTTCAGGGCCTTTGCACTTGCTGTTCCTTCTGCCACAGATGCTCTGCTCTGTGACACCTGCATGGGTCTCCACCGTTCTCTTCCTTCAAGTATGGGCTCAGATGTCCCCAGCGTTCCCTGTGTCCTTTGCCTGCCCCTTTTCTCCACAGCACATCTCATCATCTGGCTTACTATTTTATGTATTTGTTTCCTTTATTGTCAGTCTCCACCCACTAGACTAAGCTCCTTGGGGGGCTGGTTATCTGTTGTGTTCTCTGCCACATCTCCAATGCCTGGGACAGTGCCTGATAGGTGCCCAATAAATATTTATTGAATGAATGGAGAAATGAGTGAGTCATGAATGTTCTTGGTCTGTTAGTAATGTACTTGGAGAAATACTTCAGGAGCACCTCCTGAGTCTCATACCTTATAGGAATTTCAGATTCCTAGTTTTCTTAGAGTTATTATGGCTTGGGAAAAACAAGGGTGTTTTGAGAGGCGGAATGCCTTTCCCATTTTGCCAGCCTTTCTGTATACACAGAAACACTTCCTCAGAACTCTAAATTCCAGGTATAATTTTTAGAGTCTGTCTTGTAAGCACGAGAAGATGCCATTTGGGGGCCAAACTGAATGACGGGGGCAGAATCCGAGAGAAGCAGCTGAGAGCTTGCCTTAATGCGGCTCATGTTGCTTCAGAGGCGTTGTAACTGCAGGTTGAGAGACTTCTGTAAAGGTAGCCAATGCCGCCTGCCTGTCTTCGGTGCCTCCTGCCTGGCTAGGGCCCTCTCATTTAGTTCCTCTTCTCCATGCACATCAGCACATAGCACATGCCTTGTACTATCCCCTGTCTCTGCCTTTTCTCAAGTATTTGTTTCTTTCTTCAAAAATCCCTTCTCCTCTATTTCTGCATACTGAAGTTCCCCTTCTTATTAAGGCCCAGCACAAATACAGGCTTGCCTGCGAAGCTTTTCCACATCCTTGCCTGTCAGCACCGACTCCCCCTGTGGACTGTGCTCCTTAGAACAGCAAGCTGCAGGTGCCTCAGTTTTGCTGTGAACACACACAGACACACAAAGACATACAGACACAGACGTACATGCACACACATAGGTACAACAGACACCCGCCTCCTGCCAAATATAAGCACATTGAGGGCAGGGATTTTATTCTACTTTTCTGGAGTTTTCAACACACAGAAAACGCCCTGGACAGTGAAGCCACTCAGTATAATTAGAAATGTGATAAAATTGACACAAATCCTTTTTCAGAAGATAAAGGCCATTCTTATAAATTCCCCTCCTACTGGTCATTTTCCTTTCCCTCCTGTTTTGTGTCTATTCAGACATTCTGAAGAGAAGCCCCTCGTGCACCACACTGAGGCCTCCTACTTAGGCCAGGGCGTAGCTGTGCTACTGTGTGCCTGCCCAGGGGCCCTTGGATGTGTCTGCAGACAGAGGCTGTTCTTGTTTGGCAAAGAATGAAACAGGTTAAGCAACTTACATAAGGATGTCCTGCAAGGCAGAGCTGGATTTCAACCTCTGCTTCTCTGAAATGCTAGTCTGGGGGTCTCAGCATGATATTGCACTGATACCAGGCCAGTTCTTCATCAGAAATGACACGAGTGCAAATCTCAGGAGTCAAGAAAGAAAGGTAAAACCATTCATGGTTATTGAGGGCTATTGCTGTTCTTACCAGTGTTCTCACTTCGTGGCATAGATGAATCCCAGTGATTCTTGGCTGTTGAGGCTACTTACCTCCCTCTTTTCATGATACTTTGTGAGTAAGACCAGGAGAAATGAGCACCTGAGAAACAGACTCACGCAGATCTGGCCTCAGTGGCACTACTTTGCCAGCAGAAAGGGTTAGGCAAATTAGCAAAGGGCCGCAGGCTCTTGTGGGAGCCTCACTGATGTCTCAGACATTGCGTATTGGGTCCCAGAGGAGGGAAAGTCAGCGTGATCTTGGCTGGGTTGTCTGTGGGCACCACGTGCTAGAAATCGTCCATGTTGAAAGAAACACGTGGGAAGCCTGAAGTTAGGATCACTCCAAAAAAGGGAAGTGTCTGTTCCTGTTTCATCACCTTAAAAATAGATATAGTTGTACCATATTTTTTAAGCATAAGCTAAAATGCTGTATTTGTAAGGATTCCGATGATGTTGGGTAAATAACTTGTGTTTTGCCAAGTGCTGTGGAGTAACACAACAGTCAGTGCTGCGCACTCCAGCTGGCATGAAAGGTACTTCCAAGAGATCATTTGCCTGACAGACTCTGCTAGCTCTGGCCTGCAGGTATTTGCATGCTACGGGGCTGGGTTCCTTTCCATTGTATACTTATTTGAAAGGTTTCTTTCTAATGACTCACGTGCACTGAGGGACAAGAGGTAAACTGGTCCAAATCTGCTTAGCAGTCCAAAGAGGCGCAACGGAGGCCAGATATTTAATGAACGTTTTCTGAATTGCCTTGCAGGGGTGCAGAGTGACTTATAACGGGTAAACACTCCTTGGGATACTTTGTCACTAGCCTGATTTTGTGCCCCAAGTTACCAGTATGACAGGCTCCCCCCTGGAGGCGAGATTTGCACTTGGGAGCGAGGCAAATCCAGGAAATGCCCCGTTAATGGCTCCGCTGGATTAGAGAAGGGGAAACTGTCCGAAAGAACATTACTCATAGTGATCCATGGTGATGTCTGTTCTCAGGAGAGAGCGTACTTACTCTTTCATTTCAGCTGAAGTCTTGTTTGTCATGGGTGTTTGTGGTGATCCACGTAAACCAGGACATTCTTGAGTTCATAGGTAGTGATGTCTGGAGACCGTATCAGAGGGCCCACAGTCAGGCTGAGCTTCATTTTTCTGAATGCTTTATGTTTTGCTAAGCATTTTCGGAAATTCCTGTTCACCTGATACAGGTTTTGCCTCTTGCTAGCTCTTTGCTTCATTTTGCTCATGTGTCAAATAAGGATAGAGATATCACCTCTTTGAGAAGTCTTGAGATAAGAGATAATAGACCTGGAAACCACAACATGTATTTAACGTTCTATTTCATTTAATATTGCATATAACTCAAAACACTGACTTTTTATAAGAGTAATACAGTTATGAAGCAGGGTTACTGATACTGCTTGGTATCCTGTGCTAATTCCTGTATTTTCATTGAGCTTTGCTAGGGAGGAAGCCCAGAGGACTGAGCTATAAACACAAATAATTGATACATGAGGCAGAAAGTGGCAAACATTTTAAGAGACAAATTAATAACTCTTCATGAGATCACAGATGAGAGCCTGAGTGTCCAAGAAGAAGAAACAGGAAAGACAGAAAAAATAGCATGGAATGACAACTTGGAGGCGGGAACCCAGAGGGGGCCCAGTGGGAGTAGATTTCATTAGAACTCAGGGCATGTGAGGGACAAGAGCAGAAGTTAGACTAGGGGGTCTAACTTCTAGACCCCCTAGTCTAACTTCTAGAAAAAAGATGGGGGTCAGATTATGGAAGGTCTTACATGTTAGGCTGAGGAGTGTGGACTTTGGAGCAGAGGTGATAGTAAGCAGTGATGAGAGAGACTGGAGACAGTACACCAAACAAAAGTTGATGATGTCTTGAACTAGGGCATTTCAGAGAGAATAGAGAGGAGGGTGAGGCAAGAAATACCCTAACTGGAGAAAAGACAGGAATTGGCCATGAATGAAGTGTGAGAAAGGTGAGCTGGTGAGAGGAGGTAGGGGGAGCGGTCAGGTGGTTCATTAGGTCATGAGGTGTCTCCCTGGACCTTTGGCACTGGCTTCTGAATGGACAACCTTGAGAAAATATTGCCCTTTTACATTCATTCTCAATTTTGTATGATGCTATTTTCTACTTTTAAGTGTGCTTAAAATAGCCAAAGATACAGCATAGTACTTTGAGCCAACAAAACAATATGACAAGTCAAACTGGTAGAGTTAAAAAAAAAAGAAAGTGGTCATTCATTTATCAGACTTGAAGACTTTCTCCTTTTCAAAAATGCCAAAACAAGAAACTCTGAAGTAGATAAATTAGCAGGTGATTATTTGAATAACAAAAGGAATCTTTTCCAAAAGCTTTCCTTCGTGGATTCTTTAAATAGTAAGCACCTTGTCTTCACTCATTTAAAATGTGATTTATTTGTAGGCATTTGATAAAACACAGGAACAAGCTTATCACATAAAGCATGATATCCCCTAGAGCTACATTTTAACATGTGCAATATTTTTAAAAATACTTATTTATATATGTATGAAGTAGCCATCACATAAATACTCTAAGAAACTTAATTAGTACATTTTCATTTTCTGTTAGTCAATTTTGGAAAATTAAAGCTGTAAATTTTTTATTAAACATAAAAATGACGAGTTAAATTTGCTAATTATTTTGATTACTGTCATTTGTATAGTCTCATAATAAATACAGTCTAGTTTTTATAATGTCAGCTCTGAAAAACCCTAACAATGGCTTCCTTTTTGAATCCTTAAAAGTGGTAAATTTAATTATTTTAGGATTTTCTAGAAGTTCCTAGTTTTCTTCTATAGAATGCTTTTTAAAATTACTCTCGGTCTTCCCTGGTGGCGCAGTGGTTACGAATCAGCCTGCCAACGCAGGGGACCCAGGCTCGAGCCCTGGTCCGGGAAGATCTCACATGCCGCAGAGCAACTAAAGCCCGTGTGCCACAACTACTGAGCCTGGACTCTAGAGCCCGCGAACCACAACTACTGAAGCCCGCACGCCTAGAGCCCATGCTCCACAACAAGAGAAGCCACCGCAATGGGAAGCCCGCAGACCACAACAAAGAGAAAGCCCATGCGCAGCAACAAAGACCCAATGCAGCCAAAAATAAATGAATCAAGTAAATACATTTAAAATTACTCTCTGCTACCCAAAAGACTTGAAAGGAAGGATTTGAACAGATATTTATTTGTACACCGATATTCATAGCAGCATTATTCACAATATCCAAAAGTAGAAGCAACCCAACATCAATGAATGAATGGATAAACAAAATGGAACATTATGCACCATTAAAAAAGACGAAATTCCAACACCTGCTACAACATGGATGAACCTTGAAGACATTATGCTAAGTGAAATAACCCAAACACAAAAAGACAAATACTGCATGATTCCACTCATATAAGTACCTAGAGTAGTCAAATTCATAGAGACTGAAGGTAGGAGGGTGTTTGCCAGGGGCTAGTGGGAGGGGGAAAGGGGAGTTAGAGTTTAATGGGCACAGAGTTTCAGTTTGGGAGGATGAGAAAGCTCTGGAGATGGATGGTTGCATGACAATGTGAATGTACTTAGGATCTCTGAACTGTGCACTTAAAAATGGTTAAGATGGTGAATTTGTTATGTACATTTTATCCCCCTAAAAAACCACAAGAACTCTCTGCTAAACTGTAGTTCTGTAGAAGCTCTCGTAGAAAAGGACAGTGGCAGTGGCCAATCTGGAACCGGATGAGTGTCCTTACACTTGCAGTCTTCCAGCCTGTGACCATCGGCCCTTCCTCGGGGGTCCTCTGGCTTTGCCCCTGTTCCCCAAGAGGAAGTACATCTCACACACTTCCGGTGCCACAGGTGGTTACAACAGTGTTTCACCTCCCAGCCCTCAAAGTGGCTTGCTCCAATGGGTTGCCAGATGGTTTCAACAAAAAAACCAGAGATATATTTTTAAGTTTGGAGTTTTATCAATTTGTGTCCTAGACAGAAAACTCAACTATGGGGCCTTATTTGAAAAGGAAGGGGGAGAAAAATCTACAGCCAGGATGATAATAATCACCTCTTTCTATACAGTACATTTAACCTCAAAGAGTGTTTTCATTCTAATGCAATTCTTTGAGATTAAGTAGGGCAAGTAGTATCATTCGTATACTCTAGTGAGATGAGATGAGGACTGCAGGTTTAAGTGACTTGCCCAAGGTTACCTCGCTAAGCCAGGGCCTAAAGAAGGGTCAGTCCCAGTGTTCTGAGTCCAGATCTGCAGCCCTTTTCAGTGCACCTCATTCTTCCTTCAGAGAAAGGATGAGGGGAGTCTTAGGCAGGCTCTGGGTCACCCGGAGTGCAGGACACCACGGAAAGACCAGGAGCATCTGAAAGCCTCTCTCAGGAGCAAGCATTCTACTTTGTGCTGTGTTTAGATCCCAGGTGAACCCATAAATGGATCTCCTTTTGAGAGCAGGGCTCCCCATCAACTTCAGAACTGTCGAGGCCTCCAGTCAGATGAAAATTCTGGGTGTCCCGGGAGCCCTTGGCTTCCTCCTGTCTGGACCGGATTCCTTGGGCTCTGGCTACCCCCGATGTCACTGGGCTACTGTGGAGAGGCAGTGTGCTTAGAGGTTGTATTAGATCCCTAGGGCTGCCGTAACAGACGACAGCAGGGCAGCTTAGAACAACAAAATGTATTCTCTCACAGTTCTGGAGGCTAGAGGTCCGCAGGTGTCAGCAGGGCTCCGCTCCCTTTAAAGGCCCTGGGGAAGAACGCCTCCTTGCCTCTCTCCTAGTTTCTAGCAATCCCAGCAATCTATGGCATTCCTTGCCTTGTAGCTGCATCACCCCAATCGCTGCCTCCTTATTCCCATGGCCTTCTTCCCTGAGTCTTTCTGTGTCTCTTCTTCTAAGGACACCTGTCCTTGGATTTAGGGCCCATTCTAATCCAGTATGTCCTCATCTTAATGAATTACATCTGCAAAGACCCTATTTCCACACAAGGTCACATTCTGATGTTCCAAATGGACATGAATTTGGGGGAAGACACTATTCACCCCACCACACTGGTCGGATACAGGCTCTGGAGCCAGCGGGCCTAGCGGCCTGTCCCTCCCATCTTTAGTCTGTCTCGCTTCCGGGGGCCTCACTCTGTATCTCACACCAGGGGCAACAGGCTGACTTCTTGCTGTCATGTGTTGGTGCTGGCCTCCGTTTCCTGGTTCCCAGGCAACGTTTCCCTGGAGTCATCGCTGTGTGCGCCTAGCAAGACAGCTTAAGGTCTGCTTCTCTCTGAGTTTCTTTCATGACACACTTGATTCATAGAGATCATTCTTTCCATGGAGGGACTTGACAGTCTGTGTAAGGCTTGCCTCCACTTATGTGCTCCCTTTGGGGCACCCAGAAATCATTCCCTCATTCTTGTGATGTGTTGGGGCATTAGGGCGGATCTGGGGCCACCTCGATCACTCCACGTGGCATCTCCCCTTCCTCCCTCAATCTACCAGGACAGGTGGGGCAGTGCCCCCTGCCCTCATATGCTCCAGCTCTACCTGAGAGTTCCTTTATCCACTCCTCTCAGGGCTGTGCCTGAAGGTGGGTAGGGATTGGGGCTGCTTCTCAGGACCCCCAACCCCAGCCTCTAATACCTTTCTTTTTTTTTTGGCTGCGTTGAGTCTTGGTTGCTGTGTGCAGACTTACTCTAGTTGCGGCAAGAGGGGGGCTACTGTTCGTTGAGGTGCGTGGGCTGCTCATTACGGTGGCTTCTCTTGTTGCAGAGCACGGGCTCTAGGCACGCAGGCTCCAGTAGTTGTGGCACGCGGACTCAGTAGTTGTGGCGCAGGGGCTTAGTTGCTCCATGGCATGTGGGATTTTCCCGGACCAGGGTTCGAACCCTTGTCCCCTGTATTGGCAGGCGGATTCTTAACCACTGTACCACCAGGGAAGCCCTCTAATACCTTTCTACCGCCGTCCACTGGTCTGCTACTTTCCCCCGTCTATGGGACCTTATCAGAGCCTTTGCTTACCGAATAGCCATCCTTCCAAATCTTCAGCCCATGCCAGGATCCAAGATTTTGAAACAGAAAATAATTGATTTCTTTGTTTTCTGCCACTGTGCTGTGTCATCCCTTCTCTCTAAAGTAATGAAAGCAGTGGTCGTAGCTCGTTGAATGAACAAGGGTCACTGGGTACCGCGGCAAAATACAAAACAAACACACAAAGAGCCACTGGGTTAGTGCTTAAAAATATCCTCCTAACTCTAATGTTTCAACTCCGCGGTTTAGTAGAAGTTCAGGGAGAGCAGAGGACATAAATTAGTGAACCAAACCCAATTTGCAGATGACTAAAACTCGATCCTTTGGTATCCCTGAGAGATTTATAGGATGTGAAGTGTATCTGAGAGTTAAGAAACCAAAAGTGACTGAGGGAGCAAGTGAAAAAACATATTCAGAGAGGCTTAGCCAAGCTATAATTGTAGAGCAAGGTGATACCTCATAATAAAATAACATTAAAAATTGTAAAATGTGATCAGCTGAACAACAACTGTCTTGCTTAATCTGCTTTGGAAATCTAGACTTGCATATTTAGGATAAAATGGAATATTATATAATATTATGTGAACATGGACCTATTTTAATTTCAGTGTTGGCTGAGTACCCAATACAGTAAATGTGCCATTTCAAAATTTGGGAAGGACGTGCACACAAACTGGTTTTGTGACTCTGACCCCTCACCCACTGAGGGTGTGACAGGGGTCTGATTCACCCCTAGAAAATCTAAAGGGCAGGTTGCTCTCAGATTGGGGGTCATTGAGTATCTGGAATTTGTCAGGGAAGAGGAGCAACTATTTCGCATGAAGCAGATGTAAGCTGGGCCCCAGGGACAGCTGTCCAGGAGAGCCACTTGGAGGGTAAACTGACACCCAAAGGAGGTGAGCCTCTAGATTTCCAGTAGCTGAGGAAGGAGCCCTACAGATTTGCCTGTGTTAAGGATACCTCAGATGCGAGATCCCCAGTAATTGTGGGGAGACCCATGAAGACACTCCAGGAGAAGAAGCAGATATTTTATTTTATTTTTTGCATGTGTGATTTCTCTTCTTTCTTTTTTTAAAAAATTGAAGTATAGTAGTATATACTTGAGTTGAGTATGTGTAGACTTACAACATTATGTTAGTTTCAGGTATGGAGTATACGCTCAGTAGTTGCTGTGGGCCCCTAAGCCATCTTTCAGCAGTACTGATCCAGTAAGGCCTTTCCTTTTCCTTCTCTTCCCTCCACCCTGACCTGGAGGAATCAGAAACTGCAGTTAGCAAGAAGGATAAAAGGGCAAGGAGGGAAGAGAGATCTTCTCCCTCAGGCAGCTAGCTGGAAGCAGGCTGAGACAGGAAAGTGAGGGAAGTTGTAACTTTGAATTATTACACTGGACTGACTGAACATGTTAATTACTCCACGTTGTGTTTTAGTGAGTTGAGTTGCAGACAAAGTTCTTATTATCCAAAAGTAATCTGAAAGACATGGGATTTGCCCTAAATTTCTTTCAGGACGGGGAAGAGTTAACTTTACCAGAATAAATTTAAAGTTTGGACAATGGTAGACAAAAATAAAGTTGCTTATAGCCCATGAATTTTGCTTATTCAAAATAGTTGTTACACATATTAAGGTTTCAAAGAGATACAAAATATCTATAGCCAACAAATGCTTTTGAGCTCTTAGTATGTCAGGCGATCCTGTTAGGTGCTAGGGCTAGAAATTACATAGAATCACATCTCTTTATCTGCTGTTCATATTCTACATGCTGAAAATCATAAAATAACTATTCAGCACCCAGCATTTCGCTAGGGATAGTTTCTTCTTTGACGAAGATGAATTTTGTTTTTTAGTTTTGACCCTTACCCTGATTGATTACAAAGCTTGTGATTTGTAAGAAAAATTTGCATTTGTTAAAGCTTAGAGACATGATAAAATGGAAAACTGAGTCAATAGCTGGATAATTTTTAGAGACGAAGTAAAGCAATTGTAGAGTTAGCTATTTGGTTTACATTGCACAGAACGCAAAGTCTGATAAAGTTTACTTGTGTAGAAGGCCACATGGGCTGCCCGGAAAGTTACTCTGCGTGCCCACATTTTATTCTTCTGAATAAGAAAGCACGTCCACACACTGTGGGTCTCGCTTGCTTTCTCTCCCTCTCCTTCCTTCTCCCCCATCTCCTCCTCTTCTAATTCCCTTCCTCTCTCTCTCTTTCAATCTCTCTCTTTTTCTCCCCTTCTCTCTTTTTTTTCTCTCCCTCTTCCTCAACTCCCTTGCCCCCCCCCAAAAACTTTTTAGACACATACTTATTTGAATCTTATTTACATGTTAGATTTCTGTGTTCCATGTCTAGAATGCTCACGTCTAGGAGGG
The DNA here is from genome assembly GCF_951394435.1 of Stenella coeruleoalba. Classification (NCBI taxonomy): domain Eukaryota; kingdom Metazoa; phylum Chordata; class Mammalia; order Artiodactyla; family Delphinidae; genus Stenella; species Stenella coeruleoalba. The sequence continues at coordinate 58,667,030 of NC_137155.1, forward strand.
AAAAATGGCAGAATCGGTGTCAAGCAAATAGCTCAGAATGTTCCCAGTATTGTGATTTGCTTTCAATCCCGTTGCAAGTTAGGCCCCCTTTAGGATTTTGTCTGGAAGCTGGTATGTGAAAACTCATTGATTGAATAGCACACAGTGTGAACCAAGAAAGTCCCTAAACTAGCTGTGTCTTAAGAAGCAGATCTGAAAGCATCTTATTGCTTTGTCAGTTTCCTGGGAGGGTGTTTCAAGCTTAAAAACTGTAGTCAATGTAAACATTTCCTGAGAAGTTAATTATTAGTATCTCCTGAAAATGGAAGTACTGGCATCATGTAAAAGAAAGGAGAATGTTCTAAGTAGCTTGTTTAATAAACAATGAGGAGGAGCCACAAAGCAAAAAGTATAGAAGGAGGGATAGTCATGGGAAGACAGAGTCCCTCTGTGATGTATCACTAACGAGAGTGCTGATTGCCAGGGTATCGACTTGGGGACATAATAGGAAAAGGAGATCCTGGGAGCTATAAGAAAGAATAAAATGGTCTAGCCGATGCTGCATGAAGTGCTGTATCTTTGACCTGTGACAAATTCACCCTCCAACAGCAAACAGAGGTCCAGGGAATCTTGTGTCCAAGGTGATTTTTCATGTGTTTTGTTTAGTATTTAAATATTGGGCAGACCACTTAATCCAGGATAATCAGTTAGGTTAGAACTGCTGCAAACTCCCTACTGTGCCAATAGCTTTGTTAGCATCCTTGAGGGATGACATGGGAATGTAATCGGGCAGCTCAAGGGGAATTGTTTTGGGTGGTTTGCATTCTGCAGACTTCCCAGGTTTCTGTCCTCTAACACAATAATGAGCATTTCCCTCCAGAGGTGTGAAGTGTGTATAATAACTGGTCCTCTTCATTTTAGATGTGATTCATCATGTCCAAGCCTCTTTAGTATTAAGAATATAATTTTATTGTGTTGACATTTTCCACGGAGCAGCCCCAAACCCCCACTGGGGGGACAACAGGAGGGGGATATACCCAGATCCATCCTATCAGTTCATTGTCTCCCCTTCAGCTAAATCCTTTGACCAGACCTAGGAAGTTGATATTTGAAAAGCCCAGTTTCCTGTAATTCTAATGGCCCCCAACCCAAGGATCACTTCAAATGTTTTTTGGAGTTCTGCAACCTCTTTTACCCATTTTGAAAGTCTAATTTAAAAATCTAAATGGAAATCATTATCTATACATAATTATATAATACATTCCATTTGCTTTGGAAATCACATTTTTTGAAACATCCAGTTTGAGGGAAAATAATAAAAGGGGTCTATGAGTTACAAGGTTGGTAACTATGGTTTAGTCAACCTCAATTTACAACTAATGTCATTCCTAGTGTGGGGGGCAGAATAACAGCCCCCCAAAGATGTCTTCGTCCTAATCCCTAGAACTTGTGACTCTGTTGATATGTGGCAAGAGGGAAGTACGACTGCAGATGGAATTAAGGCTGCTGATCAACTGATTTTGAGATGGGGAGATTATCCTGAATTATCTGGTGGGTCCAGTGTAATCACAGGAGTCCTTTTAAGTGAAAGAGGGAAGCTGGAGGGGCAGAGTCAGAGAGAGATTTGAGGATGCTATGCTGTTTATTTTTAAAGACAGAGGAAGGGGCCATGAACCAAGGAATGCAGAGTTTCTAGAAGCTCGAAAAGGCAAGAAAACAAATTCTTCTCTAGAGCCTCCAGAAGGGGCCGAGCCCTGCTAAAACCTTGATTTTAGCCCAGTGAGACCTATTTTGAACTTCTGACCTCCAGACCTGGAAAGTAATAAATTTGTGTTGTTTTAAGCCATTAAGTTTGTGGTAATTTGTTACAGCAGCAATAGGAAACTAATGCACTGAGTGTAGTATGTTTCTGGATTTTGGTCATTTAACCAAAATCAGTTAACAGTATCTTCTGGGTACCATGACATACAAATAACTGTACGAGGGTTGTTGTAAAAGTATAGAGGAAGTAGGATAAATCCAAACTCCTTACCAGTGTCTCAGTGTCTGCATCATCTGCCCCTTTCTGGCACTCCAGCCTTCCTTTATGTTACTTCTCCACAATCCTGACTCCAGCTCTTCCAGCTTTCTGCCAGTTCTTCACACTTCTTGCCCTGGTGCTTGGTTCATGCTGCTTCCTCTGCCTTGAATGCCCTCGTTCCAGATCTCCCAACAGCTGCTTTCTTCGCATCCTTCAGGCCTTAGCGTAACCTTTCCTCCTCTGTTTTCAGAGCAGTGTATCGTGTACAACTCCAAACCTTAGTGGCTTAAAACAATGACATTTGTTTGTTCCTCAGGTCACAGCCCAATGTGTTTGATGCGTGTGGGAATCAGGGATAAGAATAGGGACGCCCCTGTGTTCTACATGGCCACCGAGCCTTTCCCTCATGTGACCCCCACCAACCCCTTGGCCTTCTTGGAATCCTCTGCAGGTTCACCTGCTTTCACCCGGTGAGAAATCAAAAACCTGTGGAGGATTGTTCAGGCCAGGCCTGGAAGTGAGAAGCATTACTTGGGCTCACATTCCACATGACCCCATCTAGGTGCAAGGGGGTAGGCAGTCCCTTTATAAGCTCAGATGGAAAACTCGCCACTTGGTGACTAATTGCCCTGCTGTGCCCCTTCTCAGAGATGCTTCCTATAACATCCCTAAGCAGATCTGCCTTGTGAGTCTCATGGTGATTCCGTATTTATTTTCTCCATAGTACTTTATCCTTCATAATTATTTGCCTTTTTGTTAACTGTGTTCTCTCCACAAGTCCAGAGCTGTGTGAGGATAGAGATCATTTGTTTTGTCATGACCATATGCACAATACTTGGCAAAGCTGGGTCCTGTAGAGTAGTTTACCAATTAATAATAGTTAATCAATGTGTGATGGATGGATGAGCCGATGACCCAACAAATGAATAAAGAGAAAACAGAGCCCTTATCTAGAAGGTATCCACTTTGTAGCAAAGACAGAGCCAATAGCTCATGGTCTTTTACAATAATTAATTTTAAGAAGCCACAAAAATCTTTGAATTAAAAATAACAGACCTTGTACTAGGGTTCAGAAAGTGTTTGGAGTGACACGGCTCTTTCTGCAAAGTTCAGTTCTCCTGGTGAGCAGACGGGGAAGGAGCAGTGCTGTGTATTTATTCTGGTTGATTAATTCCATTGTTGTATTTCTGAGTGGGGTGCAGACCTTTCAGACACCCTCCTATTTCACCTCATCTCCACCCCTACTCCGCTCACAGAAGCCAGATGACTTACTCCTTCCCTCCCCTCCTCTATTAGTGTCCTCATAGTGGCCCAGGGCATGGGAGCATACCATTTCAGACGACTGAGTTTTTTATCTTTCTTCTCCTTTCCCTTCCCATTGTCCTTTTCTGGCTTAGTGTGCACCAGGAGTGTATGGCAGTCCAAGAGGCAGAATGCCCAACCCAAGGCTTCCCCTCTTGCGGTGTGAGTAGGGCTCTAAGGAGGGATGCTGTGGCATGCTCAGCTACTTTTCCGGGAAGGCTGGGCTGTTGCCTGTCTCCTGGAGGGGGACACGGAAAAGGTCCACCCTACCTAGTTCATTTGTGCGGCTCTGTCTCTGGCATGGCTCCTGATTGGCTGGGCTTTGGGGAATGTAGGAGAGTGAGGGGCCTGAGTACAGATTCCTGGAATCGCTGGCTAGGCAGGATGCCCCCTACCGCAGATGGGTTTCTCCCATCACCCCATTCTCTCTCCCATGGGGCAGGCATATGGCATTTCCTGGGTAGAGGACCGAGGACTTGTAGTTGGGGTAATTCCTGTGAAGAGTACAGTGTGTACTTACTTTGCTTTCTTTCCCTCGCTTTGGCGTTTCTGTGCAGATGTACGTTAAGATGAACACTAAAATCAAGGATGTGCACAAAGATGTAGCAACAGGTATGTTCAGTAATAGGAAAAAAATGGAAATCAACTTAAACGTTCACATAAGGGAGTAGATAAAAATAAATTATGGTACATCCATATAATGAAATACTAGAAAGTCATTAGCATTGATTGTGTAGGAGAGTATTAAATGACATGTAATTTAATTTTTAAAAATCAGGCTATAAAAAAGGGGACACCATGTGACCCCATTTTTTCCAATTAAAACTTTTTTTAATGTATAATATATAAACAGTGAAAAGAATAAAGATCAAAATGGGGTGGTTATTGTGTAAATGTGATGATAAGTAAATTTTTCTTTTATTCTTAGTGCCCAATGGTATTTTTAAAAATTTTCTATAATGAACACACATTTCTTTTGTAAAGGGACATAAAAATCTAAACTGTTACTTTACAAATTAGATGGCTAGCTTCCCAAATAAACACTTGTTTCTGAAAAATGACTGTTGACAGAACTTAAAAGAGCAAACCAAGTCATTGAAGTGCAATTAAAAAAAGCCCAATAACTTGCTTATCTGTTGTTCCCCAAGCTCATCCTGGACCCTGTCTCTCACTTTCTCTCCCACCCACCTGTACTAAGTGCTGAGGCCTCCTCAGTACCTGGAGTGGTGCTGGTCGCCATGCCCTCCCATGGCATTCCTACCGCCATTGCCTTAGTTTAGCCCTCTGTCATCTTCTGATGAGACTTGCCTCCAGGCCTGGACTCACACTTGACACCTCCCACCCCCCCATCCCCCCACCCCCCCACCCGGCAAAGGGGGACCCTTGTCAGGAGACTCAGCTCAAAGGTCACATGTTCTCTGAGTCTTTCCTGACCGTCTCCATTTCTGTTCCCAGAATCGACCCTTCTTTATGCCTCACTCTTTGTTCTGAACTCTCTTATGGAAGCTTTAAATCTCTGCTGCATTTCTTTCTTTTTTTAAAGCCACTTTATTGTGGTATGATTGACATGTAAAAGTTGAATGTATACAACTTAATGAGTTTGGGCATAAGTATAGAGCCATCACCACCAAGGCCAGAGTCATATCCATCACCTCCCAAAGTTTCCTCTTGTCACTTTACCATTATTATTGTTATTTTCTATTGCCCTTCTTGGCACTTCGTGTTTACACTTCCTCCATGGTAATTTGTGTGATCCTTGCAACATCCCCATGAGGGTTATAGCCCCACTTTACAGATGAGAAAACGGAGGCACAGAGAGGTTAAGTAACTTGTCCAAGGCATCACAGGGAGAAACTGACAAGAATGGGGTCATACTCAGGTAGTACAGCTCCAGCATCTCTAATCTCTACACTTTACATATTTAGGTGCTGCTGCTTCTCATATTGATGAGGCCTTTCACATATCTCTCTTCCTTTACCATATTTGTAGAGGAGGGATCGTGTTTTAAATGTATCTTTCTTTATTTGATGCCAAGCCCAGGGCTGGCATATAGCAATCTCATCATAAATATCGACTATTCATGCAACAAGCATTTATTGAGCCTTTGCCATATGCCAGGCATTGTTTTAAGCACTTGAAATACGTAAATAACAAAACACATCAAGATTTCTGCCCTCAGTGGGAGGGCAGAGCAGTGACTTAGATTCTAGTGAAAATGTCAAGGGCAAGTTGAGTAAATGACTCAGGTGTTATTTACATGACATTTTTACTTCTTCTGTATCCATGCTTCACTAGATTTCATTTTAAATTTGGGGTATGATATAATAATATAATTATTATAATTATATTTATATAATATATATTTATATTATTATAATTATATAATATAATATAATTTGAGGCAATGACAGTGCTGGAAATTAATACAGATCCTTCCTTTGTCACATGAGAGCTCTGTAACTGATCAAGTGTTAGCGATCTGTCAGTGATCACATCATGACTGCCTGATGCATCTTGATGCTTTGAAATGTATTTTTTTAAACTTCAGTGCATATCTGAAAATGTCACCTTTCTCTCGTTTCTTTGTGTTCTTCTTTCTTGCTCATATTTTTTACTTTTTTCTGTTTTTCTCCCCTCTTCTCTCGTGAAACCATCTCAATGCCTCTCACTGCTTCCTTCTGCGCCCTCTGCCTGCCCTTCTTTCCTTCTCCTTCTACCATCCCAAATGTATGTTTTTAACAGTTGATCAAAACTCAGGAAGATGATATGATTTTCTCTTTCAGCCTGTAGGGTAAAAATGGCAAGGCATTGATCTGATCAAAATTGGTGTCACCAGCAACTATAGATTTCATTTGGGTGCAGAAGAAAGAAGAAAGGCTAGCTCTAGAGGGCAGAATAATCTCATGAGGTAGACTTTATTTCTGTTTTATTAATAACAAAGCAGAGAGTCAAAAGGATTAATTGTCTAAAGTCACCTAAATAATAAAGAACATGTAAAAGAATATGTTCTTCTACACTCTGTTGCTTACCACCTTATACAGAGGCGAGCTCTGAGAAAAATTTGCTTTTCCTACCTAGGGGATATATTCTTCTGGGGTCTCATGTATTAAAATGAAATTGAGGTGGTAAGAAACTCAGACTGTTCCCAAATGATGGCATTATTTTAAAACAAATGGAGCCTTACAGGAATAGCAATAACCTATTATATTTGCAAAGCACTTGCTTAAAAATGTATCACCGGAATATGCTGTTTCTTCATTTTCCCCTCCCTACACTCCAGTCTCCAGGAGTGGAAATTACTCATTCCTTAGATTCTACATTAAATTTAAACGGCCATAGCGTGACCATAGGAAGCCCCTGAATTTATCAATAGTTTCCCTGTATTTTGAGCAATCACACAGCCTAGATTTCCAGAACATTATCTTTTGCAGATGTTTTGTCAAACCCTGTTCCAAAAATATAGTCAGTATTCCTGTATCTCTGTTAGTCCACTGTGTTCTTTAAACACTTACAGTTGGACTTGAGCCTCACTGTATCAGCTCACAGTTCACCAATGACCTGCTCACCGCCAAGGTCAAGCCTTTCCCTCAGCCATAGTGCTTTTCAGCCTTCCCGAGATATATGCAGTTTCAGGGTCAATGCTTACCTTTAGGGTTTTCCCCCAGGAACGAATTGTCACATTTTAAGAAGGGTTGGAGGAAAAATACCCAAACCCCTAGCCTCTAATTTAGTTGATATGAACCCAAGCTGGAAGGATTCCCAGGAAATAGAGGGACTGTGGACTAGTGAGAAAATCTTCACTAAGCAGGTGGGGCAAATGATTTAATGGCTGAGGTCCCAGAGGTGTCAGCTCAGTCTCGGAAAAATGCAGATGTACCCCTGTTCCCCACCTGAGGCTCCCTGTAGCACCCTACTGACTGCTAAGGTGGGAAGGCACTTTATTTAAGTGACCACTGAACTCTGGGAAAGCAGCGAAGTTAGAGAAGTGCTGTGTTTAGGACCATGGTACTTGACCAAGCCAGGAAACAAAGATTAAGCTTCCTAAACATTAAATCATTCATTCCCATGTTGCTTTACTTAGGAAGATTTCTCTCGGAAACTCTTATTGATACGTTGATTCTTGATCTCCCCCTCCTCTCCCTTCTGGCTCTTCATGTCCATACCCTTATTTCCTCTAGGGCAGAACCGGGGGTCTTAAGGTAGTTTATGAGACGTAACTCACTGTGGGTGTTTATTATTTTTAGAAATTGTACACAATGAAGAGCTCCTCAAGGTCACAGAGTCCCAACGTTCTGTCTGGGGGGTGCCATTCCCTTTTTGATTATAGAGTCATTCTGCCCAGTGTCTTCTTGGAATCCTTCTTTTTCATCTGCTGTCCATAGTGCTTGCCAGTATATAAACTAATGTTAACATTAGCCTGGGACAATACCACTTCTGGGTACACATCCAAAAGAATTAAAAGCAGGGTCTCAAAGAGATACCTGTACACCCATGGTAATACCAGCATTATTCACAATAGCCAAAAAGAGGAGACCACCCAAGTGCCCATCAGTGGATGAATGGATAAACAAAATGTGGTATATACATACAATGGAATATTACTCAGCCTTAAAAAGGAAGGAAATTCTGGCACATGCTACAACATGGATGAACCTTGAGGATATTATGCTAAGTGAAATAAGCCAGTCACCAAGACACAAATACTGTCTGATTCCACTTATGTGAGATACCTACAATAGTCTAATTCACAGATACACAGTGTAAAATGGAGATTGCCAGGGGCTGGGGAGAGAGGGGAAGGAGGGATTGTTGTTTAATGGGTATAGAGTTTTAGTTTTGCAAGATAAAAAGAATTCTGGAGATTGGTTACACAACAGTGTGAATGTACTCAACACTGCTGAACTGTATGCTTAAAAATGGTTGAGACGGCAGATTTTATGGTATGTATTTTGACACAATTAAAAGTAAAATTAAAAAAATAATAACCTGGGAAGAGGAATTGGAAAGTTATAACAACAAAAATTCAGATAATTCCCTGTCAACTAATACTTCTCAGTAATTACTATATACAGTATACCTGAGCTGAGAGCCAAGAAGGATATTAAGGTAAATACAGCACGGTTCTTGTCCCCAGGGAGATGCTGGTGTGGTCCAGGTTATGAGACATGCACAGAATATTAATTGAATGAAAATTCCAAGAAGTGCAAGTTCACATTAGGTACAAGGTAGAACATTTGAGATGATCACTTAAGGTGAACTGAGAAGGACAGGTAGGAATCTAAAACCAGATAGAAACTTTTTTTTTTAGATTACCTATGCCTGTATTAAAGAATGAATAATTAAGACTTTATGGCCCTTTATTTTTCTGAGTTCTTATAAACTGTTCTGAGATGGAATAATTCCAGGCATCTCTTCCATAAAGTGTCACTTGATTAAATCAACATTGTGTGTTTTAGGGACAAGACAGTGCTAAGTACCAAACCCCTCAGAGGTTTTAAACACCAGCATTCTCTATATAAAAGCGCCAACCTTACTGTAATTTAGCATTCAATTGTGAAAATATTGTACAATTTCCTGAATTCTTATGAAATGATTGTTTTTATCCTATTCTTAGAAAACAAAGCCACAGATTTATTTCTACTTTTTTGACTACCTCAAAAACGAGTGTAGTGTATGAGAGACCTGATACCATGTGTGCTTCTAATTTAAGGATCTTCCCGTAGTTGTGAAATACTTTACTTTGTGATGGGAATATCTGAAAGAGAGAATATGTCAGAATTGCCCGGCCAGGCGTGCTTATTTTGATCTGATCTATCTTTCTTAGCGTTGGCAGGCCAGCAGAGATGGCAATTTCCCTGCCGTATAATCCTAGGAAGCTGATTGCTGAATCCTAAGAGTCCTAACTTCAGGCTAAAGGTGAAAATAATTCCTTCAGGGAGTAATGTCTCGATCCAGTCTGCAGAATTAAGCTGATAAGCAATGACATTGCATTAGGAGGTTACAATAATAGGATCACCTTAAATTAAGCTCCCTTGAATGAATAAAATAAAGCTATTACTCTGAGGTTCACCTCAGCCTTGTAAAATGCCTGGCACATCAGAGGTTCTGGAAAAAATGTCAAATAGATGACATGAAAAGGGGATATTCTGATAATGCAGTGATATTTTTGAGGGTTATCATATATGATTCATTTATTTTTTAATTTAACAAATTTATTTACCTCTCACTTTGTGCTGGACACTATTCTAGGTGGTATAACTGTGAATAAAAGATAAAAACCTTTGTCTTTAGGAATCTTACCTTCTAATGGGGGAGACAGATGATTTTTTTTTAAATTGTGAGAATGCCAAAGAGAAGAGATAAAGTAGGAAGGCATTTCTGAAACATGGTGGTGGGTATTGAAATTTTAGATAGGGTGGACCATACATGAATTAGAAAATTTCCAAAAATTTGAACACATGAAAGATTATGATACTCAACGCCATTTAATCAGTGTGGTTGCAAAGGCCATGTGTCGGGGTATGAGGAAACTGATGCCAGGCCTTGCTTTCATTCATGAGCAAATTATTCACTCCTTCAGACTCAGTACACAGCTGTCAGATGTGCATTTTGGACGCATGAGCTCCAAATCTCTTTCAGCTCTAAAATTCTGTAAGTATTAATGTTTCTTTAATGATTTAGAAGACCCTTCAGGGTCTTTCAGTGCCCCAGAGTTGTCAGTATGAAAACCAATTACTATCGAATACATTTTTTGGAGCTTTCTGGTCATTTAGATTTTGGAGAAATAGGAATGTTTGCCATATATATAATGCATAATGAAATCAGGTTGCTGTGGTCTGAATGTTTGTGTTCCCCCAAAATTCACACGTTGAAATCCCAACACCAATGTGATGGCATTAGGAGGTGGGGACTTTAGGAAGTAGTTAGGGCCTGGGGGGTGGAGCCCTCCTGAATGGGCTTAATGCTCTTAAAAAAGAGATCCCACAGAGCTCCCTAGCCCGTTCTGCCATGTGAGGATGTAATGAAAAGTCTGCAACCCTTATCCAACCACGCTGGCACCTTGATCTGGGACTTCCAGCCTCCAGAACTGTGAGAAACAAATTTCTGTTGTTTATAAGCTATCCAGTCTGTGGTATTTTGTTATAGTTGATGGAAGGGACTAAGAGACAGGTATTATAAGATGTTGATCAGTTATAAACCTGCCATACTTTTGTAATCATTTCCTTCTGTAATTTCAGGTAAGGCAATTTGATTCCTTCCATTGGAAATAAATATAGGGAGAGAGCCATTTATGTAGTATGAGTTGATTATAGTGCATTTTACTACAATTTAGTAGTGAAGAAGCCCACTTAGAATCACATATTCACTATAGCACCAATTTTGTGACACAATTCAGTATCCTTAGAAATTGTCAGAGGAGATGGAGTTATCCAAAATGCTGAGATTACCTGATATAAACTAGCCTAAGCCTACTTGTAATGGACCTGTGGCATCTTTATGCTAAAAGCCAGTTTCCAGGCAAAGCTGAATGGCTGGAGCTGCTGCCCCCAGTGTGATATCTAACTTTATTGAACTCATACAAGGAAATGTGATTTTTGCCATAATGTTAAGATTATACTTTTAACTTGCCAAAGCAAAGAGCTCAGCTTTCATGGAGTATGAAGTTCCTCTAGATAATCTTGATATATTCTTCTTCTGCCTCTTTTTTTGGTGTGTCAGGGGATCCGGGGGGTTAGGGGAGGTTGGGAGGGTAGAGAATCATGTGGTTCCTGGAGCTCTGTAAGCAATTATTTGCTCTGCTGATAAAAAAGTGTTTTTTTGCTATAAAAAGAGGTGTAGGTAACCCCCAAATAAGTTTCAGTTTGGTCATTGTGCTGGAGTTCTGGGAAAATAGACTGTTCTTTTGAATTTCTAAACAACAATAATTTGTTTAATACATTTGCACCATTCATGATAAGTAAGACATCTTGATAAGGAAGCCTTGCATTGGAAGAGCATCTGTAGAAAAATCACTATACAGATAATGAGAACAGTTATGTTTAAATTCAGTGGACACCAAGGGATAGGAGTAAATAGGGAAGGAGGAAGTAATTGAAACAGCAGATAGTCTGAGGCATAGAAATGGAAATGTGTGTAAACTCTGCAAATTTAAAAGTCATTTGGGTGCCACAAATTATGTTATTAATTTCTCTGGAGTTTTGAATAGGTGCAAGTAATGATTTAATGAAATGACCATGGAAAGAAGTCAACATATGTACCAAAATCGGGGAGGAAATCTCTTAGCATGTGCCACTCTGGGACCAAAGGGTATTTCCCAGATTCTTGCTACTCAAAGTGTGGTCCGTGGACCAGCAGTATGTAGCATCCTGGGAGTGTGATAGAAATGCAGAACCGTAGTCCCCATTCTAGACCTACTGAATCAGAAACTGAAGAATGAAGTTGCCAGGTGATGTGTATGCACACTGAAGTTTAAGAAGCACTGCCCGAGGGACTTCCCTGGTGGCGCAGTGGTTAAGAATCCACCTGCCAATGCAGGGGACACGGGTTCGATCCTTGGTCCTGGAAGATCCCACGTGCTGAGGAGCAACTAAGCCCGTGCACCACAACTACTGAACCCACGTGCCACAACTACAGAAGCCCACGTGCCTAGAGCCCACGCTCCACAACAAGAGAAACCACCACAATGAGAAGCCTGCGCACCATAATGAAGAGTAGCCCCCGCTCACCACAACTAGAGAAAGCCCGCGTGCAGCAACAAAGACCCAAGGCAGCCAAAAATAATAAATAAGTTAATTAAAAAAGAAGAAGCACTGCCCTAGAGTCTTTATAACAGTTCATTCATTCATTCAGTAAACATTTTTGGGGAGGCCCTTCCATGTGCTAGAAACTAGATTAGACAATAGGAATGCATGGTACCTGCACTCAAGGAATACGTAATTGGAGTGGGACAAATGAGATGTATTAGAAGTTAGAGTTAATAGGCTTTGTGCTTGGCTGTGGGTTGTCAGGATGGGGAATGTGCATGATGCCCCAGGCATGATGCCTCATGCCCGTAGCCCCGGGCACACGAGTGTTGGTGGTCTCTAGCTAACTAGAGGTAGAAGAGAATGTATCTAGCCTTGAAACATTGAGTTTTGAGGCAGCTATGGAATCTGCAGGTGGAAATGTCTAGCAGGCAGTTGGAGTTGACAGCAGGGGATGGCGAACTGGGACTGCATAGACCAAATCCTGCCCTCTCTCTGTTTTTGCAAACAAAGTTTTACTGGCATGCAGCCATGCACATTGGTTTACACATTGTCTATGGCTGCTTTCACCCTATGAGGGCAGAGTTGAGTAGGTGCATCAGAGACCCAGACACCCCGTGGCACACAAAACCAAAAATATTTTTCTCTCGAGCTTTTTACAGGAAAAGTTTGCTGAGTCCTGTTCTAGAGCATAGCGGAGAAGTCTGGGTTATAGACAGCCATGTGGAATTCAAGCAGCCAAGCGTGTGGATAAAGACTGTCCTGGGAGGTGTCAGTGAGAAGAAAAAAGGGCAAGATCAGAGCCCTGAGACAGACATGGCTTCGTGTGGTTTTTGTGCCCGGGGTAGCTCCCCTGGCCATTCAAATTCTTTTTTTTTCCCCTGATAATTTTACAGCAGTTTTGTTTGTGTACGTGGGAGGAGGAGGGGAAAATTATTATTATTATAAATTATTATAAATTTATAATAATAAATTTGGCACTTGCAAATTTATTAAGCCAAGAAACTTGCATTAGTTCCGTGACCCATCCTGTAGGTCACTTATGATCCTAATAATTTAGCAGATCCTGTATGGTAACAAATAACGCTTACCTTTCAATAAAAGCTGTAAGTAACATAATAGTTTGGGCCTAATAGCAGAGAAGAATCTCATCATCTCATGAAATAGAAAGGAAAAGTTTCATTTCCTTGTGAATTTGTTTTGCCTGACTCCTGTGGCTGGCAGGGCTGTGCAGAGGTGCCCACAGCTCCTGAAAAGCCCCTATCCTCTCAATCCGGTCCCAAAGCCGTGTGGCCACAAGCTGGCATGTTTTCTGTGCTTTGCCCAGTCGTGAGGCTGTTGTTCTCTACCAGATACAAGGAACTGGATCAGAGAGAGAGGAGCTGCGAAGGGAAGCAGGATGCTCCTGGAGCACGGAAGCAGTTTAGGGCATTAAAAAGGGAACTGCATGTGTAAAATCTGCAAATTTAAAAGCCGTTCGGCGCCATAAACTCTTACATACTTCTCAGAAGTTGTGCATGAAACATTTTAATGGAGTCACCACAAAAAGTCAAGGACTCGAGCCTCAGTTCTTAGCCCACCTTTATTAGATAAATAACGCAGATAGTGTTAAGTCCTGGGCTCCAAGGGGAGGTTGAGTTGAGGTGAGGAGGAGAAAAAGGATGCAGGTGGAGGTCAGCTCAGCACCCTTCCATCGGTGCAGCCACCCTAATGTCACCTTTTCATACCAGCACGAAGGTGGTCCTTGTACTGTCCAGTGCCAGGCATGGTGGATGGTGTCTTCACAGACACCCTCTAGTTTAACATCCTCATGGACACAATTCAGATATAACGGAGCTGCCAAACTTGTTTTGATTTCAGTTTGAGGTGTAAGATGCTTACTTCTGAGAAGCTCCAGGAGCTCTTTTGGTAAACCTGCAGTTGCACATTGCAGTGCTCCATTAGAGGTTCTGTCACCCCTGGTTAGCAGTGTGTCTAAACCACAGGGGAGGGGAATGAAAAATGAATACCTTCCTGCAGGCAGAAAGTGCAAAACTCAGAAGCCTCAGTTTGGTGGCTCTGGGACCCCAATCTCCAGTGTGTAAAGTTTGGGGATGGGCATGGTGGTGAAGAGCCCCACTGCCGGCAGGTCTGACAGAGGAGATGTGGTTCCATTAGAGACGCTGAGTCGGTCTCCACTTCCACAAAACAAACTTCATTTTCTTTCGGCCTTTCCAGTTGCTTTGAGGGCCCGAAGCTGTCTGTTCACAATATTGCAGTGTTGGGGTTTTCTTACAGGGCCGTGGCTCATCTGGGCTTTTGTTTACTCTGGAACCGAGTGGCACCAAACCCTTTATCACGTCTTGCTTTCCCAGTGTGAATGAGCCAGTGTTGCAATGCCCAGTTCCTTTGTGCAGCCTTCCCTCCCTCCCCTGCCCCTCCCCTGCCCTCCCCAGCCCCTATCTTTCAGCAGTATTTCCGTGTTTTTGTGACTGTCCACGAGAGGGTGAAGTAGAAGATTGATGAGTGAGATGATGAGCATCAACATTTGGTGAGGAGCTGGGCTCACTGAACCCTCCCTGGCCCCCGGGGGGTAGGTCCAATAGATTTCTCTATTAAAGAGGAAGTAACGGGGCTTCCCTGGTGGCGCAGTGGTTGAGAGTCCGCCTGCCGATGCAGGGGACGCGGGTTCGTGGCCCGGTCCGGGCAGATCCCACATACCGCAGAGCGGCTGGGCCCGTGAGCCATGGCCGCTGAGCCTGCGCGTCCGGAGCCTGTGCTCCGCGACGGGAGAGGCCACAACAGTGAGAGGCCCGCGTACCACAAAAAAAAAAAAGAAGTAACGGAGATTTAGAAAACTTACATAATTTGCCCAAAGTGGTACAGGCAAAAAGTAATAGAGCTGCATGAGAACCACATCTCCTCTCAAGATTGGCCGGCAGTGGGGCTCTTCACCACCATACCCATCACCAAACCTTACACGCTGGAGACTGAAGTCCCAGAGCCACTGAACTGTGGCTTCTGAGTTTTGCACTTTCTGCCTGCAGGAAGATATTCATTTGTCCTTCCCCTCCCCTGTGGTTTAGACACAATGCTAACCAGGGGTGACAGAACCCTGTGGTTCTGAGCAACACGGTCATCCTCACAGAGGTTTGCCAGTAGGGCTTTTGGCTGGCATCCCCACAGATCTGTGACTGTGCACTTTGTGCAACTTTACTGTAAAAAAACTCTCTTTATTGGAAGAACTAAAGCCAAATAAATATTAAAGAAACATCCAAACCAACAGAGCAACTTCTAGGATATGGCAGCTTTCTTCACTAACATCTAACAGCCAGCTGGACCCCCGACCCTACTCGGAATAGTAATATTAATGACGGTTCCCAGATTTTAACCTGTCCTCCAGACTGTCCTGCCACACCTAGGTGCACATTTCCCTGGGGTTCTTTCCTTCTTGAAGATTCTCTTTCTCTTTCCTCAAGTGCTTTCAGAGTTGTTCCTTCTGGGCCTTGGAAGACCTTTTCTGTCCATGGTCATCATCTGGCCCTCTCCCTCCAGCCTCCTACTATATCCCTTCTTTCTTTCACCTCACATCCTATTTGCAGGGGTGCATCTGCTGCAACCAGAGAGACCACTTTGATCCCATCTTTACTTGTTCTCCAACACCAGAATCTAAATCACTTAAAATTAGACCCAATGCTGGGAGCACTTAGGTAAATTTCTCCCTCACGGGAGAAAGTGGCTTCTTTTAAAACTTGCTTTAGAATGGCATTTCTTTAAAACACCATCATCTCTTCTACAGAACAGACCATCTAGGGAAAATCTTTACAGATCGTTAGCAGTTCTGGTACAAAGCTTCCTTGGTGGAAAACAGTGGACATTTTTTTGGAAAGAGTAGATTTCGGGGTTATCTGTGCCTTTTATTTATGCCTGCTTTCCTAATACTGCCCTCTGGTGTGGACAGCCCAAGATCTTAAAGCAGGTGACGAGGGAGTAGATTGATTCTTAGCGCCAAGGTGAAGACTCGCCGTGCTCTGTGGTGCACAGGCAGTGCAGTGGCAATGGAGGCGGACGTGGGAAGCATATGCCAGGTGCCCAGCATTTATTTTATAGATTTGCTGATCTATTCCCCACAGCCCTCCTGTGAGGGAGGAGGTGCTCTAATGATCCCGTTTTATGGATGAGGAAACCAGGCACAGAGCAGTGGACTGACTTACCCAGAGTCACCCAGCTCATGGGTGGTAGAGGTGGTATTTGAACCTAGGCAGTGTGGTTTCAGAGACTGTGCTTATACCCCTTCTTCTGTACCTCTTGACACAAGGACAAGGAAAGCTTGTCAGTCCCTTTAGGGATCTTACGGATTAGTCAGAGAGACATTTGCCAATCTAATTTAAGACATACTGTGTTAAATACCACACAGAAACACAGAATAGGGTGCTTTTAAGCCCTGGATATTTTCATGTGGTGTAAAAAGCCATTTTTGGAACTGCCTTCCATCCCGGAGAATTATCAACCACTCAGATAATTGAGGAAAATGAGGTAAAATGAGAAGAAGGGTCCTCTCCAGCCATTTTTCCTTGTAATTCACCACTGATCAGGGTCAAACAGCTTTTCTCATTCTGCTTCCTAACACCTCTGCCTGTCTCCACTAGTGAGTCCCTGCCTTTCCTGGAACCAAAAGTTTAAGTCAGTCCCTGATTACTGTTGCTTTTAAATGCATTTTAACAGGGACAGTGTCCCGCAGAAAGGTGGAATGTGGCTTTACCCTTTAAAATAGAGATGGCTAAAGAACAAAATTCCAGTTTCCAAATACCAGATTCCCATCACGATGGAATAGCCTTTGCTAAATCTCCTCAAGCTTCCCTGGCTACAAAATGGGCAAAATCAAACTTGCTTCCTCCTCCTCCTTACCTGGTGGGAGTATTGTGAAGGTAAAAGGCAATAATTGGTATGAAGGTGCCCTGAGCTCCATAGATAAGAGCTCTATAAAATCCCAGTACATCATTAAACCTGCTTTATGGGGATTTGGATACAGTCTGTAGATCAGAGAAGTAGGTCTTTCAGCCAGTAGTTTGGAGTCCCAAGGCTTTATTCCAGAAGGAGAGTATTTATGGCAAATACAGTCAGATTAACACTATCCAAGTCACAGACAGCCTAGAGTTAAAGGATGGGCACACTTCTCTTTGGGAAGCACTTCAGTCATTCTTGAATGTCTCCTGCGATGGGGAGCTCCCCACCTCCTGAAGCTGCCACTGGAGACCGTTAGAAAGTGCTTCCTTGGATTGGTGCTATTTCTCTGCATTCCCGAACGCTGCAGAGCACATCCACATCTGGCCCCTTCAGCTCTTTGAAGACATGCACCATGCTCATCCAGAGACATCGCTAACCTAGCTTCCTTCAACCATGTCTTACCTGATGAGGTTTTGAATCATCTCATTCTACTCATTCTCCTCCAGACATATTTCAGTCCTCCCCTAATATTATAGAGTGTGGCCCCCAGAACCACACTCGACACTCCAGAGAGCCTGACCAAAGGAGATGGCCACCTTGTCATCCTATTAGCACAGTCTGAGGTCAGAGTTTCCTGGGAGCTTTGTTACTCTGTAATAGCTACTGATGTTACACCAATTACAATCTTTACATCTACATTGTATGTACCCCTGCTAGGTTGTGTCTCCCCAGTATTGGCAATGATTTTTTAAATTCTTGGCAAAAAGTTACATTTGTCCCTCTTAAATGAAATTTTATTGAATTTGGTACCAGCCTATTCAGTTTTTTTTTAATCCCCATTTTACCATCTGCTATATTATCTACCCCTCACAGGTGGCAATCCAAGCTTCTGAATCTTTATTCCAGAAAGGGTAAAGAGCATGCTTCTTTCAAATATAGTGACCTTTAATTAGATCTCCTGTACATGGATAATTTTGATAAAAATGCTCACACTTTTGGTTAAAATGTTAATAAAAGTATTGCCTAGGATAAGGCCAAGAAATATTCTTCTATCAGCTAATTTGAGCCCTTTCTACTTGTCAGTCATCAGATTGATTATTAATCTGCCTAATTGTACTGGTCTCTAACCTGTGGTGTTTTTTTTTTTTTTTTTTGCGGTACGCGGGCCTCTCACTACCGCGGCCTCCCCCACTGCGGAGCACAGGCTGCGGACGCGCAGGCCCAGCAGCCATGGCTCACGGGCCCAGCCGCTCCGCGGCATGTGGAATCCTCCGGACCGGGGCACGAACCCGCGTCCCCTGCATCGGCAGGCGGACTCCCAACCACTGCACCACCAGGGAAGCCCTAACCTGTGTTTTGTGACCTTGTCCAAAATGCTTTGCGGACATCCCTCTTGTTTGCTTCATTTTCTCTGATATCCCAATCTTATTCCTTTATTTCTGGAAAGATATGACTGGCATTACTATGACTTCAGTTGTTCTTAGTGAGACTGGATTGGCTTTATGGCCCCACCATTATCACTTTCTTTTTCAATCCATCCCATTTATAATTTCTGGGATCAATTTCCAGCTCAACCACCAATATCTTAGAGAATTTTCCTTCTATCTCTTTAAAAAAAATCAAGACATTTGCCTAATTCCTTGCTTCTGGCCCCACTCTCATGGATCATGTCTTCCTCCAAGGTCTCTGTCAGCAGGTTGTCCATCCCGTTTGTAAGCCAGAGACTGTTCTCCCTGGCAAGGAAGCCAGTGGCAGCTGGGAGAGGGATTGTGCCTCTTTTTTTTTTTTTTCGGTACGCGGGCCTCTCACTGTTGTGGCCTCTCCCGTTGCAGAGCACAGGCTCCGGACGTGCAGGCTCAGCGGCCATGGCTCACGGGCCCAGCCGCTCCGCGGCATGTGGGATCCTCCTGGACCGGGGCACGAACCCATGTTCCCTGCATTGGCAGGCGGACTCTCAACCGCTGCGCCACCAGGGAAGCCCCTGTGCCTCTTGACATCCATCAGCATCACACCTTGGATGCCAGGCAGTTGACTCAGGCCTTCTTTGATGTTCTCCTGGTTCTGAGCCTCACCAAATTCTTTTAAATACTACTTTCAGTCTTTAAGTGACCCTTATTAAAATGCAAATATCTCTTAGAAGGGTTATTAAGCTAACAGCCTATGTAGTTTCAGGGGTGAGGGGGCGTTTTAAAGGAAGACATCCTTAACTGCTCACTTATGGCTGGGCTGAAACATTAGACCTTCCTGGGACACTTTATCTGGTGCCACTGAATGGAGAAGAGCCCAAGCCTGATTCATTTTGGGAGGCTGCTGTGTTCCTGTAGTATTGTTGGCAGGAACTGGAGGAAGGAGAGGTGTAGAAGAAAGAGAGGTGGATTAGGAGTTAAGAGACATAGTCATGTTCCCATGATGTGCTCCTAAATAGACTCAGAGACCTCTGTATCTATATCTATAAAATGAGGAAGTTGGGTCAACTCAGACTCATCTGGAAGGTCATTCCCAGCATGATTCTGTGATACTTTATTGTAATCCAATCCCATCTTTTCCACTATAGTTGGCTCTGTGTCCTATTAGCAAGTTGTGTCACCTCTCTAGGTCTTAGTTTCCTCAGTTTTAAAGATGGAGTAATGACTAATTCCTGGGTTTTCTAAATGAGCAGGGCTCACAGAAGCCTGGGGAGAAGCAGGATAGAGATGTGGGAGAGGGACTTTGTCCTCCTCCCTCCCTGTTCAACCAAAATAACTCAGTATTTACCCTTCGGTCTTCTGCAGAAGCTTTTATTCAGGGAAACGTTTCTGTTGTTGTTGCTTTATTTTGTTTTTGCCTACAAATGAATGTATCTTAGTACGTCCATGTAGTATAATATCACAGGACACTCTGAAATTCCCATCTAGCTCAAAAATCAGATATTCAACTCTTTGAGAGCAGGCATCAGGACTTGTCATTCTGTCTTCATTACCTTTTGTAGAGTCTAAAGTATAGTAGATTTCAACAAATGTTTGTTGGATAAATATGCAATGATAATAATAATCACTATTACTGAGCTCTAATTCCATGCCAGGCATTCAGTGCTTTAATGGGTTACCTCAGTTAATCCTTAAAATAAACCTATCAGGTAGTTATTATTTTTTCGCATTTTATAAATGCAGCAATGGAGGTATTAAGACTTGAGTGGAATGGAGGCAATTTGATATATATATATATATATATATGTATGTATGTGTGTATATATATACACACATATATATATATCAAAACCAAGGCTCTTAATCACCTTGTTACATGGCCTCGTTTCTGTCTATGGGACATACTGAGTAATATGGATGAGGAAGCTGAAATGCAAGGCCAACAGGATGGGGAGTGTGAATCTGCAGATAATACCTGGAGAGAGGGAGAGGGAGGGATGTTTCAAGGTGTATGAGAAAGGGCTTAGATGTGAGGTGGAATATCAGTTCCACAGAACTGGGTTCCCTAGACCACCAGCATCAGCATCACCCAAGAACTTTTCAGAAATACAGATTCTCAGGCCCCATCCCAGACCCTCTGAATCCAAAAAGCTGGAGATCAGCCTCAGAACACGCTCACAGGGCATGTTAATAAGCCCTCCAGGGGATTCTGATGCATGTTGAGAATCCTGCTGTGGACCAACTTCTGAAGAGTGGTGAAGCTTCTGGTTTTCTCACTGTTGGAATAAAAGTTCTAAATCGGCACGAATATTTACCTCTTTGATATCTTAAGATGACACTCCACAAGATGCTTGCTTGGACTGAGAGACTAAGTATGCCATTCCTTTCCTACCTTCTGTTTAGTCTGTAACCTGAGGCCATCACTTAACTCCTGATTCTTTGCCTGTAAAATGTGGTTAATGATGCCTGTTCCCTATTGGGGTAGCAGGAGAAATGTGTAATTAGTGGCTGCAAGGTACCTGGAGCCCAGAGCACCCTATAAATACTGTAGGATAATAACCAGTTTATGGCCTTAAATGCTGCCTGCAACTTGACACATTTAACATTTCTTCTCTGAATTGTAAAGTTGAAAGTTAATTTAACTGTTCAGTATTTGCACTGATTTTTTATTCATTCTTTAGCCCCAAATCGTGTGCGTGTGTGTGTGTGCTTCCTTCAAACTTCCAGAGGAAATGGGTAAGAAAGAAAACATTTAAAATATCAGGACCTTCTCAGAAAATAACCTCTCCAAAGCATGATGTTGGATTGGTTGTCAAACAGATTCTTCAGATGATTTAAGCAGAAAGGTGAGAGACTCCATGGGCAGAGATGCTTGGTGCCAGAGGTAATGCTGGTTCTTTGAGATTCCAAGCTGCAATTATTTAAAGATGGTTCACCTTTTCACTTTATGAACATTTTCATTTCTGCTCATCTTTCTAATGGTAACCCTCCTTTTCCTATTTAGAATCCAAAAAGTCTGAATAATATTCTCTACGCGGTCATTCTTTATTCAGCTTAGGCAGATACTTCCTTTTTTAGGCAAGACTGCTTGTCCTATGTATAAACTCATTTTAGATTAGATTTACAAGAGTACAGGCTAGTTTTTTTTTACTCTAGTAAAAGGTTTTTTCCCGCCTTCATCTTAAGCAGATGAATGGCCAAAAAAGACCCAGATAGAGACACAGCAAAAACATTTCTTTTCAGAGGTCGACCAGGGCACAATTTACATGGAGGATACAAATGTGAATAGATAAGCAAAGAGGGGCTTCCCTGGTGGCTCAGTGGTTAAGAATCTGCCTGCCAATGCAGGGGACTTGGGTTCGAGCCCTGGTCCAGGAAGATACCACATGCCGCAGAGCAACTAAGCCCATGTGCCACAACTACTGAGCCTGCCCTCCAGCCTGCTCTCTGGAGCCCGCGAACCACAACTACTGAGCCCCTGTGCTCCAACTACTGAAGCCCACATGCCTAGAGCCCGTGCTCCGCAATAAGAGAAGCCACTGCAATGAGAAGCCGGCACACCACAATGAAGAGTGGACCCCGCTCACCACAACTAGAGAGAGATAGCCCGCGTGCAACAATGAAGACCCAACACAGCCAAAAAAAAAAAAAAAAAGATAAGCAAAGATACGTGTGTAAAAGAGGCCTTTATACCAACAATGTGGTATGGAGAAAAAAAATTTAAATGCCAACTAACTGTAGTTTTAATTTTGTATGTTATAACTTTAATATTGGAGCATAATCACTGGGCAGGGAAAATAACTCCACCCTTTTATTACCATTTCCTGACATTTTAAATTATATGCTATTCCTGAATTTAAAAAAAAGAACAGCAGAATAAGGATCATTCGGACCCTGAATCAACTCACTATTTTATAAAACCAAGTCTCAAGTAAACAGGCTTGTTTCTCCTCGTGCCTATGCTGGAGGTCAAATGCTTACAAAAGCCTAAAATAACAAGTTGACATACGTTTTCGTTATTGGAAATAAGAAAGAAATTCAGCCATCTGCTAATGGAAAGAAAAGTTTTGAAATAAAGCTAACAGCTGCTGTCGTTTCTGAAGAAACATCTCTAAATTCTTCAGAAGACAGTAATGGTGCTTACAACAGCTAAAAATCATTCAGGGCACCATTAACTAATTATGAATTACCTGGGAAATCATGTTTGCCCTTAGAAGGGCCATGCAGACTCCTTTTAGAAGTTGGTCTAACTTTACAACTGTCTGGGGTTATTCATTGCAGACTGAAGTGTTTCCTTTTCAAGTCCAAATAAGTCGAAATAAATTGGACAGCAGATTCCCTGTGAGGGAAAAGAGACTGTGCCCCTCCCTTTCCTTGAAAAGCACTGGCTGAACCCAAGAATGGCTTCTCTTTCCACCAAGCTTCAGAACAATCTGCAAAGCACTTCAGTGAAATGAAATAGTAGCATGTCTGGCAAATTGTGAGGGTTGACGGCAAACAAAAAGGAAGAGTTTAACTCCTCCTCATCTTCCAACTCTGGCATTAAGCTTCAGATAAGGCAAGAAAAATGGCTAACGCTGGGACTGCCTGCCCCTCATAATAGAAAATGGTCCTTCCAGAGATATTTTCTCATTTTTCTGATCACCTGTCTTCTCAGGGCCTGTCTTTTCTTATCGGGAGTAAATTATTTGTTTGCAACGTTTCTGAGATTGCTCTAAGAAGATCAGTAGAAATGTGGTGAGGAAAGAGAAGATAATTTTACTGCCCTCAGTTCTCTGAAATCCAGGGATTTACTTCCTGCCAGCTCGGTAATAATTAATGTAAAGTGTGTGTGTTTAATCCTGCAGAAACTTATCAAGAAATAAGTGCTTTTAATCATTGTTTGGATGATCCTAAAGCATTTTAATATTACAGTGTTTAGGGCTTCCCTGGTGGCGCAGTGGTTGGGAGTCCGCCTGCCAATGCAGGGGACACAGGTTCGTGCCCCAGTCCGGGAAGATCCCACATGCCGCGGAGCGGCTGGGCCCGTGAGCCATGGCCGCTGAGCCTGTGCGTCCGGAGCCTGTGCTCCCCAACGGGAGTGGCCACAACGGTGAGAGGCCTGCGTACCGCAAAAAAAAAAAAAAATTACAGTGTTTAGTCGGCAAACCTTTGCAATAAAGAAAATACGTTGTTTGATTGAATTAGGTAATAAAAGTTTCTTCTTGTTTTTTTTTAAAACAGGAACTGTTGCTTTTCAGAAAAAATAATTTTTTCTTGAGGAATCTGCATGGCAGTTTTTTGTGGTTCCTCTCTTTTCTGACCTCTCAGAGCTCTCACTGTCTGATCTATTCATTCCTCATCTTTCAGTATCTACTTTCATGTGCTTGCTGTTAATTCTCTTTTTATGTCCCAACCAGACTATAAACTCCTTGAAGGTAAGCATCATTTTGTTGTTTATTTCTCAAAGTGCCTAAATCAGTAGATTGTCAGGCACTTGTAACAAGATTTTATGTGTTTAATCACATTTAATGATCTGACTCATTTCTTCTTAAAATAGTGAATTGCACATCATTCTATTTTTTTTAAATTTTTCTTTCTTTCTTTCTTTCTTTCTTTATGGCTGTGTTGGGTCTTCGTTTCTGTGCGAGGGCTTTCTCTAGTTGTGGCAAGTGGGGGCCACTCTTCATCGCGGTGCGCAGGCCTCTCACTATCGCGGCCTCTCTTGTTGCGGAGCACAGGCTCCAGACGCACAGGCTCAGTAATTGTGGCTCACAGGGCTAGTTGCTCCGTGGCATATGGGATCCTCCCAGACCAGGGCTCGAATCCATGTCCCCTGCACTGGCAGGCAGATTCTCAACCACTGCGCCACCAGGGAAGCCCCACCTCATTCTATTTTAATATCATACAGTCATCATGAAATGTAGTGTGTTTGACAGTCCCTCTTCTGAAATGACCCTGGCCTTCTTCAGCACAGTGGTCTGCCGTAAAGTTCTTCAGTCCTGGGCTCCGGATGGTTTGGGTATCACACCTAATAAGCGTGATTTGAAGTAGTGTCACTCCATTGAATGAGCTTCATCGCAGTGCATAGGGTCAGGCTGAATAATTTCTGTGTGAGTGTGATTGGGAATTGTTCCAACTCTGAGAATCTTCCATGATTGGAGAACATAAGAGAGAATGCCTCTCTTAGATGGATATTTATTTGTTTTTTAATTACAAGTCATAAAGGGTTAATGAAGTTGGCCTTTCTGAAACCTGTTCTTGGAATTTGATTTTGGTCCCTGATTGACGTTCAGGAGACAAACTCATGTTCTTGGATGTTGTGTATGTGTGTGTGCGTTTCTGTGTGTATGAAAAACAAAGGAATCAAGTTAGTTTTGAGAACATATCATTTAAATTCTTAGAAACCCCATAATTGCAGGTTTCGTGGCATGCATATCATATGAAGAAAAGAAAAATAGCCCACTAAACTTGGAGACCTTGCTTAGGTTCACAATACATCACCAAAGAGTAAAGAGGGGAGTGTTGGTGATGTTGTTATCATTTTTATTTTTAGAAAATCCCAGAGCTCAGATGAGAGCTTCCTTGCATTGAGTCAATTTAGAAGGTGTGTAGTATATAGCATGGGAAGTTGATTACAGATGTGAAATTATGCAGTACGTAGCAAGGGCAAATGTTTATTCGTATTCCAAATGTAACCCACTTTAGTGGGTTAAGTTTAACCCATTTTAATGCTGCAGTGGGAAGCGGGTTTGCTGTTTCGGTTTGTGGGCTTGAAAATCTCCCTAGATGGTAAGAGAGGCACACCTACGGAAACTGGAAGGCTCTCCAGGCTCCCTCCTCACCTTTGGACAATGTCTTTGATTCAAGTTTATAAAAAGTGAGTCCAAAGTCCCTACAAAAATAAATGACCTTCGTCCTGCTCAGGTCTTGTTTCAGACTGTTTTCGCCTTTCCTGTGGTCTAGGGGATGTTAAATGGTCTCTGTCAGGGTCCTGGCGGGGGCAGACAGCACACTCAGCTGGGGTGTTGAAGAGAAGTTAATGAAGGGGCTTTTCTACAGAGGTATAGGCGGGCCAAGGGAACCAGAGATTCTGAAGCACCCAGGGGTTGCCAACAGTGCAAAGCCGCAACCACTCCTGGGCCTGAAGGGGCAACAGGAGGAAACCGTGTTACTGCTGGAGCCAGGGGATGGCTAGAGCCACAGGAGAAGAGCCTGGACAGTGGTAGCTGTGAGGGTCATCCATTGCAGCCCCAGAGCAGGGAGGGAGCAGGAATAAATACCCCAGCATACCTCTCCTCCCTCCTTCCCTTTCCTGCCCAAGCCTCCCATTGGCTGAACCCAATTGGAAGCCTGAAGCAAGGGAGCCTAAGGACTACAGTTCTTAGATGTTCATCTCCCTACTGCACACACACACTGAGGAGACCCTTGGGAGAAGAAGAGACCACTCCTGTCAGAGAGTCAGCTCTTCCCTTCAAACTCAGGGTTACCGACATAGTGATTTTTCATTGGATTTGCTGCGGGATAGAGGGCACAAGGAATGAATGAAATCAGAATTGGGGTGGAGCGCTGGCTTGTATGATCTGGAAAAAAAATCATGAATAGTAAGATATGAGGTATATCCATAAAAAGGAGAAAAGAAACAAACAGCCGCATGGAGGAGTGGTTCAGAGCACCTGCACTGGACTGAGACTGTTCACGTGGGACCCCAGGTTGGCCTCTTACTAGCTGGCCAGTTTCTCTCTGAGACTCTTTTTGCACATTTTAAAAGTAGGAATAATGATCATACCTACCCGTGAGTAGGCTGAAGTGTAAAGATAATTGTAACATTCTTGGCTTGAGACATAGTCAGCACTCAAGAAATACAGCTGCTAGCTGCTAATCCAAGTTATAGACAGGAAGGCACAGTCTTGTCTCGTGGTCCTGTCCCGCAAGATGTCCTTCCTTCTGCACCAGGAGTCAGAATGGGTGAGGATAAGGGCATGAGGTCTTTATGTTTGTAAAAAGGGAGCGTGGACTACAGTCAGCTGAGAAACACCCACTGTCTCCTCCGTTCTTGGCTCTGAGTAAAGAAGGCTCTGTCCTTGCTTATCTCTCAGGTGGTGGTAGCCTGTGGAGCTTAGAAGTAGGCAGCAGAGAAATTGACTAAAGAAGGATACATGCTAGGTTCCCACCAGGTCAGGGCTGGATGGGGGTGTATGCGGAGCAACAGCAAAACGGGGGAGGCCCACCCAGGCTGTGTGATCACATTCTTCACCGGCATCCCACACCAGGTCCTAACCCCACTCTTTTCTGAGCCCATGGCCTCCATCGCTTCATGTCGGGGCTGCTGTTAAAAGGATTCACAGGCCCGCCTCAGAGTCTTATCCTGAGAAAATGACCATTCTTGGGAGAAGAGGTGACAGAGTGAGTGAGAGAGTTACACGCAGCTAAGAGTAGATCAAGAAGAAATTGGGGTCTCTTGAGGAAAAAAAGGATCTAATAAAAGAATCTAAAGATGTAGTTGAGTCCTCTAAACTAGCTGGCTTTCCCTTACATTTTTGTAGTTTTAAAAATAAAAACTAGAAGCAAGTTGGATGAACATAAAGACACTGGCAGCCTTGGGAATTAGGGGCAAAATTCTGTTCTAAATTCATGAAATCGTGGCATGGTTTCATATTCAACATGACTCTGTTTCTACCACTAGCATTTTCCTGGCTAATTTCTTCTCCATCCCTGGACTTCCTTCTGGTTTTCCAATTTATATCACCTCATCCCCTACCCATCCCCAGGTCTCCCCAACCCATGAATAAGCCAGTGGTTACAGGGGCAGCACATTTGTGTCAGTAATCTCTGGATTTTCAGCAGTAATGGATAAGAGTCAGAGACGAGATGAGTGTGTGAGCTGGTGAGAAAGGACCAGATGATAATAAAAAATACACTGTGTTATGGGGCTGGCAGCCCTTGATATTTTGAAGATTACTTGGCCTTTGACAACCAGTAGATTCGATCCCCCTTCTCTCAGAAAATACTAAAACATATCTAAAAAGCCATATGATGAATAAATTCAATCTCATAGCTACTATTTCACCACACAAGATGAGTGTAGAAAAATTTGGCTGCTAGCATTGTGGCAGTTTGACATCACAAAGCTACAATGGTGAGGGATTAGAAAACATTCTTCCTACAATTCTATTTAAAAATAATTTCTATTTGGAGAATGTCCATCAGATTCCATGCTTGTCACATCTCTGTCCCCTAAGTGTAAGAATTAGGGTCAAAGGACTAGACTGGAGTGAGAAAGTCAAATGCAGAAATACCCCTCTGGGTATATACAGGAAGCTCCTGTTTGGAGGAAGAGCAACTGTGTACCCTTATTATTGATACCTTGAGTCATTTACCATGTGTGAGAGATAAGTTATCTTAATCAGTGGATACATTTAGAATACTTTAGTGTAATAGCTTTGAAAATATTGTTGATATAAAATGCATTTAGAAAGACATCTAAAATTCCATAGTGAAAGTCTCAGTGGTGGTCAAGGTCAAGTATGCCTTCTTTCCGGAACCATCTATTCAGTGCATTGGTGCTCACAGGAGTGGAACAATGGAGTCCCTCCAGCATCCTCTGTCACTATGGCAGGCAATGGAGGAAAGCCTATTACAATGTAACAAATGAACTCTGAAAATAGAACCATCCTAAACAGCTAAAGGTTGCATATGAAAAACCTACAAACAGCTCCTGCCAAAGGCTGAGCCTCTTGACCCAGCAAATTATTACTAGTTCGTCCTAAGTGGTTTCTTAGTGCCCAGAGGAACACCCACTTCCTACCGGAGGGTAGGAAACCCTGGACAGGGGAAGCTCCCACCAAGTGCTTGGACTCAGATGCTTGAGACAAAGGACCTTTCACTGTTGTTTAGAGGCCCAAGATCTAATCATTTCTGGTTGCTTTCTTTGCTTTTTCCTTTTCTAGTTTTTGAATTCTGACAGCCAAATCATGGCCGCACTAGTTACTGATTGGTCTGTATCAGAGTTTGCAGATGTCAGGTAGGGCATGCTGCACATCCTGGCTGAAGGAGACTTCCAGGATCCCCAGTTCTTTTCCTTTTTAATCCCGTCTGCCAGCTTGTGACTGGTCATTTGGACACTGTGAGCAGTGAAGATGATTTGTCTTGCTTGAACCTAGCCCTGAAAATGCAGTGCTGATGGCTGCAATAGACATTCTTAAGGAGAATCTGATTTTTTTCCTCTACTTCGATAGTGGTCACTCAGTTGATCAATCAAACAAGCATTTATTGAGCACCTGGTGTATACAGAGCTCTGCTCTGGGAGGTGCTGAAGAAAGTAAAGCTGCAGGGTAGCACCGGGGTTTGGGGGGCACTAGGGTGGCTTTCCACTGGATTCACACCTCACTTTCATTCCATCAGAAGCCACAGGACACCCACTGGGAGTAATCATGGTGAGGGCTCTGCCCTGAGCAGCCAGGGTTAATAGGCCACATGCCTAGAAGAGAAGGCGAGACAGCAGGTTGCCCTGGAGGAATTTCCCGTGACCCTCTCCTTGCCCCTTGACAGGATGCAAGCAATCCTTTCATTCAAAGCCTGCTGGTGCCTCGTGTATTTGCCTTTGCATTCATTATAGGCAGGGAAAGATGGCTTTGTTAAGGCACAGACTTCCAGTGGAAATGATGATCTAGCCTTTGTGAGAAAACGCTCCTTTGTCAGAAACACTTAACATACAAACCAAGAAGTCTCCTTCCTTCTCAGAACACTTAAAGTGAAACCAGTGTCCCAATCCTCCCTTTTACCTTCACCTTCCTTCTCTTTCCTGTAATGCAGAGCCCAGAGAACTCCTACTCACCTTTCACTGCCCAGCTCCAATATAATCTCCTCTGTGAAGTTTTCCTCCTCCTTCCCACTCACCCCTTCCAGGGGCAAGGCACTTGCACAATCCCCTCCCATAGACACCGTTCAATTCTCTTCCCTCTGGAAGTGGGAGCTGCCAGAGGGAAAGAACTTTCTTACTCATCTTTGTGGGCGCAGCACCTAACATGAGCTCAGGAACAGAGTGACTGGTAAATATTTGTTATGTGGACAAATTAGGAAATTGATAAATGATCTTTCATAAAGGCACAGGTGTGTAAATATGCTATTCCTCCTTATGACAGTGCCACTGGAAATAGATAAACAGAGGTTACAAGTACAAACATCTTCAGACAGGAGGATAATATTAAGGAAAGATTTGTTTTAATATTTGGTTTCTGATTCTGGTCGTGGAAGCAGGAACTTTCACATACCGGGATTAGGAAGACAAATGTGCCACTGTGCAAACAGCAAGAGGATATGACTCTCCCGCCAGCACGCGGGACAGCTGTCCCAAGTGCCATGAAGACAGGCGACCCTAAGATAACGGCGAGGGGGGGGGTCTATTCTTCTTGCTCTGTTATGTAATGTAAATATTCTCCCTTCCAGAAATGATTGGGCCCGCCTGTTGTTTGCCTTATTCTTAACCCTTTAATTATAGACCTGCCAATGCTGTCATCCACCCTGCCAGGGTGACAGGAAGGCTTCCCTTCCTGTGTACATTTGTTCAAGCATGCGGCATCCAAGTGATAAATACACGCTGCTAATGCCAAGTTGAACGCTGAGGTTTTAATTAGCATCTTGCAGCTTGTGAAGGGTTGCTTTGACTCTTGTTTCTCCTTCCTGTACATCGCTGTTGCGCTTCCTGTGCTGTTTTTGTTGCTTTGTGGTACGGGGGGTGAGATGTCTGAAGTGTTGCTATAGTGTGCGTGTTTGTGATCTTTAGAAATATTTTCTCTGTAAGCAGTTATTTTTAAAGCAAGTGATAAGAAACCGCAGAGCACTGAAACCCTGGAGAAAAGCAAAACTTGAGGCTCTGGTTTTCAGGAGGCTTCAAGTATCACGGCCACAACTACAGCCACACCAGACACCCTGACTGGGCCTCATATGTCTTTATTTGGCTTACAGTAATAGGTGAGGTTTAGGTTGGTTATAGATGAAGACAGTTAATGCAACCTTAGACCTAAGTAAACAGGTTTAGCATTGTGAAGCAAATGTATTTAATGCTTGTGATAAAATGATAGGTCAGCTTTCCCAAGATGACCATTGGGTGTACATAGTATTATTTTTATGGGGTGCAAAGGAGACGGCCAACTTTGGGTAAGGTTCGGTTGCCTTTGATCCTCAGCATCCGTATCTGTAAAATGGGATAATACTACCCACCTCACAACGCTGTTTGATGATCCTGTGTGATAATATATATGAAGTCTCACGATGTAGCAGGGTTCATTGGGAGAGGCAGGATTTTATAGTGGAAGAAGCCTAGTTGTCAGAGTTGGACAGACCTAAATTTGAATATTCAGCTTTACTACCTATTAACTGTGTGACTCTGGGCAACCTCATTATTCCTCGGTTTACTCACCCGTACAATGGGACTGATGATCTCTATTTTATAAGCTTGTTATGAATATTAAATAAGACTGCACCTGAAACACCTAACAACATCATGTAATGAAAGTCTCTCAGTAGAGGTTAAAATACCTGTGTCTCTATTTATGATATGTGCCGCAAATGATCTTTCAGAAAGGGGGGTGTCATCTTAAAATTGTATTTATACAAAGCCTCTCAGGTAGCTGGGGTTCTCTCTCAGTTACTTTATTTTGCACCCCCAACTACTTTCTGGAAGAGACACAGTCGACCTGAAATCACCTTAATCAATGATAGTTTTGCCTTCTTGTGGAGGTTACTTAACAGCCAAGCCTCCCAGTCTCTTCTGACCCGCAGTCCCCAGCTCTCTTCCTCCTCAGACACAACTCCCACCGTGGCAGAATCTTCCAGAGCCGTTCTGTGCTCTGCCAACACTGGGCTGGCTGTACCACGCTTTCACGATTTAACATCTTAGAGAGCTTTTCGTATCAGCCACCTTATTCCTTTTAGCACCTTTGTAGTTTTCCATAAACAGAGTTTTTAAAGATCACTTGAAAAAAGTAATGTAGCCAGTGGTTATGTTGTCCACATTGTACATGGATCTTTACATTTTTAACTCCGAAAAGGCTAAGGAAGAAGTGAATATGATGCGCTTTAGGAAAAAAATGTCTTAGATGACTCAGAAATGCCAAAGATATACATAGAGAACTTCAATAAAGTTGTCCTATGAAATATGAATTAATGAAAGCACTATCTCTAAATTTGTGTATTATTTTATATCTGGTTTTAAGTACATATGTATAACTGAATTAATGAATTAAATAGTATTAGTAGGTATCTGATGATTTCACTGATGTCTCTAAAAGTTTATATATTCAAAAACTTTTTGTAGAGGATCTGCTCATTAGGAAAATGGAGGCTGCCTTCTGCTGGGGGTTGCTTAGAACTCCCCAGTACTTAGCAGTTCTAGTCTTTTTTAAAAATTTATTTATTTATTTATTTATTGGTTGCACTGGGTCTTAGTTGTGGCACACTGGCTCCTTAGTTGTGGAATGTGAACTCTTAGTTGCGGCATGTGAACTCTTAGTTGCGGCATGCATGTGGGATCTAGTTCCCTGACCGGGGATCAAACCCAGGCCTCCCGCATTGGGAGCACGGAGTCTTCTGCACTGCGCCACCAGGGAAGTCCCCTAGCAGGTCTATTCTAAACAAATAGAAATCAAAGTAAAGCAGGCATAGGCTGAAGTGTCACCTGTATTACTAAGGGCAGGCAGGAGGGTGGTTAGCCAGGTGGACTTGCACACCATTGAACCCCAGAATTAAGTGGGCTTACCTGTCCCCCAGGTACTGCAGAGCTAGATCACCAGAAAGGCAGCCCTTCACCTCCAGGGCAGCGCTCCCAGGTGCTGACACAAAGCCAGGCGACAAATGGCTTCCATCTCCCCAGGACACAACATAGGCCCAGATCGAGGGCAGGAGTTCACTTACCGAGTGAGCTTCACAGGCCAGGAGTAGGGAAGTCTTCTCCACTAACACTGTGTATTTGGGCATAAAGCCTATACTCACTTTGACTGATTCTCACCACGCATGTGAGGCAATTCGATTATTCTGTGGCAGGTGAGGGGTTCACTTGTTCCATCAGCGGGGGAAGGAGGGCTTCACCAGAACTGCTGGTGTCAACCTGCCGCCTTTTCACCTCCAGGTCACCTGGAACCGCTCTGAGCAGAGAATGCGGCAGGGGAGACTGTAGCTGCTCCACAACTCTGATAATTGAAGGGATTCAGGAGAGCTCTCAGAGGGCATCCCGCCCAATCCCTGTTTTTACAGATGAGAAAACTGAGGCCCACCTGGGTTGGGGTTGCGGGAGTGGGTGAAAATCACTGAGTGAACTGAGAGTGGAGCTGGGGCGAGAAACTCCCAGGGTCATTAACAAGAGCACAGATTTCTGCCCTCGCTTGAGATGCCCGTCGCGAGAAATCTCTAAATTTTCCATTTTCCAGACTCGTTCTCTCCTTCACAGGAGGATGCATAGCCAGTGGCCCTCTGAAAGGCAGGTTCCACTGCAGCTGGTTCTGTTTTCAGCCTGTAAGACCAATAGTGACCCGGCAAACGTGGCCAGAGTGAACGGCTGCTGACGTGTCCATTCTTGCCATCAATTACTACGGTTATATTAACCGTGCCGTTTGTTATGAACTGAACCAGTTGTGAGGAATGGTGGTGTTAAACCAGACGGCCCATTTGTTGCCAGACTGGTTGCTGATAAGCCAATATTCTAGGCACGGGCTGAATATTTCTATTGATAATGAAACTGAGGAAGAGTCACACACAGAACCTGTTACATAGAGGGCTCTTGAGGAAGGAGAATAGGGATGGATGGTGGGAGAAATAGAGAGAGGGAGAAGGAGAGAGGGAAGGAGGGGAGGAGAAGAGAAAGGAGGGAGGGGATTCCAGTTAGTGAGATTTCACATTTTTTGGTCTAAAAAAATGGCAGAAAAAGGAATAATGTCCTAAGTATCCTTGCTTCTCTAATGCTGCTTTCTACAGTGTTCAAACTGTGTTGTATTGCTGAAGCAGAAGAGAAATAAGAGAAAGCTGAAATTTTCACTTTAGCTTCTGCACTGCTGATTCCTCTGTGGGATTAGGGCCATGGGGAGAGAAATCAATTGGCTCTGAAGCAAAACAGACCTGGATTTGAATTTTGCCACTAACTGTGTGACTTTGGGAAAATTACTTAATCTTTTTGAGTTTCATCTTCCTCATAACTAGGAGATAAAAATACTTACAAGACCCGCCGTTATATGCTTCCTTAATTAGCACCCTGAACTTTGTCTATCATGTTTTTCCTAGTTTATTGTAATTTTTCCTTTTTTAAAAAATATATTTATTTTATTTATTTATTTTTGGCTGCGTTGGGCCTTCATTGCTGCACACGGGCTTTCTCTAGTTGCGGCGAGTGGGGGCTACTCTTCGTTGCAGTGCGTGGGCTTCTCATTGCGGTGGCTTCTCTTGTTGTGGAGCACGGGCTCTAGGCACGTGGGCTTCAGTAGCTGTGGCACGCAGGTTCAGTAGTTGTAGCTCGCGGGCTCTAGAGCGCAGACTCAGTAGTTATGGCGCACGGGCTTAGTTGCTCCATGGCATGTGGGATCTTCCCAGACCAAGGCTCAAACCCGTGTCCCCTGCATTGGCAGGCAGATTATTAACCACTGAGCCACCAGGGAAGCCCTGTAATTACTTTTTAAATGTTTGTTTGCCTTCATTGCTGGACTGAAGGCAATGGCCATGGCTCACGGGCCCAGCCACTCCGCAGTATATGGATCTTCCCAGACCGGGGCACGAACCCGTGTCCCCTGCATCGGCAGGAAGACTCTCAACCACTGCGCCACCAGGGAAGCCCATGGCTATATCTTTATATAGCACTGTGTAGCACAGTGCCTGGCACATAAGTATTTGATGAAGGGATGGATGGATGGATGGATGGATGGATAGGTGGATAGGTGGGTAGAGGGATGAGCGAATAGATGGGTGAACGCGTGGAGAGATGATTCAGGAAAATTGTAAAGATTAGATATAATGTATATAAGCGACCTACCCCCAAATCTAGAATCTACTGGGTACTTAAAATCCCTTCCCACTCTTGGTAGAAGACCTCACTTCCTCTTCTGTCTCTGCACTAAGACTTCCCTCTATTTGACTCCGAATATAATACAGGCAAAAAATCTTTCCTTGCCAGTAGCAACATTTCCAGGGCTATGATTTATGAGCTGCTTTCATGAGAATTTAGTCTGTCACTGCCACTGCCACTATGTATGTAGAGACACAAATACCCACAGTAAGGTCAAGGCACACAAGAAAGATACTATTATAACAGGAGAAGAAAATGGCTTTTCTAAACGGCAAGAGTAGAGAGCTGCCTGGAGGTGCACCTAAGTTGTCTTTTCTAAGGAAGAAGACATCTTCTTCAGGAAAGAGATGCTTAAAAGAATAATTATCAAGAAATAACTGAGCAGTGGGAAGAGGGAATGGGGGAGGGGCAAGATAGGGGCTTAAGAGGTACAAACTACTATGTATAAAAATAAATAAGCTACAAGGATATATTGTACAACACAGGGAATATAGCCAATATTTTATAATAACTATAGATGAAGTATAACCCTTAAAAATTGTGAATCACTGTGTTGTACACCTGTAACTTAATATTGTACATCAACTATATCGCAGTGAAAACGCTGAGTCCTAACCACTGGACTGCCAGGGAATGCCAAGAAGAGATTTTAAAAAGCCATTTTCTACTAAAAAAGAGAAATAACTGAGTAAGATAATCTCCCTTTCCTCTCCATTTTAACAGCACTTTTCAGTCTAACCTTTCTATATAACATGCCACTTTCTACCTTATGCTTTGGTTACAATGCACGTGTGGCCAGAAGTTGGATGCCCAGCAGGCAGTGCTTGTTGAGTGAATGAACTGACGTCTTTATTTCATCTTCTGATTTCTCGTGATTAGATTCTGCATCCTGCCTTTATAGCTACACCAGTGCCTAGTGCAGTATTTTGTGCCAAGTAGTCTGTAAGTTCTAGGTAAATATTTGTTGGATGAATAAATGAATGCCTGGCTTCTGGAGGAAAGCCAGGAAGACATTCCTCTGATGAAAAGAATTTGGGAAGAGGCAGGCAAATGCTGGAAGGGAGAATGTTGGGGGCTGGAGGAGAAGAGAGGCTTCCAGACTGAATGGAAATAGTGAGTGTGGGGTTGTCTCTAAAGAAACAGCAGAGGAGGAAGTATGTGGATTTTAAAGGAGGAAGTTATCCACCAGGAAAGCAGCTCTGTCACGCTGGGAGGAACCTGCATGTTATAGAAACTTAGGACCAGGAAGTGGGGAGAAGGCCCTGGAGGAAAGGGAGACCAGGGACACGGGCAAGACGTAATGACAATGATATCCGAATTAAAGCTCCTATATCTTTTATCTCTCTTGATCCCCATCCCCCTTTATTGGAAAGAGATGTTCACCTCCATGTCACTGCCACATCTCCCAAAAGAGTTATTCATACTCACAAGTTCAGTTTTCTCAACTTCCATTCACCCTTCATCTTCTTTAACTGTGGCTTCTGCCCACACTCCATTGCGAGGTCATCATAAACCCCTTGTTGCTAAAGCAGTGGGTCCTCCTCAGGCTTGTCTCATGTGAACAGCTTCTGATACACTTAACCACTTCTCCCTTTTAAAATCTTTCTTGTCTTGCCTTTCACATCAGCCCATATCATGGTTTCTCTCTTATCTCTCGGGTCTCTACTTACTCTCCTCTTCTGCTTATCCCTTAAATGTTGATGTTCCTGGGGGGTTCTGTCCAAGGCCTTGTGTGTCAACTACTTTAGGGGCTGTAGTCGCCATCTGTATGTTGGGGCTTCCGTTTCTAGATCTCTCGCCTAGATCTCTCTTCTAAACTCGTAGCCCCTTAGATATGCTCACTTGGCTGTCCCGTAGACGTTTCTTTCCAACAGGGAAAAGCCGAGTGCATCACCATCTGCCCAACCTGCTCCTCCTCTGGTCTGGCCTGTTTCTGTGAATGGCATCACTATCCGTCCAGTTCCTTATGCCAAAAACCATTCATCTTCTTCCACCAGAAGTCATGTTTCCTCCTCTCCTTTTCTGTTTACATCCAATTTATCACCAAGTCCTGTAGATTCTGTCTTCTCAACATCTTCCAAAGCCATTCCATTTTCTCCATCTCCACTGACACCGTTTGAGTTCCAACCATTAGTGTCAGCTGCTTAGGTTACTATCCAGCTACCTGATTGGTCTCCACCCCCCTTATTGTCCATCCCTCCCATCTTCTCTTCCTCCAGTCTGATTTCACACTGCGGTTGGAGTGATCTTTCTAAAATGCAAACTGGATGCTGTATCCTCCTTGTGCATATTTCCCCTTCCTTCTAGAACAAAGGTAAGCCCTTAGCATGGTTTTAAAAGCCCTTCATTATCTGGCCCCTGCGTGCCTCTCTAATTTCGTTCCTAGCCATTCTGAAACCTACACACACACACACACACCCACACACCCGTCCCCCACACACACACCATGGTCTCTCTGTTTCAGCCAGCAGGCTGAACCACTTCTAGCTCTCAGCACCATGTTCTGTCTTGCCTTTCGTCCTGACAGGCCACACCTTGGTCTACTAGTCATGATCCGTGAGCCCCTTTGTTCACAAAGGCACTCCTTGCCGTGGGCTGCTGTAAGTAGCTGTCTGGGTGATAGCATACCTCCTTGACTAGGCTTAATGGCAATGGTACTGAAGTTACTTATGATTCTCTCGGTCTTTGGGGACCCTAGGTCTTGCTGTTAGACTCCACTTTTCTGGGATAATTCTTGAAGGAGCCCTGGACAGAGCTGCTCGAGGCCAGATGTAACTGGCCCAGGCCCCATTCAGCCTTCTGAAGGTTAGGAAGTTCTGCTAGATACTCCTTTATATATCCTCTTGCTATTGGATTGCCTCCTTATTTGTTTGTATCCCTCAACAGGAAGGCAACAAATCTGCCTTTCACTTAACCAACTCTTTATTGAGAAGCTACTACCTCCTGAATACAAGAGTCAGGGCTGTTCCAGTCATGCTGTTAGTGCCCAGCTGAGGGGATGGGTTAGGGCTGAACCCAGTCTGGACTCCCCTCACCAGGCCTGTGCCCTGACTCAGGGCTGTGTCTCCCAAAGGAAGCATATTCTTTACACACAGGTGCTGTCCAGTGACCAAGCCATGCACCTGCCTGAAAGGGACACCTTTTAAAATTCATCAGAGGTTCTTGATAAGCTAAGGGTGACCCAGACTTCAGAGAACAAGATAAATGAGGTTCTTGCTCTCATAAGTGCTGTCTAGCCTGGGCTATATTTTTGTCTCAAAATACAAACAAAAAATACACTAGCACATAGTAAAAAAAAAAAAAAAAAAAATCAGATAGTGAAAAGGCTCTGCAGATAATTTAAAAAGGTATCTAAGACACAGCTTTAGGTTGAATGGTACAGGAAGATGTCTCTGGGGAGCCAGAACATTTAAGCTGAGATCCAAATGATAATGAAGCCAACCATGTATAAATCAGAGGGAAGAGACTGTAACATCTCCAAGACTGTGTAACATCTCCAAGACTGTGTAACATCTCTAAGGCTGTATAACATCTCTAAGGCTGAAACAACAAGGTTCTACTATACAGCACAGAGAACTATATTCAATATTCTATGATAGACCATAGTGGAAAAGAATCTTTTAAAAAAATGTATATATACATATATATATATGTATAATTGAATCACTTTGCTGTATGGCAGTAATGAACACAACATTGTAAATCAACTATACTTCAATAAAAATGGAAAAAAAAAAAAAAGGCCTGAGTAGCTGAGGTATAGTGGGCAAGAGAGGAGACAAATGAGATGACCAGGGAGAGGTGGCCAGGGGCCAGATCACGCAGAGCTTGAAGCCCTACCTGCCTTGTTCACTGAAGCATTCCCAGGGCCTGCCTCGCTGTATTTATTCAATAAATACCTGTTGAACAGGAGAAACTCATGCCTCTACATACAGAATAAGTGGCCCAGACAGAAGCTCCGTGTGGCCTCAGTGCCCTCTAGTGACCACAGACTCCAGCCCAAGGCCCTCGATGGTTGGCTGCATCATCTTTAGAAAATCTCAGTTTAGCCTTGGCCTTGGGGCCCAGCCTGTGGGCCCAGCAGTGATTTCTGGAATATGTCTTACTAACTATTCTCTGCAATTAGGACTAAGTCAGTTATAAAAATCCCTGAAATGAGAGCGACAGTCAGATGCACGCCAGGGCTTCATTCCTTACCCAAGCAGCAGTTTCCAAAGAGAATACATGGGCGTCTTATTTCTCAGGGGAATGCTGGGGGCCTGGACAGGTGACAAGTGTTAGAACACATTTCTGTATACCGTAGCCAGTGTGACAGAAAGGAAGCTCCATAACAGCCTTGACATCTCAATGTCTCGCGGCAGTTAGGATGATCTCCAGGCCATCTCACCGCTCAGGCATGGCACTGTTGGGCTGGACTGGCCTGACAAGACCGTAGCCGCAGGCTGCACACTGTGGCCCCTCACACGCTTCCGAAGACCCAAGCCTGGGCATCGTGTGTGTGTGTGTGTGTGTGTCGAGGATATGTTGCGGCACGCACACAAACAAAGCATACTCCTTGGGCTGTCGTTGTTTGCTTTCGTTTGGATCCCAACCCATTCTGTGCCCATTAAGCCCAACAAATTCCAAACTGTCATCTCATTGTGAAGCTGTCCCGTGGCTGATTGAAAAACCTGTTTCCACCCAACTTCCCTGGAAAAAGCCCGTGAACTGCAGCCCATTTGCAAATGTGTGCATCAGTAAATCAAAAGTGACAGCAGAGGGCTTCCCTGGTGGCGCAGTGGTTGAGAGTCCGCCTGCCGATGCAGGGGACGCGGGTTCGTGCCCCGGTCCGGGAGGATCCCACATGTCGCGGAGCGGCTGGGCCCGTGAGCCATGGCCGCTGAGCCTGCGCGTCCGGAGCCTGTGCTCCGCAACGGGAGAGGCCACAACAGTGAGAGGCCCGCGTACTGCCAAAAAAAAAAACAAAACAAAAAAACACAAGTGACAGCAGAGACCTGGCTCTTCTGGGGGAGGGGATGGCAGAGGGAGGGACCCAATCCTTCCACCCTCTATTTCCCAAATCATCCTCCTGATGCAGTATAGGCAGCTTTGCTTGAAATATTCTTAAGGGTGGCTCATCTCCAATTTCCTTGGTAGATCATTCTCAAAATTGGTGAATCTTTCACTCTCATTTTCCAAAGCCCCTGCATGTGTTTTTCTGTGAGTCTAGTCATCCTCCACTGAGCCAAGCAAAGGAATCTGGCTCTCCTTGATGTTTACAGGTATTTCCTCTCTGGTTGTCACTTGCCCAAGTGTAGCACATGGTGTTCTCTAATTTTTCTTCATTAATCAGTCCCCAAATTCCTTTACACTTGCTCCTCAGGTGATTCCATCAAATCAACATATTTCTGGAGCTAAAAATGCTTGGAAGAATATAGCCTTCCAGCTGCAGCCACCAAAACTTGGGGGATTAGCGTGTTTTTGCCTTACTCCTTGGCCATATGTTTCCACAGGTT
Source organism: Stenella coeruleoalba (assembly GCF_951394435.1). NCBI lineage: Eukaryota > Metazoa > Chordata > Mammalia > Artiodactyla > Delphinidae > Stenella > Stenella coeruleoalba. Next base: position 58,706,929 of record NC_137155.1, read on the forward strand.
CATTCCTAGGAGCGTTCTGTGCAGCCGTTTGCTTCCATACAAATGTACTTAGTTTCATTTGTATATTTTTTCTAATTGAGTATAAAAGGCATCAGAAATTAAAATGTATATTGATAACCTCCAGTGTTTGGTGAGGGTGTGGGGAAATGGGCATTCTTTGACACATGATTGAGAGTTCCAATTGATACATCTTTTTGAAGGTCATTTTCACAATAGCTTTGAAAATCAGAAATACACCCATCACCCAGCAGTTCAACTTCCCAGAATATAAACTACATGTATAGCCTATCATTGAAGCATTGTTTCAAAATATTGAAAATAACTTAAATGTCCATCAATTGGAAATGTTTACATAAGTGAATTAAATGCATTTTGGTATTCTGGTACACAGATATAGTGGAAAACCAACCCACAGTTTTAAAAAAGGAAGCCACAGATCTATATGTACTGACATGGAAAAAATGCCTAAGAAATATCATTAAGTTCAAAAGCAAATTGCAGGACACTATATATGATGTGAGACCATTTTTGTAAATTTTTTTTTTTTTTTTTTTTTTTTTTTTTTGTGTTACATGGGCCTCTCGCTGTTGCGGCCTTCTCCCGTTGCGGAGCACAGGCTCCCGACGCGCAGGCTTAGCGGCCATGGCTCACGGGCCCAGCCGCTCCGCGTCATGTGGGATCTTCCCGGACCAGGGCACGAACCCGTGTCCCCTGCATCGGCAGGCAGACTCTCAACCACTGTGCCACCAGGGAAGCCTGCCCCTATAAATTTTTATTCTAGCCTTTTACAAGACAAAATCTGGAAGGATTCGCATAAGTCTATTTATGGTGCTTTTTTCTGAGGTTAGGAACTTTGTAAAATATACATTTTTTAATTGTTGGGATTTTTCTGCTTTGCAACATGCTGTGTATTTTAACAGACATATTAAATTATTTTTGTCGTGCTCTTGATCTAGAAAGATGACTTTTTATGACACATGCTCTCTATCGCCCGTCTCCCTCTCCTTGGGCCTCACACATGGAAGAGCTTTCCGTACGCTGATCCCAGAATTCCTCATCCTCCCCAACAGTTCAGAATGGCAGCACTATCTTTTCAGGGTTTAACTACTTCAGCACGTAAGGTTTTCTCAAAATTGTTTCTAAGGGTTTTTTTAAACTTTTTATTTTATATTGAGGTATAGCCGACTAACAATGTTGTGATAGTTTCAGGTGCACAGCAAAGCGACTCAGCCATACATATACATGTATCCATTCTCCCCCAAGCTTCCCTTTTTTAACCTGTACCTCCAGGCCCCTCAAACAAGCTTCTCTTTCTTCTTTTCTTTTTGTTTCATATGTTCCAGTCTTTATAGCTTGTTTCATTTGTGTGGTTTTATTACCTATTTTTGTAAGGTTTTGGTTGTTTTCTAAGCATCTATATCTTTTTTCCCCCTTTCCCTCCCTCTTCAATGAGCAGAGATACCTGCTTCCCAGCCTGCTTAGAATTGCTCATTAATATTTATTTCACAGGATTTTTAAGAGGGCCAAGGGAATTGGGCTTGGCTTTTTACTGCAGAAGCCCTGGTCTCTCTTCTTTTGACTTCACCCTTAGCTCTCCTGGACTAATACTGTGCATGCTGCATGTGTTATTATAGGAATTATTTTTTATTGGGTCTTTTTACTTCTGTTTTATTTTCAAGGTGGTGATTTATTTAGACAGCATGTTCAAAAAGAGAAACCACCTAGCGCTCCCATGAATTTATTTCTCATTCATGTTAATTTTTGTACAAGCAATATGAACAGAAAATTAGGAAATGCAGCTGAGCAAAACAAGAGAAAACTAGAAATTGCCTATGTTTTCACTATCAGGAATAGCAAATGTTAATAATTGGGTTTATAGCCTTGTAGATCATTTCTGTGTATATAAATATTTATCTTTTCCTTAAAATGGGATCATATTTGTTAAATTGTTTTGTAACCTGATTTGTTTAGTGCATAATGTAGCATGAATATTTTCCTATGTCATTAAGGAAAGATAATAATAACAACAAAGATAGAGTTTACTACATGCTGGACAACCCATCCTATCTTCAAAACATGCTGTATGTTGGGTAGTAATACTACTCCCATTTTGTAAATTGAAAAACTGAAGCACAGAGAGGTGAGTTAACTTGCCTGAGGTAACACAGCTAGTAAGTGACAGAGCTACGTTTTGAACCTAGATAGTCTAGCTCTAGAGGCTGTGCTCTGGACCACAGAGCTCTGACCCATGCCATCATTTTCATGGCTATAGTAGATGGTAATTTATTTAACCCTTCCCTTCTTTCTGGGACGTTACATCCACTGTTATACACAAAGCAGCAATGAACACTTCGTTCAAACATTCATCTTTGTACACATGTTCAATTACTGCTTTAGGCTGAATTCCCATGAATAGAATTGCTGAGTCAAAAAGTTTACACATTTTTTAAAGTTTGGATACATATTAGTCAACATTTTTAAGCAATTTATTTTCTAAGCCTCT